>NC_048592.1:15911000-16219000 GCF_013265735.2 Oncorhynchus mykiss
TGACGAGGTTCTCACACGACTGGCCTGTCTGGGTGATGTTTTTTCTCGCCTGAATGATCTGAACATAGGATTACAGGAACTCTCAAAATTAAGGTTAGGATTAAGAAGTTGGAGCTCTTCTCTGTCTGTGTTAACAAGGAAAACACACAGATCTTTCCATCATTGTGTGATTTATTGTGTGCAAATGAACGCAAACGTACGGACAATGCCAAATGTGATATAGCAAAGCACCTGAGTGAGTTGTTTGCACAATTACGCAGGTACTTTCCTGAAATGGATGACACAAACAACTGGATTCATTATCCCTTTCATGCCCTGCCTCCAGTCCATTTACCGATATGTGTACAAGAGAGCCTCATCGAAATTGCAACAAGCGGTTCTGTGAAAATTTAATCAGAAGCCACGGACAGATTTCTGGATTGGGCATGCGCTCAGAGTATCCTGCCTTGGCAAATCACGCTGTTAAGACGGATGCCCTTTGCAACCACATACCTATGTGAGGGTGGATTCTCACCCCTCACTAGCATGAAATCTAAATACAGGCACAGATTGTGTGGAAAATGATTTAAGACTGAGACTCTCTCAAATACAACCCAACATTGCAGAGTTATGAGCATCCTTTCAAGCACACCCTTCTCATTAACCTGTTTTGAGTTATTCAATACTTTCAATTAACAAATAAGGTTTTATATGTAAGATGGTTAAAAACTAGCAAAATTATTGATTATTATTATATTATTATTTGTGCCCTGGTCCTATAAAAGCTCTTTGTCACTTCCCACGAGCCGGGTTGTGACAAACTCACACTCATTCTTATGTTTAATAAATGTATTGTATTGTGTGTGTGGCTGGCTTACAATGATGGCAAAAAAAAAACATTTGGGAGCACGCTGACCATGGTGCTAGATGGGATACGTAGTTGGAGGTTGAATGTTTGACGGGGTGATGGACTATAAAAAGTTTGGGAACCACTGATCTAGCACAATGGCAATAAAAAAGGACGCAAGGAAGTAGGACAATAAATGGTTAAGGACATTAACGTCCATTTTGTGCTGAGGAACGGAGGAGACTTGGCCATGGGACGCACGCTGGTGGTATTTTCAGCTGCTTTTAAGGTCTACCTCCAGTTCCACACACATATAGAGAGCTTTAAGGTAAACAGAAACCTGGTCAAATATTTGCTTAGGCCCGTTTGTGAACAACTGAGACCCAAGATCTATTTTCAGTGAGCCGGTGGCCAGTACAAGTCATCTGTTGCTGATTATACCCCACAGCTCCAAATTATGGGTACTACACATGACTTACAGAGTCTCTGGAGCAACACAAGTGCTGTTATTTTACTGCCAATTTTACTGAAGGTCAGAGTCCTCTCTAGTAAAACATGCAGGAATTCATTTGAAAGAAAGGAGAACAAACAGCATCACTCTGTAAAAGAGTAGATCAGAATGGAAGTCAACCCTTTCTCTGCTTGATATTAAATTTGTCTTGGTATCTGACCCCAGAGTCCATAAAATAATCTCAACCCTGTAAAAGTGATAGGGTACAGTGTATGTATTGGACTGTTTAGTCAAAAAATGACTATCATATCTACAGCATCTTAAACCTAATATTGAACCCCGTTATCGTTTAATTTCTCATATCTTAACAAATTATGTTTTATGATAATTTAATCTATACAAACCATCGAGTAATATCATTTTAGTCAACTCCACATGCTGAGAGGTGGGGTCATATTTTTTATGGGTACTACAGGGCGGGAGGTAGCCTAGGGCTTCAAGCGTTTAGAGCAGACTAGTAACCGAAAGGTTGCAAGATCGAATCCCTGAGCTGACAAGGTAAAAATCTGTTGCTCTGCCACCGAACAAGACAGTTAACCAACTGTTGCTAGGCCGGCATTGAAAATAAGAATTTGTTCTTAACTGACTTGCCTAGTTAAATAAAGGTAAAAAATATATATATTTTCGAGGCAGAGTAATTCAAAAGATGGGCTTGGAGTCAAAGAATAACTCCACTAAACAGTAGCTTGGAATCTAATAAAAGTAATAAGAAGAAGACAAAATCCAGAAAAAAATGCATTTAAAAGCTGTTTTAATCATAATCACTTTGCCATTTCCGTCATCTAACTTCAAAGGCTGCACGTAAACTCAAATCCAACTTTATTAAGTTGTTTAAGTGTTGACCTCACCGTGAAACGCTTACTTTACAAGCCCTTAAACAACAGTGCAGTTCAAGAAGAGTTAAGAAAATATTTACCAAATAAACTAAGCAAAAAATATTATAAAGTAAGACAATAAAATAACAATAACGAGGCTATATACAGGGGGTACCGGCAGCGAGTCAATTTGCAGGGATACAGGTTAGTCAAGGTAATTTGTACATGTAGGTAGGGGTGAAGGGACTATACATAGATAATAAATAGTGAATAGCAGCAGAGTACAAAACAAATGGAGGAGGGGCAGGGGGTCAATGTAAATAGACCGGTGGCCATTTGATTAATTGTTCATCAGTCATATGGCGTGGGGGTAGTTAAGGAGCCTTTTGGTCTTAGACTTGGCGCTCCGGTACCGCTTGTCATGCGGTAGCAGAGAAAACAGTCTATGACTTGGCCTATTATATAGGTCCTGGATGGCAGGAGGCTTCTCCTCAGTGATGTACCCTCGTTACGGTCAGATGCCAAGCAGTTGCCATACCAGGCGGTGATGCTCTCGATGGTGCAGCTGAATAACTTTTTGCGGATCTGGGGACCCATGCCAAATCTTTTCAGTCTCCTGAGGGGGAAAAGGTGTTGTCGGGCCCTCTTCACGACTGTCTTGGTGAGTTTGGACCATGATAGTTCATTGGTGATGTGGACACCAAGGAACTTGAAACTCTCAACCAGCTTCACTACAGCCCAGTCAATGTTACTGGGGGCCTGTTCGGCCTGCCTTTTCCTGTAGTCTACGATCAGTTACTTTCTCTTGCTCACATTGAGGAAGAGGTTGTTGCCCTGGCACCACACTGCCAAGTCTTTGACCTCCTCCCTATAGGCTGTCTCATCATTGTCGGTGATTAGGCCACTGTTGTGTCGTCAGCAAACTTAATTATGGTGTTGGAGTCGTGTTTGTCCACACAGCGTGGGTGAACAGGGAGTACAAGAGGGGACTAAGTACACACCTCTGAGGGGCCCCAGTGTTGAGGATCAGCATGGCAGACCTACCCTTACCACTTGGGGGTGGCCCGTCAGGAAGTCCAGGATCCAGTTGCAGAGGGAGGTGTTTAGTCCCAGGATCCTTAGCTTTGTGATTTTTTTAAATGTTTACCTTTATTTAACTAGGCTAGTCAGAGATTCGTTAGACACCGCTCGCGTGACTTGACCGGGTGTCCACGTGAGGATTACCGACCGCAGCGTGCACTTTCCCCTCTGTTGCGCCGACGATTCATCGGCTGTGGTCCTGATACGAATTCCTGGTGCCAAAGCGAAGGAACTCAATGAAGGGCGGGATTAACTATGACTCTCTTAAGAACAAAATCTTATTTTCAATGACGGCTTAGGAACAGTGGGTTAACTGCCTTGTTCAGTGGCAGAACGACAGATTTTTACCTTGTAAGCTTGGGGACTCAATCTTGCAACCTTTCGGTTACTAGTCCAACGCTCTAACCACTAGGCTACTTGCCGCCCCAGTGATGAGCTTCATGGGCACTATGGTGTTGAGCACTGAGCTGTAGTCAATGAACAGCATTCTGGTGTTCCTTTTGTACAGGTGGGAAAGGGCAGTGTGTCGTACGATTGTGATTGCGTCATCTGTGGATCTGTTGGGGCGGTATGCGAATTGGAGTGGGTCTAGGATATCCGGGAGGATGCTGTTGATGTGAGCCAGGACCAGCCTTTCAAGGCTCTTCATGGCTACAGACGTGAGTGCAACGGGGCGGTAATCATTTAGGCAGGTTATCTTCACTTCCTTGGGCACAGGGACTATGGTGGTCTGCTTGAAACATGTAGGTATTACAGACTCGGTCAGGAAAAAAAATTGACGGCTACGAATAATATAGTTGAGAACTCTCTTGGTAGATATTGTGGTCTACAGCTTATCATAAGGTGCTCTACCTCAGGTGAGCAATACCTCGATACTTCTTTAATATTAGACATTGCACACCAGCTGTTATTGACAAATAGACACTCGTCTTACCAGACGTAGCTTCTCTGTTCTGCCGTTCAGCCACGACTTGGGGAAACGTAATGTATTACAGTTTTTAATGTCTCGTTGGTAGAAAAATCTTGATCCTAGGTTATTGATTTTATTTTCCAATGATTGCACGTTGGCCAATAGAACGGATGGCAGTGGGAGATTACTTGCTAGCCTACGAATTCTCAGAAGGCAGCCCAACCGCAGCCCCCCTTTTTCTCCATCTTTTCTTTATGCAAATGACGGGATTTGAGTCTGTTCCCGGGAAAGCAATATATCCTTCGCCTAGGACTCGTTAAAGGATAAAGCTTCTTCCAGTTCGAGGTGAGTAATCGCAGTTCTGATGTCGTGAAGTTCTTTTCCATCATAAGGGACGGTAGCAGCAACATTATGCACAAAATAAGTTCAAAAATAAGTTACTTAATCCTTCAAACTATGTATACATTTATAGTTGATAAGAAATGTTGGGTCTGAGACTCATGGGAATGTCTGCCACTCACTCCCTGCCTGCCATCTCTGAGGAAACACATACGTACATTTTAAATAAACAAAGACAATGAGTCTGCCATTTTGGTAAAGCTGGTTACGAGATGACTGTCAAATGGAGGCACATCCTTTAGGTATGAGACTCAGTGCCGTGGTGTGTAATATAAATGTTGCTTTGCTTTTGGTGGGTGCCGTGATGGCGCTGGTGGACTAAGTGCCTCCATATGAACGCGTCAGGGACACTCGTTTATTATAAACAGATTGTGGGCGGACCAGGACCACGCAAATGTGGGAAATGGCTGAAGCTTCTATTTTCTGCACTGCTTTCTCAAAAGTCTGACAATTATGGGGAGCGAGCGACGGGTAGTGGCGGGTGGCGGCGGCCACCTTGACGTCTGTCTCCCTGGGAGGGTTCGCGTTAAATGGCCGTCTTTCGAGCCGTGCAGGGCGCTTGCTGTGGTTTAGGGGTCTGTGGTTCCAGGTCTACAGCGCCAACCATCTGTCTCTATGGTATACCCCAACTGGTGTGGCTGAGCAGTGATGAGACTCTAATAACTAGTGAAAGACGACTGCAGCAGTGCTAGAGGAATGGATCCACTCCAGATATGAATATTGTATGCATGATGAGTCAGTCACTGATTTTGGAGTCTTCATTGATGGAGAAAGACTAAGTGGCAAGATGATCAGAAATTATAGTAGTTGCAATGTTCTAATGGGGGTGATTGTCCTGGCCTTTGTAACACTGTTAAAATAGGTGGGGTCTGGTATCTGGGCTGGTCTTCCTTGGTGAAAGCATGATTGTAACACATTCAGTAATGCAAAGTAGCCTGGGGTGGCTGACTCATAAAATTGCAGTTTTTCCTACAGTGTGTTTGTATGATTTCCATACCTGTTTTTTCTTGTAGAAGCCCTTCTTGTCACAGTTTGGGATGCGGAAGCCTCTGGGGTTGAGGATGTCTGTGATCTTCAGTCCATTGAGGATACTCTCCATCTCCCTACGACAGGGACCCTAAACACACAAGACGACACAAGCCCAGACTATAATGACCCATATTACTCCTTCCAGAGCACTCTGCCCACTACAGCTCAGATAATTATGTCATTATGTCAGATAATTATAGAGCCATTACTGCATGTAACTCCGCTCCATCTCATATTGCTCAAGTGAACAGTAAACCTGGTTTCAGAAAACAGATAAAGCAACACCTCACGGCACAACGCCTCTCCCCTACTTGACCTAGATAGTTTGTGTGTATGTATTAATATGTAGGCTACTTGTGCCTTTTGTAAAAAAAATACATTTATGTAGTTCTGTCCTTGAGCTATTTTCTATTAATCTTCTGTATTATGTCATGTTCTGTGTGGACCCCAGGAAGAGTAGCTGCTGTTTTTGCAACAGCTAATGGGAATCCTAATAAAATACCAAAAGTAGTTATCTAATGGCGTTACTCTATCCAATTCAAACAGTGTGCTAACACAAACCCCAACAGTGCAGTGTGCTTACTTGGTACTGTAATTCAATCAAAATGCTCTAGGAACATAGACAGGGATGCGATCATTGGTACAAGGCAACACCAAGCTCCATCTGTAGCTTACAGCACTACCCTTCAGTAGTACACAAACACTGGTGGTACTAGGGATAAGAAAAAAAGAGGCAACTAATAGGAAATGAATTCATCTGACCACCTTGCGAGGGCTTACGCTTTGCTGTAAGCCGCTTAAAAACTCTAATACTTTACACAAAGGGATAGGCCAGGGGATAACCGCGCAATCAAAGAGGCCCTAGAAAGGAGCCCGACAGATCTTGTCCTCAAGTCCAGCTCCAGTCGCAGATCAAAGCAAGGCAAAGCAAAGCTCATTCCTCGTGCTGCACTTGTTCTCCTGCCGCCGAGTCAAAGGCAGAATCAAAAATAGAAAGAGGAGGGAGGGTCCAAACAGGCACACGCAGAGGCCCAATCCATCATCAGCTTGTTCTGAGGCTCGGCGCTCCCCTCCAGCCCGCCAATGCTCCCCTCCGTGCCCCCGGGCGGCACGCGGATGCCTTGCGGTGAAACAGCCTGACTCGAAGTCAGCTGCAGAGGCAGAGCTACCATGTCCAAATTTGCGCCACGCCAATCTCCCGCCACCACCAATGCGCCACCGCCAGCAGTTAGCAACCAGAACCAGAACATTTCATCACCTGCAGACGGATGGAGAAAAACACCAAAACACTGAGGAGAGGGGGAAGAAAGAGAGAGAAAGGATGAGGAAGGGGGAGAAAAACACCAAAACACTGAGGAGAGGGGGAAGAAAGAGAGAGAAAGGATGAGGAAGGGGGAGAAAAACACCAACACACAGAGGAGAGGGGGAAGAAAGAGAGAGAAAGGATGAGGAAGGGGGAGAAAAACACCAAAACACTGAGGAGAGGGGGAAGAAAGAGAGATAAAGGATGAGGAAGGGGGAGAAAAACACCAAAACACTGAGGAGAGGGGGAAGAAAGAGAGATAAAGGATGAGGAAGGGGGAGAAAAACACCAAAACACTGAGGAGAGGGGGAAGAAAGAGAGAGAAAGGATGAGGAAGGGGGAGAAAAACACCAAAACACTGAGGAGAGGGGGAAGAAAGAGAGAGAAAGGATGAGGAAGGGGGAGAAAAACACCAACACACAGAGGAGAGGGGGAAGAAAGAGAGAGAAAGGATGAGGAAGGGGGAGAAAAACACCAAAACACAGAGGAGAGGGGGAAGAAAGAGAGAAAGGATGAGGAAGGGGGAGAAAAACACCAACACACAGAGGAGAGGGGGAAGAAAGAGAGAAAGGATGAGGAAGGGGGAGAAAAACACCAACACACAGAGGAGAGGGGGAAGAAAGAGAGAGAAAGGATGAGGAAGGGGGAGAAAAACACCAACACACAGAGGAGAGGGGGAAGAAAGAGAGAGAAAGGATGAGGAAGGGGGAGCAAATGAGGATGAAAACACAACACAGAGCAAAGAAGGAAGAGGAGGAGAACATTCCCTAACAGACTGTTCCTAGAAAGGAAAACAGTGGACCTGGCACTTACATACTCTGGGTCCTGCTTGGATTCCAGGGAAAAGTTATGTTGGTCTGTGCTGAGAGCTCCAGGGCCTTGCTCCATCTTGTAACTCTGGGCCCTCTTCAGCTGCTCCCTGCGGATGACCTCTGCCTTGACGGGGTGGAGGAGAGGGGGGTGATGGGGGATTCTGGGGGAGCCTACAGGAGGTCTGCTGGTGCTGAAGGAGGCTTGGAGCACTGGGGCGGTGGTGTTTCGCTCCTCCTCCTGAATACCACCATCATTCTCTGCCAAAAACAGAGAGGGGGGGATTGTTTTGTTTGTGAGTTTATGTTGTGGCACATTTGGAAGCATTCCCAATACTTAATCATTTTTCATTCAAATGTTTGTATTTTGTTTAGCCCACCAAGGGCTAAAGAAAACATACAGTAAATTATTCATATATAATAATTATTTGTGTGGATGGATCACAAGAATCATGTGAATGGTCTAGATGTGCTGGTTCAGATGTTTTTTTGACAATCCCTTGATGTTCATCCAAGCTAATAATATACTGAACAAAAATATAAACACAAACGCAACAATTTCAAAGATTTTACTGAGTTACAGGAAATCAGTCAATTGAAATAAATTCATTAGGCCCAAATCAATGGATTAAACATGACTGGGAATACAGATATGCATTTGTAGTTCACAGATACCTTAAGAAAATATATGTATAAAAAATGAAAACAGCCTCACAATGGGCCTCATGACCTCGTGACAGTATTTCTGTGCATTCAAATTGCCATCGATAAAATGAACTTGTTTTTGTTGTCCGTAGTTTATGCCTGCCCATACCATAACCCCACCACCATCACGGGGAGGCGGCTTATGGTAGAGAAATGAACATTCAATTCTCTGGCAACAGCTCTGGTGGACATTCCTACAGCCAGCATACCACTTGCAGCCTTCCTCAAACCTTGAGACATCTGTGGCATTGTGTTGTGTGATAAAACTGCACATTTTAGAGTGGCCTTTTAGGTGGATGGATTATCTTGGAAAAGGAGACATGCTCACTAACAGGGACGTAACAAGTTTGTGCACAACATTTGAGAGAGATAAGCTTTTTGTGAATATGGAACATTTCTGTTATCTTTTATTTCAACTCATGAAACATGGGACCAACACATTACATGTTGCATTTATAATTTTGTTCAGTGTAGTTGCACATTAATTACTGATGAAGAAAGGAGGGTAGAGAGGAGAGTTTGATATCGTTTAAAGATTACAAAATTGAAAAGCAGTTTTGATTTACAATTAGAAACCACAATATAGGTGGTTGAAATAAATATTCATATCTGTCAAATAAGACTCATCCCATCAATAATCTCCACGAAACCCTTGTATCACAGTGTCACAGTTTTACAATTCCACAAAGTGACAATTATAATAGCATAAACAGCAGTGATACAGTTACATTACAAGGTCAATATCAGCCAGATAATGGGTTACACAGTATAATTGTTTGCCAATCCAATTGTGTAAATATTGGACATATTTCGCGCAGACTGGCGTTATCCTTCCCGGATAGCTCAAGGTGATAAATTATATTTTAGGCTGCTTTACATCAAGATGTTTCAGATGACAAGCAAAACAATTATCGATCTTTTTACAGCTCACGTCATCATAATAATGTAATAATCAGTTGGCAAAGCATTCTAAAAAAACTTTCCAAACTGCGTCATCATCTTGGCATTTACCTTGTCTCTCATTGATTAAAGTGGCAACAGGTCTTTTAATGGTCGCGTTTGCACACTGCCCTCGTCCTTCCAGCAGAGCTTGGAGAGGTTTCGTCTCGCCGGGTTGGTGCTGGCATGTCATTCCGGAGCCACATCTCCCCGTGTACACTCCACACGGCTTTCCAAAGGCCAGCGCGCAAGTCGTGCAGCACCCGCAGCCCGGTTCGCGAACTCTCTCCGCGCAGTCCTTGGGCAACGGCTTGCACAGTATCCGGGCTCCAGCATCACATGGTTCGCACCGGATAACCGGTCCTACCGCGACTGATCTCCGCATAATCGATGCCAGAACAACTGTCATCCAAAGTCTGCGAAAACATGTCTCCATGGTGATGATATCAGAAGGGTCTTGGTGCGTATTGTCCTGAATTTAACTTTGCATTTCATACAAATGAAGCCCCTTTGGATTTATCGTCTCAATATATACAGCCATCCACTGCAAAGTCACACCCCCTCTGAGTTGCCTAAGTGAGGGATTGGAGGGATTACTTTAATTTCCACTCTGATATTTTCTGAAAAAACTTCCTTAAAAGTTGTTTGTGTGCAAATAATTAATCAAATAAGCAATCTAAATAGGAAACAATCCACCTGATAAAAACACAACAACACAGAGTTACACATAAACAAATGTACAGTCAATAACACAAAATAAAAATAGAAAAATCTATGTACAGTGTGTGCAAATGTAGAAGAGTAGGGAGGTGATTGAATGACTAATTATTCTCAAACAGATTGTTTCGGATTTTCTCTTTAGGTATGCCACCACGATAACTTTATTTTAGTTTAATGAAATCTTTTCAAACTTAAATTGGATGAACATAACAAAATATAAGATGTTTGATGCTGTTCTAAGGGCTCTTGATTTCAGTCAGGGTATTTTATGTGAACTTCATAGAATACCAGTTTTAACAAGAATAAAAAACCTTATGCCAAGGAAATTGCTAGAACACTTGCCTGAAAGACAAATAAAAAGTGGCTAAATCAACCTCATTGGAAGAGGATTAACTCCTAATAACAAAAAAAATGTAAATACATATTTAGCTTCCAGTTAATGTTTATACCAAGTGGAGAGTCTGCTGTTTCAGATGCAGTTGGAACTGAGTTGATAGCCCAAAGCATTCCAAAGTTAGAGATAAAAATCTGATTCAGTTGGGCACTTCAATTCCATGTCTATTTCATGTTGGTTCAGCATGATTTCATTGTAATGTTGTGGAAACAAAGTTGATTCAACCAGTGTGTGGCCAGTGGGATGGCACCTGTGCCCCCAAATGTTTGGATATGCTAGTAAATTTACCAGGTTGTTAGTTTCTTTAGGCCACTCGGAAACAACTGTACAGAGAAGCCTTTTTATTACAACAATTATTATCTAGGATATGTTTCTCATAGCAACACAGCAATATATTTGATATGCTACCAAATTGCTGTTGTTTGTATTGCAACTACAATAACAATATTACACATCAATAAAGGGCACTTTAAAACCCTGATCGGTGACCAACTTAATAATTTGGGGGGTGTTCATTTTTGTCCTATATCACACATGCACAAGTGTGTATTCGTTGGAAATAAGTGGACAAAGTCCCAACATTTCTTCAATTTTTGCAATGTGTGACAGTGGCTACTGGAACAAAAAAGAGGACTTCAGACTGTGCTAAGTAGTGCACAATGGCCATGGCAGGTGGCACCCTTTTTAAGGGCACGTTCAACATGTAAGTGTGCACCAATGTTTCATAATGCACTTGTCATGCATCAATGGTAGGGCCAAAAATAGATGCTTTTGACCAAGTTTTCAGGCTCGGTGTCTGTGTGTCCAGGAAGAGTACAATGACAAAATAGATTGGCGAGTCATGGGATGAGAAAGGTCTCCAGTGGAAAGAGAGATAGGGAGTGAGTCCAGCTCCAGACTGCAGGGAATGTGGCTTGTCCTGACAACACAACGCAGCGATGATCGAATGGTATGTATATAGCTATTGAACTGTGTTGATGGTTTATGTTCATTCTACATACAACAATTTGAACAACAATACAAAAATAACAATAACAACAATGATAGGTGGCTGTACACTGAGTGTACAAAACGTTAACAAGAACACCTTCCTAAAATTGAGTTGCCCTCAGAACAGCCTCAATTCGTCGGTGCATGGACTCTACGAGGAGTCGAAAGCGTTCCACGGGGATGCTGGCCCATGTTGGACCCAATGCTTCTCACAGTTGTGTCAAGTTGCGCCCTTGGCAATGGGTGTGGATGAAATAGCCGAATCCAGTCATTTCAAGGGGTGTCCACATACTTTTGTAGATATCATGCATATGTTTGCATTTGATTTAATAAAAAAATAATTAAAAAAATATTGGGATTTTTGACAATTAGCAAAACAGTAGGAAACAAGTGACAGGTCCTTGGGTAGCGCTAATCGCACATACCTTGATATCTGGTGCGTTACCGCTAAGACACAATGTCAGTATTGCTTTATTCATTTAATATATGACCCTGTAATGACCTCTGCCAGTATCTATAATCCGATGTTTGAGAGTGAACAGGTCCAACTACCAGGGATTGAAGCTCTTGCTGATAGCCCATCCCCTGGATCTGTGTTTATACAGTACATGGCCACTCACAGTAGCTGTCCTTTATAAAATATATTAGGTGACTACAGCTCTAGCCACATCCTCCCCCAGCTCTGATTGGTTGCTCCCTACCCCAACAACCGATTAGCAGGGCCTGCCTGACTCATAAAGCTTGCACACGGTAATAATCGCTTGTAACAGTAATAAAGCAATTCAGCGAGGCCCAATATGTTTACAAGAATGGAAATCTAATCAGATTTGACATACAAATGTAAATCTTAATGTCCTTTGGAAATCTAATCAGATTTGACATACAAATGTAAATCTTAATGTCCTTTTTTTTTTAATGATTAGCAACATTGTATTCATTTTGATAATGGCACTTAAGCATCAGGTATTTTTTTAATGCTTGTTTCTTGTGGTGCTTGACATGGAGAAAATGAATTTCAACAGGTGGACCTTATGGAACGGGAGGGCCTGTGGATGGTTGTTTACCCGAGTCTCTGCTAGAGGGTGGAAAAATGAACTGACAATGAACTGATAATGAACTGTTCTACCTCCATTTCTGCACACGGAATCCAAGCACAGTTTGTGACATTTTTGGTTCAGGGATTACACTGTTATTAAATACTTCTAAATACTTCAATTATACTAAATATATGGCTGTGTATGGTAGCTGGTCCACGTAGTCACCTACAGTATAACTTGTCATGACCTCTGTAACCGTTTACCATCCACAAGGCATGTTCGAGAGTGAACAGGTCCAGCTACCAGGGATTGAAGCTCTTCCTGACAACCCATCACCTGGATCCGAGGAGAGACCCTCTCAACTGAACAATGATCAAATGGTATGAATTAAATAACTGCCGAAACCATGAACTATCCTTTCGGGTGTAATATGCAGCGAGATTAGGCTGATGCTGGGCATTCCACGGAATAAGCAACATTTGAATGAATTAACTTGTTGCTGTGCTCCTTTCATTGGCCTGTGCCTATGGAGAAATCCATGTCAACTTACAATTGACAAATTCGACAGAAGCATAACACCTCACATAATTCCACTAGACATTAAAAAAGAGCTACCACTGGATCATAATGGTTGCGTCTCGGGACGTGTGTCACGTTCTGACCACAGTCGTTGACCTGTCACTATCCTGGCTGTAGCCATCCGGCCCTTCCGAAGTCAGAAACAACCGAGTCACCATGAGCAAAAAGAACACAATATATCAATTGTCGATAATCAAGCTAAAATTTAAGCCAGCTCTAAAAGCAACTCAGAGAACACAGTTGATGCACTTTTCAGTTATCACAGTGGTCTAAAATTTAAGCCAGCTCTAAAAGCAACTCAGAGAACACAGTTGATGCACTTTTCAGTTATCACAGTGGTCTGCTGAAAGTGTCACTCCTGGAAAGGAACTTTCTAGATTCTATACATGAGGGTGAAGGAGAGAGAACCTGCAGGCTGTGGAAATTCAGAAATGCTCCATTTGTGACAAGCCGGGAGAACAAAATACAGCCTAGAGGGACTGAAAGTGCAGTTTGATCCCTACAAGGCTAGTCTCAGACTCCGGTGGAACCGCACAGTGAATACAGGGGGTGGATCAGGAAACAACATAGCGTTGGACTTGAACTACAAACACACCATGTGGCCTGCCAATCTTCAGTTTAACATGGCACAGAACATCAGCAGGACCATTGGAGAGCAGACAGACCTCATGCAGCGATTTGATAAAGACTGTGAGATGAAGCCAGAGTCTGGAAAACACTCAATCTCAAGTAGATCTGAGGACATCAACTATATTGTACAGTAAGTGTGCTTCTTGGAAAGAAGGCGTTTGCTTTGACGCCTGGCAGGTACTACCCAAGCTTCCAGAACTTCCAAGTAGACCTGTTGCACAAGTTGGACTATGAGGAACTAGTGTTGTGGATCAACAACCACAAACTGAACTTACACCATGCGAATAACAAACATGGCGAACAAGATGTGGCCTCACACCAAAAGTTTGCAGACCGTATACAGCAGAGCACGGTGCAGTGGAATGCCAAACGCTTGTTTCATATTCTGAAGAAGAGTGCTGATTTTCCTCCTCTTTACCCAGTCTGAGTTTTTTTTGGAAGGGGGTCTCTCAAGCACCTGCAAATATTCTGCATAGCGCAGGAGGAGAGCATTGGGCATGGGAAGTATGCTGTTAGAGGCTTACCGGTGGAATGTAGTCCCGCAGCCAGCCACTCAATAAAGATGGCGTGTGAAGAATGTGCTTTTTTACCGACACAGGATATTGCTGTACATGTGTTTAACATACCCCACTTTCAGAAGCAATGTCAGCCAACCACAACAGTCTGTCAAATCCTAATCCCAGGCAATTTTCCACCGTTTTAAAACGATTTGGATGATTCCGGCTATGGTTTTTAGAGCACAAGGCCTACAGCAGAATTGCCCCCATTTCCTACTGGAACCACTACTAGCAACTGTTAGAAGATGCAGTGGATAGCAGCCATCTAATGGGCTCCTGACCAATTCTGATATCTCTTTTTGCACTTAATGGATGTGTCCCAATCCAAAGGCAGCTGCATGCTGCCTACCTGCCTCCAAAGGCACATTACCTTAGTAGGCAGCACTTTAACAGTAGGTAACTACCATTTGGGACGGGATTCGAAGGCAACGTCACTTGACAATGCATTCCACCGAGCAGGAGACATTTGTTTACATTGTAGCCACTGAAGCAGCATGATCAACTAGCGCTAGCAATTCAGTGAACAACTATCCCAAAATTGAAATATTGAATATAAATAACAACTTAACAAGCAACAGAATCGATCTCCACAGTGCCTGTTCATGAATAAAGTTGACACCGACCAGAATAGTTATCCTACAGTATAGCGTCCTCCTCTTGCATGTTGCTTGGTCTGCAGCTCCATCGATGTGGATAGACAAGAAGCCTTGCATGCATGATGCAGGATAAACATTTTTGAAATTATTAAATAAGATATTTTACTGATTGTTTAAGAATGATTAATATCCAGAATAGTGGTGTTTTACTGTGAAGCTAATATTGCATTAGAGCTGAAGGGTTTTTCTATGAGTAGGCTTACATTGTGATTAGTTTATACAACTATCATGCCCGTGCAAAAATGACCCTGATGATCAGGATAACATGTCCAAAATAATTATACCCTATGTATACAAAAGTATGTGGGAGCCCCTTCAAATTAGTGGATTCGGCTATTTCAGCCACACCCATTGCTGACAGGTGTTTAAATTCAAGGACACAACCATGCAATCTCCATAGACAAACATTGGCAGTTGAATGGCCTTACTGAAAAGCTCAGTGACTTTCAACATGGCACCATCATAGGATGCCAAGTCAGTTTGTCAAATTTCTGTCCCGCTAGAGCTGCCCCGGTCAACTGTGAGTGCTGGTATTGTGAAGTGGAAACGTAGAGGACGAGCAACAACGGCTCAGCCGCGAAGTGGGAGGCTGAAGCACGTTGTGCATAAAAATCGTCTGTCCTCAGATTCAACACTCATTAGTTCCAAACTGCCACTGGAAGCAACGTCAGCTCAAGAACTGTTCGTTGGGAGCTTCATGAAATGCAAGCCTAAGATCACCATGCGCAATGCCAAGCTGAAGTGGTGTAAAGCTTGCCGCCATTGAACTCTGGAGCAGTGGAAACACGTTCTCTGGACTTCACCATCTGGCAGTCCAACGGACAAATCTGAGTTTGGAGGGTGCCAGGAGAACACTACCTGCCCGAATGCCAACTGTAAAGTTTGGTGGAGGAGGGAATAATGATCTGAGGCTGTTTTTCATGATTCGAGCTAGGTCCCATAGTTTCAGTGAAGGGAAATCTTAAATCTACAGCATACAATGACATTCCAGACGATTCTGTGATTCCAACTTTGTGGTAACAGTTTGGGGAAGGCCCTTTCCTGTTTCAGCATGACAATGACCTGTGCACAAAGCGAGGTCCATAAAGAAATGGTTTGTCGAAATCTGTGTGGAAGAACTGCATAGAGCCCTGACCACAGCTCCATCGAATACCTTTGGAATGAATTGGAACGCCGACTGTGAGCCAGGCCTAATCGCCCAACATCAGTGACCAACCTCACTCATACTCTTGTGGCTGAACGGAAGCAAGTCCCCGCAGCAATGTCCCAACATCTAATGGAAAGCCTTCCTAAAAGAGTGGAGGCTGTTATAGCAGCAAAGGGGTTACCAACTCCATATTAATGCCCATGATTTTGAAATGAGATGTTCGACGAGCAAGTGTCCACATACTTTTGGTCATGTATTGTATAAATGCATATCAAACAGGAATATATATATATATATATTGCATTTTTGAATACAGCATTGTATACTGAACAAAAATATAAACGCAACATGCAATAATTTCAACGATTTTACTGAGTTACAGTTCATATAAGGAAATCAGTCAATTGAAACAAATTCATTTGGCCCTAATCTATGTATCTTACATGACTGAGTGCATCAAAAGGCAGCATCCTTGTTGATTGGGACAAAGCCAATGTCTCCACCATCATTTCCCATGGTTGAAAACAGCTTCTGGACATCAGAACAGCAATCACTAACCTACATTTGGAGGAAAATGTATACTTCAATGAGTGGGCAGCTCTGGATGTTCTGCTTACTCTGGACCAGGCCCTTTTCCTCAGGACTAAAAGGGGAAGCGGTGGCGAAACAGAGGCAGGCAAGCCGGCATCCTGATAAGTCTACGTCGGCGAGCAAATAGAATGCCATTGCCCTCAGTTCTATTGGCGAACGTGCAATCACTGGAGAACAAACTGGATGAAGTCCGTTCAAGACTATCCTACCAACGGGACCTGAAAAACTGTCATCCTATGTTGCTCAGAGACGTGGCTGAACAAGGACATGGATATACAGTGGGGCAAAAAAAGTATTTAGTCAGCCACCAATTGTGCAAGTTATCCCACTTAAAAAGATGAGAGAGGCCTGTACTTTTCATCATAGGTACACTTCAACTATGACAGACAAAATGAGAAAAAAACATCCAGAAAATCACATTGTAGGATTTTTATTGGATTTATTTGCAAATGATGGTGTAAAATAAGTAATTGATGTCCCACGAGGTGAGATCTTGCATGGAGCCCCAGACCGAAGGTGATTGACCGTCATCTTCAACTTCTTCCATTTTATAATTTGCGCCAACAGTTGTTACCTTCTAACCAAGCTGCTTGCCTATTGTCCTGTAGCCCATCCCAGCCTTGTGCAGGTCTACAATTTTATCCCTGATGTCCTTACACAGCTCTCTGTTCTAGGCCATTGTGGAGAGGTTGGAGTCTGATTCAAACAATGAGTCTTTGAATGGTCCCTGACTCTGCTTGTCTGAAGATACAATATGGAGCGAGTATGGTGCTGTGCTGGGTGCTGAATGGGATTACTGCAGAGACAGTAAAATCCCAGGAATTTGCAAGGTGCGCCAAAGCTCACAGAGAGAAAAGCACATAGTTAAATCAGCTGGAGGTCGACTGAGCCAAACGTGTCTGAGTTTACCCAGGAAAGGGTAGTTTGTGTGTGTGTGTGTGTGTGTGTGTGTGTGTGTGTGTGTGTGTGTGTGTGTGTGTGTGTGTGTGTGTGTGTGTGTGTGTGTGTGTGTGTGTGTGTGTGTGTGTGTGTGTGTGTGTGTCCTGCAGAAAAGAGACGGTAGATCACATGACATGTCTGGTACTCTCTGTTTTTCTTTTCCCCTGACCAATCTCGTGACGGTCTCAGACGTAGGATCATTTACTCTGTCTGAGTGCCTTTCAAATTCTCTCTCTTAAGTGAACAAAATGTATATCTCTCTTACAACTGTACAGTACAAAACTGCAGAAGAAGATAGAAACTGTTAATCTAGGTTGATGTGGGCTCATTCCTTGATTCCTTGATGTGGGCTCATTCCTTGATTCCTACATTCCTACATCATTTGTTATAATGTTACTGTATTTCATTGCAGAGTTTTCATCCAGCCAACCATTCCCTTTCATTTCAATCTCAGACGCACTACTAGTCTCAATATTCAATCATCAGCCCAGTCCGACGACGGTAAACAAACAAACCGACGACATACATCTATTTCTGGAGGCTCTCCCTTCCCTCCCGTCTCGTTTTTGGAGTAGCCCATTTGTGTCGTGCGAGGAACAAGGACCCTGCAAGCCTGCCTGGTCCTGGTGTAGTTACAGTAGTCTGTTGTAGTCGTTCGCCCCTCTAGGAGGCCAGCCCAGGCCCAGGCCAGGATGGAAGACCAGCCCAAGGCTTCAATTAGCCCAGAATGATGGTGGAAGACAGAGGAGAGCATTTGTGTGTGTGTGTGTGTGTGTGTGTGTGTGTGTGTGTGTGTGTGTGTGTGTGTGTGTGTGTGTGTGTGTGTGTGTGTGTGTGCGTGCGTGCGTGCGTGCGTGCGTGTGAGTGAGTGTGTGTGAGCGATATGGGAAGACGGGGAATAGAGAGTGCAGCTCTCAGGACCCTACCTGATCGATTGCAAAGCTGCAAGGAAGTGAGCTGAGAGTGGTGCCGACCAGCTGCCCCGTCTTCATATGTACTGTACATGCACCCATGTATGCACACACGTGCACTGAACACTTACAGTAGCCTGGATATGTCGTTTGGCAGAAATAATCATACACACTTACAGTATGTGTACTTTGCATGCATGTATGCACACACTCATGCGCACACATACGTATTTTTGTCGGGAATAGTCACCTGACGCACGCACACACACACTCATACTAATGCACATGAATTCCTAGCTCCGTGTGCGTAGCCTTCGTTCTGTTGGTGACTTGCAATACCCGCAACCACACACGTACAGTTTTCACACAGACACACAAAGACAGTGCTCTGCTGGTGGACAATGACATGTCAGGCCCCATGCAAATCATAGGTGGTGGATGGAATAGCTCCACTTGGCAGTCGTAGGCCAGTCAATGGTTCACTTATTTTAGATGTGTCGGTGGTGTGTGGCTGCGAGTTGTGGTGTATTGCCTACGTGGAAAGGAAAGAACCAGAGTTATAGAGTAATCTTAGTGGGGAGCAGAGAGTTTTAGAAAGAGAGTTATAATCATCTTTGACAACTTCGGCGATCTGCTAATTTGTTGAGCTTAATTTCTATGAATACTTCTTTGACTTTTGTTTTATTTCGGCTTCACACCCTGAAGAAGGCACAGTGATGCCAAAATATTACTGGGAGTTTATATATGGAGTGTGCGACTCTCTTTATTTTAATAGTTTATTCGCCGTTAGTCAGCACCTCCACACAAACACATTTTTCTGGATATACGCCAGCTCATGTTTTTAATGGCTTTTGTTATGTGACATAAACTGCTAAAGCTACTGTAGAAAGGGAACGGTAACTTAGTCAGGAGACAAAGCTTAAACACCAAGGAAACTGTGGAGTTTAGAAAGGGAGGCAGAAGACACAGAGAGAATGCACATCCAGGTTAAATGGCACAACCACCAAACTACCTCTGATACTAGTGGAGAGTTCTATCCTTTGGGAGGGAGCTAGAATCTCTACACACACACACACACACATACACACACACACACACACACACACACACACACACACACACACACACACACTGCTCTGCTATTCCTGCAGTGTCCACTTAATGTAAGCTCAGTCATGGCTGAGCTGATCTATATAATAGTGGCCTGGCCTTGTTGTGACCCTGAGGGCAGTCACTCAAGTCCCATACAGGGTTGGTCCCAAATGCACCTTATTCCCTATAGGCCCTGGTGGAAATGAGTGTGCAATGAAGGGAATAGGGTGCCATCTGGGACGCAAAAACAGTGTTGTTGAGGTGGAGTGTTAGTTAGAGCGAGAGACTGGTAGTGATTAGCAGTCTCTGTTGTCTGGCCTGTAACACACTCCCCCATGCATACAGTCAGTCTAAATGGGTCACCTCCTCCACTTTTAGCACAGTCAAGTGTTACACAGCAGCAGGCCTGCAGAACTGCAGAACCTTACCTTCAAATGACCGCAATCCATCAGATACCTTCCCAGCCACCTCCCTCCTTCCTAACCTGCTATATGTTGTAACTGTTGATCCTTGTTGTTCTGTAGGCAGGTCGGCAGGGTGCTGATGAAACATTGTATGGGTTTCATATGTAATGGTAAAAATGTAATCTAGGTCATTTTTAGGGGGGCATGGTTATTGGTTATATATGGTTAGTTATATGGTTAGTTATATATGGTTAGCTTCTGATCTCTACACCCTGCCCTTTTACATCCATACAACCTCTAGTATGTAGGGTCATGTATAATCAGACAAGATCAGGACAAAGGACGCAGGTTACCACCAGGTATAAATGGGGCTACTACTAATATACTGTAGCTGCTGCAGAGAAGGGTAAACGGCCTCCAGTAACCCTAACAAGGTATTTACGTAGGCGCTGGGTGGCAAAGACTGCCCGAAATCAAACAGTGCGTGGCATTGTGCAGCGATCCCAAAATTGAACTTTCTATTTCTGCGCCACTACCTTTGTTCTTCCTACAAAATGGGATCTCCCCTCCCCTCCCCATCTCCTCCTTTCCTCCCTAATTAAACAACAAGTGAATGGAGTGAGGGAGGAGGGGAGCAGGCAAGAGCAGAGTTCTATAGAGAAGCTTGCCTCTGATGGCCGAAGCCTTTCATTCGAACATTGTTCCTGACACTCTAGTGGCGGGCCAAGGGCCACCACCGGCCAATCCAGACTTGAAGAGCTCCTACTCGAAACAGCCTTGTGTGAACTTGTGAAATTGTTTGGCAGAGCTGACTTTTTTATTACTGTACGTGTGACAGCCCTAATCAGTGTCTGTTACGGGCCCTTGAGCAGATCAGAAAACATGGGACAATTGCAGCGTTTATGCCCTGCCCTGGTTGAGACTCCCCACATGAAAAAAATACTGTAGTATATTATGGTATAAATACGGTATAAATTATGGTATAAACACAGCAGTGACTACTAGATAGGTCGTTCAGCGGTTCGTTCAGCGCTGATGCTGTTTTCTGTAACATTTATGGAGCACAATATGGTCTATACATGGCATGTAGGTTTCTCACTGACGGGTGGCACAAATTGGGATATAGGTGAGGGGAATGTGTATATGCAATTTAAATACTGTAGTATTTACTAAGGTTTTTTTTAAAGTGTTTTTGCAGACTGGTGTTTTGCGAGATAATGCTGTAGTGTTTACTATTGTATTCTACAGGATAATACAACATTATATAGTAAGTACTACACATGGTAAAGGGATACTAAAATGTGTAGTATAGTATTATAAAGTATACTGCAATTTAATACAGCATGTGCTGTAGTATTCTATAGTAAACTGTAGTATTTTTTTCATGTGGGTCATCAGTAGGGATTGGGTTTCTGTACAGGGTCAGAGTTGTTTCAGAATAGTGGTGGTAGTTGAAGAATTCTGAAAAATTATTTTCAAGAAATCATTTTTCTAGGACAGTTTTTCCTAGACGTTATTATAATACGTGTTATTATTTTTGTACAAGAGACTACAGTATCTAATGAATTTATGTTGAATGCATTTAACCCAATATATTATGGACAACATGCTCAGTAGAGTCTATAGGAGTTCTCTCTTTCTCTCTCTCTCTCTCCAGTTTGTTCTGAGAATTTACTGTCATTATGCTGCATGTTGTTCTGTACAAGAGACTATTGGATCAAATGAATGGTGACGCATTGAACCCTGTGATGGAAAGGTATGGACAACATGCTCAATACAATATCTCTCTCTCTATGTTTGTCTGTTAAATTAAACTTATCTGATACTTGCAATACATTTTACGAGAAGAGATTATGAAATTGCTTCTCTGTACTTTCCCCAAATTCCCTTTTCTCTGTGGGCCAAGGTGTATTGGGACAGGTACACCTGGGCCCATACTTCCATTCTTCCCTCCCTGGGAATTCTTCACTTTCACCATCTGTCCAAGGACAATAGGGGGGAGGGGGTTCCTTCTCCTCCTCTCCTCACACTGCAATTTGTGCCTCAGTCTCATCACCGGACCAGCTAAAGATAGACCTGTCCAGACCTGCACCAACCAGAGAGAGCAGAGGAACATGTCTTGATTTCTCCAAGTGTTACATGACATGTTCCTGGATTGTCTTTAGGGTCCATCAACCAATAGACTGCTTTGTGACATCATCAACATTTGCACAATTTGCTGTCATAGTCATGCCAATCCAGGACCTACACAGAGCACCAGACGATCCAGGACCGACACAGAGCACCAGACGATCCAAGACCGACACAGAGCACCAGACGATACAGGACCGACACAGAGCACCAGACGATCCAAGACCGACACAGAGCACCAGACGACCCAGGACCGGCACAGTGCACCAGACGACCCAGGACCGACACAGTGCACCAGACGATCCAGGACCGGCACAGTGCACCAGATGACCCAGGACCGACACAGTGCACTAGACGACCCAGGACCGACACAGAGCACCAGACGACCCAGGACCGACACAGAGCACCAGACGACCCAGGACCGGCACAGAGCACCAGACGACCCAGGACCGACACAGAGCACCAGACGACCCAGGACTGACACAGAGCACCAGACGACCCAGGACCGACACAGAGCACAAGACGACCCAGGACTGACACAGTGCACCAGACGACCCAGGACTGACACAGTGCACAAGACCATCCAGGATCGACACAGAGCACCAGACGACCCAGGACTGACACAGTGCACCAGACGACCCAGGACTGACACAGTGCACAAGATGACGCAGGACTGACACAGTGCAAAAGACGATCCAGGATCGATCCATATCACAGATCATCTTCTCATCAATCATTCTTTTAATATTGATTTTGTGCTGCTGTCATCTACTCTCCTAATCGGTCACCTGTTTCATGTGAAGGTTAGCCGACTTGTACTTCACCTTCCAATGCTGGGGTAGAAAATGTGTCCAGACATTACAGTACACATCACCTAGAGCAAGCACAACAACAACCATAGAGCTAGGTCACAAAGGATCTTACAGACATGGATGTGTGTGTTACTAGCACCCTCTTCTGGTTTCCTGGCTGAAAAATAGACATAAATCGTGCATACTGTCGAACTCAACAAATCTCCATCATATTCTCTCTCTCTGAAAAATATATAATAATAATAATAATTGTAAGTGGACCAATGACATAATTTTTCCCTTTTGTTTATTCACATTCAACATTGAAAATACCATTTCTCATATACAAATGAACTTTTTATGTCACTTGCTGCAAATCAATATGAAACATAAAAAAATATAATTATTTTTTTCAAACGTGAGATAGTAAAGGTATTATGAGGTACAGACTGTAAATCATATTAGTACATCATGAGCAAAATTAAAAATAAAGACAACTAAAATGTACACAAACAGTGAATGTATTGTATATAAACCAAGTGTATTGGAATTAGGTGGTCCCTGCCCTGATTATTTGACATGAAGAAATGTGACCGTGAAAAAGTTCATCTACACAGAGAAATGATTAAAAAGCTGCACTTCATTGAGCTCACTCGATGCATTGGGTAGGCGGTGTTGACACTTTTGCACATTTCCATCGAGTTCAATCGAGCCCCAATGATCGCCTATTGTTCCAACACAATATTTATTTCATAATTCCAAATGAAATATTTAATACAAAATGTCCTCTACTGAGTATAAAAACATTAAGGACTCCTGCTCCTTCCATGGACATAGACTGACCAGGTGAATCCAGGTGAAAGCTGATGTCACTTGTTAAATCTACTTCAATCAGTGTAGATGGAGGCGAGGAGACAGGTTAAAGAAGGATTTCTATGCCTTGAGACAATTGAGACATGGATGGTGTATCTGTGCCATTCAGCGGTTGAATGGGCAAGACAAAATATTTAAGTGCCTTTGAACGGGCTATGGAAGTAGGTGCCAGGCGCACCGGTTTGTGTCAAGAACTGCAACGCTGCTGGGTTATTCACGCTCAACAGTTTCCTGTGTGTATCAAGAATGGTCCAGTACTCAAAGGACATCCAGCCAACTTGACACAACTGTGGGAAGCATTGGAGTCAACATGGGCCAGCAGCCCTGTGGAACGCTTTCGACACCTTGTAGAGTCCATGCCCTGACGAATTAAGGCTGTTCTGAGGGCTAAAGGGGAGGGTGCAACTACATTTGAATATTAATCAATACAAATGTTTGGTACACTCAGTGTACTGTATATATTTTAACACTGAGACATTTCAATATATAGTTAGTGCCAAAAATATACCACCAAATAGTCCATTTAAACACTTATTTGAGACTAGCCATTTGAAAAACGTAGAAATGTATCCATTTTAAAACAATCTTCCAGACAAAGCAGTACTGAACGAAGTCGTAAATGAGTTCAAAGTACATGTAATTGACAAATGATATAAAGGAATCATAGAATATATTAGGGTTTACATATATAATATTTTTCTGTGGTCTAATTCATTCCAACGCTCCCCTTCCAGATCTTTACATGTTTGTGTGTTATTGCTTTGATAGTGGTTTTAATTCGCATGCATATCCAGAGTTGAGCATGGTCAAATTCAAGATACATGATTGGGATGGTGACACATTAGTTTAGGGAAAATATTTATATTTTTTTGTTCTAACATAAAGTCAATAGACTTTACTTTTCAAATAGTATATGACGCATTTACAAAAATAAAGTTTTTGATAACATAAGGAGAAGTTATGATTTACAGTATTTTTTAGTTCTGTTTTTAATAGCTGGAATAATGCTTTATATAGTTGATTTATTTTTGGTTAAATATTAAACATAACAAAACCCTTACATGCCAGGCTTCTATGCTTCCCTATAGTATAGTATCACACCATACAGAGCATGTTGAGAATAGGAATATGTAACTAACTTTAGTATAGTATCACACCATACAGATGTTGAGAATAGGAATATGTAACTAACTTGTAAAGATTTGGGATACATAAAACTGTAAGCCCTTTCGAGACATAAATGCAAACATCTGTTTTAGTTCTACAATGATACATAAAAATGAAATACACATCTTATAACGTAGCTGTTGTATATTCTCTTTTTCCTTCCAGACAAACCCCTAATAATCATCATAAGGAAAGAGTCTGTTAGAAAATGATGGCAAAGGAGTTCTGAGTTTTCATTCGACTCAATGAAAGATCTCAATGAGTCTCCTGTCCTGCTGATGGTCCACAGTTCCCTCTGTGTTGTAAGCAGGAGATGACTTGGATAGTTTGTGGAGTTGTAACTTGTAAGTCTTTTCATGCTTGTTGCCAATTGTATAAAGGAGAAGGAGAGCCGCACACTCTAGGAGCTCAGATGCAAAAATAATTATGTCCAACGTTTCAACAGACAAGTGATGGAGTGCTGCCCTTATGAAGACAGCTTGTCTGTCGAAACGTTAGCCATAATTATTTTTGCATCTGAGCTCCTAGAATGTGCGGCTCTCTTTTATTTTTTTTAAGTGTTCCACTCCGCTAGCCAGCACCTCGCCTAAATAGGTGTGCGTTTCTTTCGCCTCAAGATTATTGTTATCAATTGTATCCCATTCTTAGGTAGTGTAACCATTGAAATAGTATCTCGCAAAACCCATTCTAGTCCTGTGGATGGAACTCTGTTCCACTGCCTTCCTGTCCAAGTCCTGGCTCATAACCTTCAGGTTGAGGGTTGTACGGTTTTAAGTTTTAAAAACAGCCCCACTAGCCAATTAGCTAGCAGCGTTGCAGCGCTACTTGGTCTTCTGGAAGCCAATCATCACCTTGGAGACGAAATTGACGATGGCGCTGGCGGGCTGCTCGGGGTCGTGCTCGGCGAACAGGTGGCACACGTTGTCCTGCCCACTGCCCGTCTTCCTCGCCACAAAGCCAAAGATCTTTGCTGAAGTGCAGCCATCTTTTTTCCACCTAAGAATGGATGGGGAAAAGAACACAGAAGGAACACACAAGGCATCATACTGACAGTGTAAGCTGATGACATTATTACCACAGTACTTTTATTTCAAATGATGTTAATTCTGGCATATTTTACTCACTTCCGATCTTGAGGGTCCAATGCACAGAAGATGACAGTGGTCACTGCATAATGCCTTCTGAAGAACAACCTGGGAAGAGGAGAAAAGAACCTGGGTAAAAGAGAAATACATAGTACAACTGTGTATATATGCAGTACCAGTCAAACGTTTGGACACACCTACTCATTCCAAGATTTTTATTTATTTTCTACATTGTAGAATAATAGTGAAGGCATCACCGCTGTGAAATAACACACATATAATCATGTAGTGACCAAAAAAGTGTTAAATCAAAATATGTTTATATTTGAGATTCTTCAAAGTAGCCATCCTTTGCCTTGATGACAGCTTTGCACACTCTTGGCATTCTCTCAACCAGCTTCATGAAGTAGTCAGCTGGAATGCATTTCAATTTACAGGTGTGCATTGTTAAAAGTTAATTTGTGGAATTTCTTTCCTTCTTAATGTGTTTGATCCAATCAGTTGTGTTGTGACAAGGTAGGGGTGGTATACAGAAAATAGCCCTATTTGGTAAAAGACCAAGTCCATATTATGGCAAGAACAGCTTAAGGTGAGGATAAGTTCATTACAGTTACCAGCCTCAGATATTGCAGCCCAAATATATGCTTCACAGAGTTCAAGTAACAGACACATCTCAACATCACTGTTCAGAGGAGACTGTGTGAATTAGGCCTTCATGGTCCAATTGTTGCAAAGAAACCACTACTAAAGGACACCAATAAGAATAAGAGACTTTCTTGGGCCAAGAAACGCGAGCAATAGACATTAGACCGGTGGAAATCTGTCTTTAAGTATAATGAGTCCAAATTTGAGATTT
This sequence comes from Oncorhynchus mykiss, assembly GCF_013265735.2. Lineage (NCBI taxonomy): Eukaryota > Metazoa > Chordata > Actinopteri > Salmoniformes > Salmonidae > Oncorhynchus > Oncorhynchus mykiss. The sequence goes on from NC_048592.1 coordinate 15,937,876, forward strand.
TTGGTTCCAACCACCGTGTCTTTGTGAGACGCCGAGTAGGTGAACGGATGATCTCCTCCTGTATGGTTCCCACCGTGAAGCATGGAGGAGGAGGTGTGATGGTGTGGGGGTGTTTTGCTGGTGACACTGTCAGTGATTTATTTAGCATTCAAGGCACTCTTAACCACCATGGCTACCACATAATTCTGCAGGAATAGTCCATCCTATCTGGTTTGTGCTTAGTGAGACTATCATTTGTTTTTCAACATGACAATGACCCAACACCCCTCCAGGCTGTGTAAGGGCTATTTGACCAAGAAGGAGAGTGATGGAGTGCTGCATCAGATGACCTGGCCTCCACAATCACCCAACCTCAACTCAATTGAGATGGTTTGGGATGAGTTGGACCACGGAGTGAAGGAAAAGCAGCCAACAAGTGCTTAGTACAAGTGGGAACTCCTTCAAGACTGTTGGAAAAGCATTCCAGGTGAAACTGGTTGAGAGAATGCTAAGAGCGTGTAAAGCTGTATTTGTTTTTATTATGGATCCCCATTACTGGGGTCCAGCAACATTGTCAGTTTATACTATTTTAAAAACATTACAATACATTAACAGACTGTGTGCCCTCAGGTGCCTACTACACATATATATATATTGTGGCAAAGAAGGGGGTCGAGTGATAAATGGCAGATATGTGAGAGCAGAACTAATAAACGGGCTCTGCCCGATCACTAAAATGGCCACCCCTGTGAGAACTACAGATCACAAAATGGCCGACCCCCAAAACTACAAGTCCCAGAAGCAAGGGGAACCCTCAGAAGGTGGAGCCGACACACAGATAAAGGGTCAAGAAAAACCAGGAAGAGAGAGAGAGAGAGTGCTGGAAGGATCTATGAACAATAGAGAAAGAGACAATAGAGATTGGCTGGATTTACCGTGTATGAGCTGGATTGTTTTGGACTTACCTGTTGGTGTTTGGACCTGGACCTACCGAGAACCCGATTCGTGTACCGAACCCTGCTATCCTTGACCTCGCCTACGGCCTGGGTGGACCAGGACGGAGAAACAAACACACAGGTACTGTCCTGTTCGAAAGAACTCTCATTCTTGGGTGATTTGGTGACAGTTTACCACTTAATTTGTGACAAACGCTCCTAACCTTGAAGAAGTTATGCCACAATATATAATACAAAATCCATGTGTACATGTGTATAATGCGTATGTGTGTATGCATATGTCTGTGCCTATGTTTGTGTTGCTTCACAGTCCCCGCTGTTCCATAAGGTGTTTTTTTTTAATCTGTTTTTAAATCTAATTTTACTGTTGCATGAGTTACTTGTAGACATGGCTGTATTTAGTATTGTGCTCCTTCCATAGTCTGTTCTGGACTTGGGGACTGGGAAAAGACCTCTTGTGGCATGTGTTGTGGGGTATGCATATGTGTCCGAGTTGTGCGCCAGTAGTTCAAACAGACAGCTCGGATCATTCAACATGTCAATACCTCTCGTAAATACAAGTAGTGATGAAGTCTCTTCCACTTTGAGCCAGGAGAGATTGACATTCATACTATTAATATTAGTGTAGCAGTTTAGCTTCCGTCCCTCTCCTCACCAGGGACCCTCTGCATACATCAACAACTGACATCCACAAAGCATCATTACCCATCGCACCACAAAAGCCACAGCAGAGCAAGGGGAACAACTACTTCAAGGTCTCAGAGCGAGTGACATCACCAATTGAAACACTATTAGCGCGCACCACCACATTAGCTAGCCATTTCACATCGGTCACACACACCCCTCCTTTTCTGCAGCAACCAGTGATCCGGGTCACGGCACCAATGTAACAGTTTAGCTTCTGTCCCTCTCCTCACCCCTACCCGGGCTCAAACCAGGGTCCCTCTGCACACATCAACAACAGTCACCCACGAAGCACCGTTACCCATCGCTCCACAAAAGCCACAGCAGAGCAAGGGGAACAACTACTTCAAGGTCTCAGAGCGAGTGATATCACCGATTGAAATGCTATTAGCGCGCACCACCGCTAACTAGCTAGCCATTTCACATTGGTTACATTAGCTCTCTGTATACATCCAAGGGCCAGCCGTGCTGCCCAGTTCTGAACCAATTGCAATTTTCCTATGTTCTTTTTTGTGGCACCTGACCACACGACTGAACAGTAGTCCAGGTGCAACAAAACTACGGCCTGTAGGACCTGCCTTGTCGACAGTGCTGTCTAGAAGGTAGAGTAGCGCCTTATCATGGGCATACTTCTCCCCATCGTAGCTACTGTTGTATCAATATGTTTTGCCCTTGACAAATTACGATCTAGGGTTACTCCAAGCAGTTTAATCACCTCAACTTGCTCAATTTCCACATTATTTATTACATGATTTAGTTGAGGTTTAGGGTTTAGTGAATGATTTGTCATCAAGGCAAAAGGTGGCTACTTTGAAGAATCTCAAATATAAAATATATTTTGATTTGTTGAACACTTTTTTGGTTACTACATGATTCCATATGTGTTGTTTAATTGTTTTTTATTCTACAATGTAGAAAATAGTACAAATAAAGAAAAACCCTTGAATGAGTAGGTGTGTCCAAACTTTTGACTGGTACTGTATTAATTTATATATCATTTTATATTAGCTATACATGCATTACTAATGTGACCATGTAGGTGTGCCTCACTGTCTGCCTGTTTGCCTGTCTGTGTATTCTCCATGACTCACTTCCTCTGGTTGTCAGTGAGGGTGATTCCCTGTGAGGAGACTTTCAAATGGACCACGGTGGAGGTGGGCAGGGGGTCTGAGCCCAATGTTACACTGGTGGCCTTCTGCACAGCCTGGTACCCTGTCAGAGACTCCATCTCCACTGAGCCCAGGAACCACACATTACACGCTGCAGAGAAACACACGTTACACACAGATACAAACACACACTACATAATGAACACAGACTTCATCCACACATTACACACTGCAAGGCCACAGGAGAGAGGTGCTAACACAACATGTTATCTACACAATCCCTTAGGAACAGAAGTTGTTGTTGTTGAGGCTTACCCAATACTTATTTAGCCTAAAAATGATATCCACAAATTCATCAGACTGAAGTAGATAACGGACCACATTGCCAAAATCCCGAAGTATCACTTTAAGCCCTACCTGCTCCTTGTTTAAGGAGCTCAGCAGCAGAGTTGGTGACAGATTGTGTAGCAGTGTTCTCCACCACGTCTTCAAGAGGATCTACCAACATAGGAAAAACATTTGTTTTTTTTTTGGTATATGATGTAGAAGTAAGATGTTTGAAATGAAGAATTGGAGGCAGTGACATATCACTGAATTAAAATACATCTGATTAAACTCTCCCTCGATCTCTCCCCTTCCTCTCTCCATTGACCCTCTGATGACATTGATGTGTGGCTACCACGTAAAGGCAATTCATCTACGTTGACATGAGTTGCAGGCACAGGCTTATAAATCACGCCACATAATTCGAAACTGCCCTGCAATTTCCAGCCCTGCCACATTTAGTTACACAGAGAGGAGAGAGACTAGTGTTTGTTAAATTGCTTTGGCAGAGGACACAATTATGTTTTATAAATCTAAACCATGTTTACCTTGTTACTGTAACACAATGTTATGTATAAGGACATTGAGATTAGGCATCTTACCTCTGTCAAGTATGATGAGTTTGCAGGGCAGAGCCAAGGGAGTTATGGAGTGCTGACACACCAACGCAGTTAAACTACCTGTAAAAAAAAACAACAAAAAAAACAACTGTAACCATCCTATTACTTCAAAGAAGATTTCATATTAACTATAAACATCATCTTAAGAGCTGAAGCACACTTGCAATCATTATCCAGTAGAGGGCACACAGGAACGTTATGCTTATTTTTTTTATCAGTACAGAGAGTCACCAGCAGGGGTCACCATTGTGTTATCACTGTCCTCAAAAGGGTACGACAAAACGTGTGCTACAGAGGAGACACTCACCAAAGTAGGGCTCATTGGGACAGCCCTTCAACCGAACTCCTTTCTGTGTACACTCAATCAGGAAGTGACGGACCAGCTCATTGGACAGATCACCTCCAATCATAGAGAGAGATAACATTATTATACACAAGAATGCTATAAATGCTCATACATTCCTACAACACATTATAACGGGTTTACCTGTTGACTGTAAGTTAAGTGTTAGCGGAGTCTCAGTTACCTTACCCCTGTTAACTCCCATCCCAAATTCTAAGAGATACATACATCTTATCCAATCACAGCTGAGATTAGCGTTATAATGATTTAACAGCAGCGTGCCTGAGGGGCATGACGAGAGTGTGTCTGAGGAATGTCCTCACATAGAAAAGCCTTCTCCTGGAGCTGGGTTGAGTTTCAACCTCTTAAGAAGTCACAATGCTCGGAGAGGGACTGTGTCATGATGTCCCTACAGGTGAGTGAGGGGGTGAGGGGTGTGAGTGAGGGGGCTCCCGACACCGTGTGGAGGAGAAAGGGAGGGGTTAGGACTTAGTGGGCTGTGCTCTGGGCTGGGCATAAGGACACCAGTGTCTTACAGGAATCCCATTTTTTAAAACTTCTTTCCACAAATAAATAATGATTGTGGACTATGGGGGCGGTTGGAGCAGGTAGACAGTAAATTCAATTGATTGGACATGATTTGGAAAGGCACACACCTGTCTAAATAAGGTCCCACAGTTGACAGTGTATGTCAGAGCAAAAAGCAAGCCATGAGGTTGAAGGAATTGTCCATGGAGCTCCAAGATTGTGTCAAGGCGCAGATCTGGGGAAGGGTACCAAAACATTTCTGCAGCATTGAAGGTCCCCAAGAACACAGTGGCCTCCATCATTCTTAAATGGAAGAAGTTTGGAACCATCAAGACTCTTCCTAGAGTTGGCCGCCTGGCCAAACTGAACAATCGGGGGAGAAGGGTGTTGGTCAGGGAGGTGACCAATTACTTGATGGTCACTCTGACAGAGCTCCAGAAATCTTCTGTGGAGATAGGAGAACCTTCCAGAAGGACAACCATCTCTGCAGCACTTCAACAAAGTACTGAGTAAAGGGTCTGAATACTTATGTAAATGTGAAATTTCAGTTTTTTTGCTTTGTCATTTTGAGGTATTGTGTGTAGATTGATGAGAAGGAAAAAAATCAATTGAATACATTTTAGAAAAAGGCTGTAATGTAACCAAATTTGGAAAAAGTCAAGGGGTCTGAATTCTTTCCAATTGCACTGTATACACATACGTAGCTTACATTCAAGTTTTTTCTTATTTCTCGTGTTTAGTTTTTACTTATACTATTTTGATATTGAATACTGCCCTGTTGGGAAGGGCTTGCAAGTTAAGCATTTCACTGTACTTGTGCATGTGAGAAACACAACTCGAAACGTAAAACAAGGAATGCCATGAACAAAGCGATGTATTGCTTGCCAGTACATTTCTAAATTGAATAGAGGCTGTGTTTCATGGTGCGTAATACAACAAGCTGCACTGAATGTCACACAACGTTACATTACTGTATGTAGGGCAAAAAGCACCCATGGAGAAAGGCCTGAAATCTGTGCAGGTTTAGAAAGCCTGCTTATTCTATTGTTTGTTTTAAAGCACTAGCTGCTACATCTAAAACTACTTAACAAAGAGCACGCCTGTTTGGTTCTACTAGGAGCTGTTGAACGAACAGAGAGGGGACTATCATGTTCCCTCCATGGAGTTGAATTCAGAGAGTTGTAACAGTAGAGGGCTTTTATAGCTGTTTGGTTCCCAGGATGCTGTAACTCAGTCAGCCAATTCCGCGATACCCCTGTTCTACTGGGGCCTTCTGGAGCACGGAAAGGTTCTGGAAATGTGTGGAACCTGCCCGTATGTACAGATATAGGACCAGCTTATCCTCCAACAATTCTAACCATGACCATGGATGAACACAAAATTGACCCTAGATAAGCATACACTCCCTTACGTATTTATTTAGACAGCTCTAAACTTCAGCATTTTGGATTTAAAATCAAATGTTTTATATGAGGCAACAGTGTGTCTGTCATCTTTTAATCGAGGGTATTTTCATACATATCTGTTTTACCACACTTTATGTATCTAAGTATTTGGACAAATTCACTTATAGTGTATAACATTTAGTCAAAAGATTAGCATTTGGTCCCATATTCCTAGCAGGCATAAATATCATACTCACCCCAAAAATGCTAACCTCCCCTGTTATTGGTAATGGTGAGAGGTTAGCATGTTTTGGGGGCATGATCTTTGACCCTCTGTAACTTTCGATAACATTTTTCACGATTCATACATGATTATGCGTAACCATGGTAGCATCCACATTAATGTGGAAGTGTTCAGAAACATATTATATTCTTATTTACAAAAAAATGTTTTACAATAAAAGTGATTCCAAAATGGCACAATACATTATTTACCATTTCTATTGGGCAAAACATAATCTGAAAGACAAGCAAATCAAAAGCTTGATATTGTAGGCTTGGAATATGGGAATAAATACTGATCTTTTGACTTCTTTAATACACTATAAGTGAATTTGGCCAAATACTGAAGACACCTTAAAATGGGGGGACTAGATGCATAAAGTGCTTTCATTCCTAAACGGTAAAACAGATATGTATGAAAATACCCTCAAATAAAAGGCGACATTCTGTACTGTCACCTTATATAAAACATTTTGATTTCAAATCCAAAATGCTGGAGTATAGAGCCAAATTTAAAGTTGTAGCTTCACAATCCATATAAATACGTGTAGCCTATATGGGCTTCATCAATCATCATCCTACTCCTATGTCCCACATCAAACAGGAACCGGTCTGAACCTAAAGCTCTGTCCCCTTATCTCTCTCAGCCAATTCCTACCTTTCTTGCTCTGCTGCAGGACTGAGGGAGGGGGTGTGGCCACCTTCATGGCCAGCCCATAGGCTCCTTTGAAGGAGTGGCTGTCCCGTACTATGAAAAATCCGGGCTCCTTGTCCTTCAGGACTGAGATAGCTGAGAGGAGGAGGAAAGAAGGAGGAAAGGAGAAGAGAAGGACACAGGAATACATTTTAGTGACGATGTCACAGAGGAGTGTGGAAACTGTCAAAATGTTGAAGAGCATTATGGAAATTTGGCAGACAAAATACTCCTGGGAAACAAAACGCATATTTCCTAATGTTTTTACCTTGGTCCCTGGAGATATCAGGCTTGTACCAGAATTTCGATGTGTCTTGCACAAAGTTTACAGTCACATGCTTGCTGGCCAGGACATCTGGAAAAACAGTATCACAAACACACCAGAGGTTAGTCAATGCACAAAGACCTCAGGCATTCAATCACTGTAACCAAGTTCAAAAGACATCCATATGTGGCTAATCCGAATTGACCAAGAAAGCCCACCTAAAGGATACAGTACATACAGTCTCAAGAAGAAGTATGTGAACCCTTTGGAATTACCTGGATTTCTGCATAAATTTGTCATAAAATTTGATCACAATGGACAAACAGTGTGCTTAAACTAATAACACACAAAGTATTATATTTCTTGTCCATATTGAATACATCATTTAAACATTCACAGTGTAGGTTGGGAAAAGTATGTGAACCCCTAGGCTAATGACTTCTCCAAAAGATAATTGGAGTCAGTCAGCTAACCTGGAGTCCGATCAATGAGATGAGATTGGAGATGTTGGTTAGAGATGCCCTGCCCTATAAAAAACTCACAAAATTTGAGTTTGCTAGTCACTAGAAGCATTGCCTGATGTGAACCATGCCTCGAACAAAAGAGATCTCATATGACCTAAGATTAGAATTGTTGACTTGCATAAAGTTGGAATGGATTAGAAAAGTATGTTTAAAAGCCTTGTAGTTCACAGTAAGACAAATTGTCTATAAATGGAGAAAGTTCAGCACTGTTGCTACTCTCCCTAGGAGTGGCTGTCCTGCAAAGATAACTGCAGAATGCTCAATGAGGTTAATAAGAATCTTAGAGTGTCAGTTAAAGACTTACAGAAATCTCTGTAACATGCTAACTAGAGGTCGACCGATTTAGGATTTTTCAACGCCGAAACCGATACCGATTATTGGGGGACCAAAAAAAGCCAATACCGATTAATTGTTTGATTTTTCTATATATATTTGTAATAATGACAATTACAACAATAATGAATGAAAACTTATTTTAACTTAATATAATACATCAATAAAATCTATTTAGTCTCAAATAAATAATGAAACATGTTCAATTTGGTTTAAATAATGCAAAAACAAAGTGTTGGAGAAGAAAGTAAAAGTGCAATATGTGCCATGTAAAAATGCTAACGTTTGAGTTCCTTGCTCAGAACATATGAAAGCTGGTGGTTCTTTATCTTCAATATTCCCAGGTAAGAAGTTTTAGGTTGTAGTTATTATGGACTATTTCTCTCTATACCATTTGTATTTCATATACCTTTGACTATTGGATGGTCTAATAGGTACTTTAGTATTGCCAGCCTACTCTTGGGAGTTGATAGGCTTGAAGTTATAAACAGCGCAATGCTCAGTCAGAGTGCTCTATCAAATCATAGACTTAATTATAATATAATAACACAGAAATATGAGCCTTAGGTCAATAATATGTTCAAATCCAGAAACGATAATTTCGAAAACAAAACATTTATTCTTTCAGTGAAATACGGAACCGTTCCGTATTTTATCTAACGGGCGGCATCCCTAAGTCTAAATATTGCTGTTACATTGCACAACCTTCAATGTTATGTCATAATTATGTACAATTCTGGCAAATTAATTACGGTCTTTGTTAGGAAGAATTGGTCTTCACACATACATATACCCTGACTCTGCTTGTACAGAACACAAGAGAAGTGACACAATTTCCCCAGTTAAAAGAAATGAATGTTAGCAGGCAATATTAACTAAATATGCAGGTTTAAAAATATATACTTGTGTATTGATTTTAAGAAAGGCATTGATGTTTATGGTTAGGTACACATTGGTGCAACGACAGTGCTTTTTTCGTGAATGCGCTTGTTAAATCACCCGTTTGGTGAAGTAGGCTATGATTCAATGATAAATTAACAGGCACCGCATCGACAAGCTATATAAACTAGCAATATCATCAACCATGTGTAGTTAACTAGTGATTATGTTAAGATTGATTGTTTTTTATAAGATAAGTTTAATGCTAGCTAGCACCTTACCTTGGCTACTTGCTGCACTCGCATAACAGGTAGTCAGTCTGCCACGCAGTCTCCTCATGGAGTGCAATGTAATCGATCATAATCGGTGTCCAAAAATGCTGATTACCGTTTGTTATGAAAACTTGAAATCGGCCCCAATTAATCGGCCATTCTGATTAATCGGTCGACCTCTAATGCTAACATCTCTGTTGACGAGACTACGATACGGAAAACACTAAACAAGAATGGTGTTCATGGGAGGACACCACGGAAGAACCCATTTCTGTCAACAACAAAAAAACATTGCTGCACGTCTGAAGTTCGCAAAAGAGCACCTGAATGTTTTACAGTGCTACTGGCAAAATATTATGTGGACAGATTAAATTAAAGTTCATTGGTTTGGAAGGAACACACAACACTATGTGTGGAGAGAAAAAGCCAAAGCACACCAACATCAAAACCTCATCCCAACTGTAAAGTATGGTGGAGGGAGCATCATGGTTTTGGACTGCTTTGCTGCCTCAGGGCCTGGACAGCTTGCTATCATCAACAGAAAAATGAATTCCAAAGTTTATCAAGGCATTTTGCTGGAGAATTTAAGGCTATCTGTCCGCCAACTGAAACTCAACAGAAGTTGATCTTCAGGACAACGACCCAAAACACAGAAATAAATCAACAACAGAACGGCTTCAACAGAAGAAAATATGCCTTCTGGAGTGGCTCAGTCAGAGTCCTGACCTCAACCTGATTGAGATGCTGTGGCATTACCTCAAGAGAGAGGTTCACACCAGACATCCCAAGAATATTGCTGAACTTAAACAGTTTTGTAAAGAGGAACGGTCCAAAATTCCTCCTGACCATTGTGCAGGTCTGATCTGCAACTACAGAAAATGTTTGGTTGAGGTTATTGCTGGCAAAGGAGGGTCAACCAGTTATTAAATCCAAACGTTCAGAAACTTTTTCCACCCTGCACTGTGAATGTTTATACGGTGTGTTCAATGAAGATATGAAAACGTAAAATTGTTTGTGTGTTATTAGTTTAAGCAGACTGTGTTTGTCTATTGTTGTGACTTAGATGAAGATCAGATCAAATTTTATGACCAATTTATGCAGAAATCCAGGTAATTCCAAAGGGTTCACATACTTTTCTTGCCACTGTAGAACAGAACTGATGACCTTCTTTACAGTATTGTACCAACCCAAGCCATTGGCTCAGATAAGAAGTGATTGGCTATTAATTGTTTAAGCAAGGGGGTTACCTGGCAGAGGTGAAGCGGTGCCCGGCATCTGTGCAGAGGCTGAGAGATCCGGCAGGATGTTGGGAAATGGGATACTGAGGGAGCTTCCGCTATGTGGGCTGGAGAATCCGCTAGGGGCTGGGGAGGCTGTGCCCAAGGAGTGCTCCCCGTCCGACTCCCTCCTCTTCTCAGGCAGCAGTGGAGGCAAGGCCCCCTGGGCCTGGAGCTGCTGCAGCTGTGGCAGGTGCTGGGTCCGGATGGTGCCCAGCCCATCCATGGAACCCATACAGGACAGGCCCCTCTCCATGCCTCCATTCCCCAGAAGAGGAGAGGCAGAGGGTGGGCTGTCGACTGCGCCATAGCCCCCCAGGCCTAAGTTGTCTTGCTCGTCGAAGCTGTGCGCAAGGCTGTGGGTGAGGCCATAGTGTGCCATGTGGCTCTGCTGGCTGCCCCGGGGGGAGCTGTGGGCGTTGGGCGCAGGGTGAGTGTGGGGTTGGGGGTGCATGGGAGGGGAGTGGTGGCTGTAGTCCAAGGACATGGAGTGGGGATGGAGGGCTCTGTCTTCTGGCCAGGGCTGACCCATGGAGGGGCTTGAGAGAGGAGGAAGAACACAAAAATGAGAAGATCATGAAAAACACCTCTCTAATTAAACTGTATGACCATAATATATTTTCAGAACATGTAGCCTATAACCATAATTAGCATCTGCTTTTAAATGTAAAATGTACATGTACAGTACCAGTCAAAAGTTTGAACACAACTACTCATATTTTTACTACAGTCGTGGCCAAAAGTTTTGAGAATGACACAAATATTAATTTTGACAAAGTCTGCTGACTCAGTTTGTATAAATGCAATTTGCATATACTCCAGAATGTTATGAAGAGTGATCAGATGAATTGCAAAGTCCCTCTTTGCCATGCAAAATTAACTGAATCCCCCAAAAAACTTTCCACTGCATTTCAGCCCTGCCGCAAAAGGACCAGCTAACATCATGTCAGTGATTCTCTCGTTAACACAAGGCTGGAGGTCACTCTGTCATGCTGATTGAGTTCGAACAACAGACTGGAAGCTTCAAAAGAAGGGTGGTGCTTGTCAACCATGGTTACCTGTAAGGGAACACGTGCCGTCATCATTGCTTTGCACAAAAAGGGCTTCACAGGCAAGGATATTGCTGCCAGTAAGATTTCACCTAAATCAACCATTTATCAGATCATCAAGAACTTCAAGGAGAGCGGTTCAATTGTTGTGAAGAAGGCTTCAGGGCGCCCAAGAAAGTCCAGCAAGAGCCAGGACCGTCTCCTAAAGTTGATTCAACTGCGGGATCGGGGCAGCACCAGTACAGAGCTTGCTCAGGAATGGCAGCAGGCAGGTGTGAGTGCATCTGCACGCACAGTGAGGCAAAGACTTTTGGAGGATGTGCTGGTGTCAAGAAGGGCAGCAAAGAAGCCACTTCTCTCCAGGAAAAACATCAGGGACAGACTGATATTCTGCAAAAGGTACAGGGATTGGACTGCTGAGGACTGGGGTAAAGTCATTTTCTCTGATGAATCCCCTTTCCGATTGTTTGGGGAATCCAGAAAAAAAGCTTGTCTGGAGAAGACAAGGTGAGCGCTACCATCAGTCCTGTGTCATGGCAACAGTAAAGCATCCTGAGACCATTCATGTGTGGGGTTGCTTCTCATCCAAGAGAGTGGGCTCACTCACAATTATGCCTAAGAACACAGCCATGAATAAAGAATGGTACCAACACATCCTTCGAGAGCAACTAGTCCCAACCATCCAGGAACAGTTTGTTGAAGAACAATGCCTTTTTCAGCATGATGGAACATCTTGCCATAAGGCAAACGTGATAACTAAGTGGCTCGGGGAACAAAACATCAATATTTTGGGTCCATGGCCAGGAAACTCCCCAGACCTTAATCCCATTGAGAATTTGTGGTCAATCCTCAAGAGGCGGTTGGACAAACAAAACCCCACAAATTCTGACAAACTCCAAGCATTGATTACGCAAGAAAGGGCTGCCATCAGTCAGGATGTGGCCCAGAAGTTAATTGACAACATGCCAGGGCAGATTGCAGAGGTCTTGAAAAAGAAGGGTCAACACTGCAAATATTGACTCTTTGAATCAACTTCATGTAATTGTCAATAAAAGCCTTTGATACTTGTAATTATTCTTCAGTATTCCATAGTAACATCTGACAAAAATATCTAAAGACACTGAAGAAGCAAACTTTGTGGAAATTAATATTTGTGTCATTCTCAAAACTTTTCGCCACGACTGTATGTTCTCCATTGTAGAACAATAGTATAATAATAAGACTATGAAATAACACATGGAATTATGTTGTAACCAAAAAAGTGTTAAACAATTTGAGATTCTTCAAAGTAGCCACTCTTTGATGAAAGTTTTTCACACTCTTGGCATTCTCTCAACCAGCTTCATGGGGTAGACATGTGGAATGCATTTAAATTAACAGGTGTGCATTGTTAATAGGTTAATTTGTGGAAGTTAATTTGTTCATTCTTAATGTGTTTGAGCCAATCAGATGTGCTGTGAAAAGGTAGGGGTGGTATACAGAAGATAGCCCGATTTGGTGAAATACGAAGTCCATATTATGGCAAGAACAGCTCAAATAAGCAAAGAGAAATGACAGTCCATCATTACTTTAAGACATGAAATCAGTCAATCAGGAACATTTCAAGAACTTTGAAAGTTTATTTAAGTGCAGTTGCAAACTGCACTTAAAGAGGACTGCCACAGGAAAGGAATGAGGACTGCCAAAGGAAAGGAAGACCCAGAGTTACCTCTCCTACAGAGGATAAGTTCATTAGTTACCAGCCTCAGAAATTGCGGCCCAAATAAATGCTTCACAGAGTCCAAGTAACAGACACATCTCAACATCAACTGTTCAGAGGAGACTGTGTGAATCAGGATTTCATGGTCCAATTGCTGCAAAGAAACCACTACTAAAGGACATCAATAAGAAGAAGATACTTGCTTGGGTCAAGAAACACGAGCAATGGACATTAGACCAGTGGAAATCTGTCTTTGGTCTGATGAGTCCAAATTTTAGATTTTTTGTTCCAACCACCGTGTCTTTGTGAGACCCAGAGTTGGCGAACGGATGACTATCACAATCACAATCACCCGACCTCAACCCAATTGAGATGGTTTGAAATGAGGTGGACCGCAGCGTGAAGGAAAGCATCCAACAAATGCTCAGCATATGTGGGAACTTCTTCAAGACTGTTGGAAAAGCATTCCTCATGAAGCTGGTTGAGAGAATGCCAAGAGCCTGCAAAGCTGTCATCAAGGCAAAGAGTGGCTACTTTGAAGAATCTAAAACATAAAATATATTTTGATTTTATTAATACTTTTTTGTTTACTACATGATTCTATATATGTGTTATTTCATAGTTTTGATGTCTTAACTATTATTATACAATGTGAAAAATAGTACAAATAAATTAAAACCCTTGAATGAGTAGGTGTGTCCAAACTTTTGACTGGTACTGTACATTTTGAATAAACATGAGCTGGGCTTCTAATAATTGTGCGAAAGGGTTGTATTTGATTGGCTGTACCTGTCTGTCCGTTGTGGCATCCCACTAATGAACGCCGAGCGAGAGGAGCTGAAGGACCTATGGCAGCTGGGGGAAGAGTCTGGAAGGCCCTCTTCTGCGGACTGGGGAACATGACCAATCATCTCTAAGTAACCTCTGGGCTCTGTGGGGGTGTGAGAGGGCATATATATTACAAATTACACATATAGGTTATTACATTCAAGGAGTAGGGATAGAATGCACTAAACCTAAGTCTGTTGACAGACACTCCAAAATATATCGAATTTCATCCAGTTTCTCCAAAACATCTGGATATTACATGAACACAAACGGAGCAGAAGTGTCTCATCTGTTAACCATAACTTTAAGAATTTCAGTCACATAAATGTGCTGTCCCCCCAGGTGAGACATATTTAGAGTACATCCAATAGTAAAGAGAGCAGTCAGCAGTGGAGTTAAATTATTCTCCAGTCAGTCTGCTGCTGGCTCAACAGTACAGCAGCCATCCATCGCTCTGTTCAGTACAGAGCCGATTACTCTGCCTAGCAGAGCCCCCCAACATAATTGAATAAATATTTTATCACTGACATGGAGGCCCTGACAGTTGCCTGCCCCCAAAACCTGAAACCACATGTTTCCAGTCCACGTATTCCACCCAGTTTAGTGACTGACGGATGTTTCCATGGGTTACCAGTTATCTCTATGGGAATGTGGAGGGCAAGGCAGACAAAGAGACTAGAGAGAGGGGGACTGGTATCTTTTTGTCCCTCGCCCCTTCTATTGACACTAGCACTTTCACCAAGGAAATGTAAAAAAAAATGGTGGGCCACCCGATTTTTCGACCCGCTGTAACCATGGCACGGCTGAATGTGGTGATTCGATATGCAGTGCGTTCTTGGGTGAAATGGGCACAGTGGGGGAACAGATCAGTCTGGGGATGCTGTCACTCTCACAACCCCTCTGACACAGATCACTATGGCACTATGACAACAGTCACTGTGTGTGTGTGTGTGTGTGTGTGAGTATAACCCCAGACATCATCACTGCCATTCTTCACCAATGACCCACAGTCACGACAGGGCGGCACAACTCTGTCAACTACTCAACTGAATTTGGAACAAAAACCCTCTTCGTGACTGTTATCAGAGGAAGGGAACCACAGAAGGTACTTATGGCATGTCTGATTATGTCTCTACACTCTAAACTATTGTTTAATAAAAGGGACAAAAGCGAATTAATGCTCCTGAGGCAATTGTAAGTTATATTCTCCGATAATGAATCAGTATATACAAGTAATTTAAAAGTCCAATAATGGATCCAGCAACTGCAGATGGTGCCTCTAAGATATATGCCAGTACATGATAAATCTCTACATCAGCAAACAGTTCACTTTCATTGCAGCTACATGAAAACAGCATGATCACTTTTCTCATTGTACTGTATATATCATTCCTTCTCACAACTATCTATGCGGTCTCCTCCTCTCACCTTTTCCCTTCTCTTGTGGACTTCAGTACACAAAACATCAGCCATTGATGTCAAATTGTGATTGAGAGACTGATGAAGTGTGTGCAGCCTGCTTTCCATTCTAAGAGGATGGTCTCTCAAAAAGAAAAATTCTGGTTGGTTTTTCTTTGGATTTTCTCCTACCATATCAATTGTGTTGTAGTCTCATAAATGTTTTAAAACCTTTCCACAAACTTCAATGTGTTTTCTCTCCAATGGTACCAATTATATGCATATCCTGGCTTCTGGGCCTGAGTAACAGGCAGTTTGACTTAGGGCACGTCAGTCAGGCAGAAATTGCGGAAAAAGGACCCCAGCCTGAAAATCGCTCAACACAGAATAGCCGCATGTGCACACTTTCTTGGAAATCGTTTTGAGAAAATGTATTTTCTATTTTATTCATGCTAAATGTGTTTATGTTAATTAACAGTAAATTACCATGAGACCGGCAGTTGTTTGCTTCACAGTCAACGGCTGTGACTGCCACAGCCCTTATTTATGTCAACTTCTGAAGGACGTCCTCCAACCTATCAGAGCTCTTGCAACGTGAACTGACGTATTGTCCTCCCAATCAAAGGCTCATAGAATGAATCTAGTACTGAAAGCATATGCTACAGCTATCACTGCCATGCATAAAAGGTGGTGAGTAGTTTACTCAAAGAGAAAGACAATAGTTGATCTGTTTTGAACAATTTAATTTCTTCCAAAATCAAGGAGAAGCAAGAGAGAGAGAGAGAGAGATAGTTGCTTGTATTTTTTTTTAAAACTTTCACTTAGCTAGCAAATGCAGCTAGCTGGTTTAGCCTACTCAAACAGAGAGGGATGCTATGTTAGCTTGCTGGCTATGGATATCCAACACCGGAACTATGCCAGGTCAAGCTAAGCTTTTGGGTTTATAAATGTATTATAAATTCTTTGGTAGTGCAAACACACAATTTCATCAGCTGTCGGGTGACTGGTCTCAGACAACCCGCAGGTGAAGAGGCAGGATGTGGAGGTCCTGGTCTGGTATGGTTACACGTGGTCTGCGGTTGTGAGGCCAATTTGATATACTGATATAAAAACAATGTTGGAGGTGGCCTATGGAAGAGAAATGCTCCTCTGACTCACATGGCTCTCTCAGATATCTCAATTCTTATTAGCCAATGCACATCACTTGATGTCTGGGCCTTCTCACAGCTAAGAAGTAGGCTACAAGTGAAGACAGATACATCGGGGACACAAATGCGTGTGTCCCTCTTATCGAATTCCGAGGCGCATATTGATGTTAGAAGAACTGTCCACAATTAGCCTCCTTTTTGTCAGCCAACAAAACGAGTCGGCCAAACTAACAGCAAAAGCACTAGCCTATGTCAATCAACTATCCCACATAGTACATTGACCTTTTCTATTGGTCAACTTGTCCTTCTGTGCAAGAAATAAATATTCCAAACATTCTCCGGGACAGTTGTGGGATGCGATAGATCCCAAATTCATGCTACTACTCGCATCAAAAACCTTTTTTAAAGCAATGAGGCTGATGCAACACATCAGAACGTTTAGCTTAAAATGTTGATCAACTATTAGGCTATATCTTCACATAATAAACACAGCAATGTGCACACGGCAGTAGGCTAAAAGCGCCAATGTTCCAAAACGCAATCAACTAGCTGGAAAACACTGTTCTCAAAAGGGACCGCAAATGTGATTATGCAGGTAATACTTTATTTTAAAGTTGCATTGTTATGGTGAAAATCATCTCCCCCAAAGTTGAAACTCAAACGCCGCCTATGTATGACTCATGGGCTCCACACCCGTTGTAAAGCGGATTCATGTGCTTAATTCACTGAGGAGGATGGTCCTCCCCTTTGTCCTCCGAGGAGCCTCCACTGATACAGATGAAGGATCTTAATTTGAGCACCCTTATGCAGGACAACTTTGCTGCAATGCAGGACATTTTAAACATGTATTATACTTTAGGTTTAAAAAGGCTTCTGAAGTTTGTAATTTCCACTTTGAAATTTCAGACTTGAAATGTATCAACCCCTACAAACATTTCTATTCATTATAATCAACATAGTAATTCACAATTCCTGTTGCTGCAGAATTATTTTCCTGCTGAAGCAGATTGGCTCACATTAAGAGCCTCCATCTGTATAACTGGGTGAGAAACATCTAAGACCACAACAAAACTTTTACGGACAAACAAAAAATGTAACTGTTTCAGGCACTGAAGGTTTTGACAAAATGTGCTATAAAAGACTAACTTTTCAGGACTGAAACCACACAGACGTTCTCCAAACCAACCATGGGAGGAGAGAGTCTGGTATGGAACCCCCAGGGAAGGGAGGCACTCCCTGGCTTTGTTTAGTGCACTGCCTCCAACCAACACAATGTTCTCAGACATTAGTTATGGAATGTGACCAGCACTGGGTCCCTCTCTGTCTCCTAGAGCTCCTTCTCTCACTCACTATCTTTCTCCATCACCCACTCTCTGTTGTTAATTAAGTGAGAGATTAAGTAAAGAGGGAGAGGGGGGTGAGAGGGAGAATGAGTGGAATAGACTCCATCACTTCCAATGTGTACACTTCCCTACATAGAACACTTACTGTCAATTGTTTCACTGCCCCATGGTCTGGCTCCTTCAATCAAATGGCTTTGTCAAAGGTCAAGTGCCATATTATCTATTCACCTCACAATGGCCTGACATTTCAATATATCTATTCACTTTATTTAGAGACTAGTAGTATTTCTACAAATAATTATATACTCTAAAAATATAAGTTTTTTTTGAGTAACAGCTGTAATCCATTGTGTTAAAGAATATATTTCATCATTGATCTCACTTCATCTGAATGAATGAGAATGTCAGTGTGCTGTGATACACACAGCTTAGAGCCTACATTCTCCAGAGGTACAGTACACATTGCCACAATGACCTACCATGCTCCGTCCTGTAAGCTCCATATGATTGCATGCTGGGAGATGGAGTTTGCCTCAGGTGAGTGAATTCCGTCATGTTTTTCACTATGGAAGCATAGAAGACGAGATGAGGTTTAAAATCCAGTAATTCAGCAACGATCACGAGAGCCATCATTTGAACACACACAAACCCCTGGAAAAAGACACAAGACAATAACGGATGCTCTTACCATAAGGTGTAGGGGGAGAGATGGGGAAGGCAGGAGTAGGAGTCATGTCACTACCAGCCTCCACTCCACTGTCCATCTTTGGACCCTGAGCTCTGTAGTCCACACTGTCACTCCTGAACAGCATGCCATGCTGTAATACAAAACACACAGACGGAAATACACACACACACACACACACACACACACACACACACACACACACACACACAGTAAAAACATGTGTGTAAACATCACCTCATTGTACCCAGCAAAAACAGTACACAGCTAAACCCGGCACGAACACACAAAATAGGGCACACCATGACAAGCAAGATAACGACACGATATTGACAGACATTGGGAGTCAGTGAGACATGGTTTCAGTATGTTCCGGTACCTGGGAGTGAGGTACGCAGGGTGAGTAGGTTTGTGTGCTCTTGTACTCCTCCTGCACGCCCCAGCGCGAGCCACCGAATCCTGGGTGATCTGTGACATCACTGCCCTGCCGACTCTGCATGGAGTCCACTCTGACGTCACCAACGGACAATGGGGCAGCTGAACAGACACACAAACACGGAGACGGAGAGGAGGGTGAGAACTGGCCATTAACGTTGAACATACCAGAAAGCCCTACCACCAAAAATCTATAGGAAATACACGCGTCTGAAGAATGTCAACCCGTTAAGCCATGTTAGTGAAACGCAATGTGTGAAGCAATAGCATACCAAAGACTTCTGGCTCTAACTTCTTCACTACAATCTCTACTAGGAGTCATTATACCACTCCAATAACTTCAGTACTAGTGTCAGTGTCGTTGTGAGTGGACAGGTGAGGAATGCAGCGGGGGCTGAGAGGAATGTGAGGTGGGGGTCAGGATTGTGAATGACTGGCGTGGGGTGACCCTCCACTTGGCACGGGGTGCTAATTTAAGGCCTCCCGGTGTCTGTGTGAGTGTGCGTGTGCGTGTGTGATATTTTGGACTTCATTTGTTGTGTTTTTCTCTGTCAGCATCTTTTCTTTTGAGTGTGTGTCTGTTTTTTTCCGAAACCTGTATGTTTTAGTCTGGCTAGGCACACTTGTTTGTACACTAACATTTACATTTGAGCCATTTACAGAGGTAGGATCTTAATTTGATCACTTTTTTGTTGCTTTTCCTGCAAATTAGTAAATGCAAACTTGTAGTGGATTTGAGTTTGAAAAAGGCTTCTGAAGTTTGTCATTTGAAATGTCCGACTTGATTTCCCGAACAAAAAAGGTTTTCAACCCCTACAAAAAATGTCCATTGATTACAATGCACATAATAATTTACGTTTCCTGTTGCGACTTAAAATGTGTGCATTCATCTTAAGATGTATATAAATATCACAGTCGTAGTAAATACACTTTCCCTCAGTAAAGAAGTTATCAGCAAAGTCAGTGCTAGTAGGAAAAGACAAGAGCAGGCTGTTTTTTTTCTGGGGGCGTGGGATTTATTTCACCTAGTCTTTGGAGAAGTAGAGTTTCAGACCTTTTCGGGAGATGGACAGGGACTCCACTGTCTTGACGTTAGGGGGAAGCTTGTTCATCCGTTGGGGTGCCAGGACAGAGAAGAGCTTTGATTACGCTGAGCGGAAGATGACCCATGTATGGGTGGGAGGGCCAAAAGACCATAGGTGACATAACAGAGAGCTCTGATTGGGGGTTTGAGCATAGCCTGAAGGTAAGGAGGGGCAGTTCTCCTTGCAGATCCATAGGCAAGTACCATGGTCTTGAAGTGGATGCGAGCTTCGAATAAAAGTTTGTCTCTGTTGTGGGTTGGAGGCATCATGGGGAGTTGAGCTCATTGAAGAGGATCTGAATGAATGGCCATCTCATTACCATGTGATAGACAAACACTGCAACGACTCACTATAACCTCTCGAACTGCTGATCTCAGGGGGGGGGATCTCGTCATTGTCCTTTAGCTTGTAAACACAGTCATTTTTGGGATGTTGCTATCTTTTTCTGTTTTTGGGAGAACTCACTTTGTAGAGATATCATATACTGTATTCCTAAGATGATATCATGTTTTGGGTTAAGATTATGTTAGTCACTCAGCAAACATAAGCACGACAGTACTTCGCCTATTTCCACAAAGGAAAGGAGACGCTACACAACCCGGAAATTCACTTATAAATTGGGCTTGACATGTACACAACAGTGTCAAAGGCGTGTTGTTGAGCGAGTATGCTTGTAATGTTCAGGATGTTTAATGTGAAGTGTTTACTGTTTATGAGTGTGGCAGTGTTTGTGCATGTCTTCTATACAGCTGCTCTACACATGGGATCTATGGCTATAGCTGTTCTGTCTGTCTTTCTGTCTGTCTCTCTGTCTGCCATATTGTCAAACCACTGGAACTTATCCAGAATGTTCAACCTTCCCTATTTTTCCCATGTTATCCCACTCCTCTGTAATCTTCCAGTCAAAGCTCGCATTCCACTTCAAGACCATGGTACTTGCCTACGGAGCAGCAAGAGGAACTGCCAGTCTTTACCTTCAGGCTATGCTGACTGTCTCTGCACTGCTGTACTGTTGCTACTTGGCTCCCTGCCAAACCTTTTAGCTTTTTACGCTTAATAACTATTTAATCAAACTCTGTTTTTAACAAGTTTACCGAGGTCTTAGTTTTGTCCTCACAAAACTTTTTTTGATTCAACTTTTTCACCATGGAGGCTTTATCTGGACATAGATCTGCAGGACCTCCTCTGGACGAAAACAAGCTACTGTTGTCCCGCCTGCTCCCGCTCCCCGTCCCTGGTGCTCGAGTGCGCCAGGCTACCCTTCTTTACATGCACCTGTTATCATCATTACGCCAGCAGCGCTCATTGGACTCACCTGGACTCCTTCACGTTGTTGATTACCCCCTGTATCTGTCTGTTCCTCAAATCAAATTTTATTTGTCACATACACATGGTTAGCAGATGTTAATGCGAGTGTAGCGAAATGCTTGTGCTTCTAGTTCCGACAATGCAGTAATAACCAACAAGTAATCTAACTAACAATTCCAAAACTACTGTCTTGTACACAGTGTGAGGGGATAAATAATATGTACATAAGGATATATGAATGAGTGATGGTACAGAGCAGCATAGGCAGATATAGTAGATGGTATCGAGTACAGTATATACATATGAGATGAGTATGTAAACAAAGTGGCATAGTTAAAGTGGCTAGTGATACATGTATTACATAAGGATACAGTCGATGATATAGAGTACAGTATATACGTATGCATATGAGATGAATAATGTAGGGTAAGTAACATTATATAAGGTAGCATTGTTTAAAGTGGCTAGTGATATATTTACATTTCCCATCAATTCCCATTATTAAAGTGGCTGGAATTGAGTCAGTGTCAGTGTGTTGGCAGCAGCCACTCAATGTTAGTGGTGGCTGTTTAACAGTCTGATGGCCTTGAGATAGAAGCTGTTTTTCAGTCTCTCGGTCCCAGCTTTGATGCACCTGTACTGACCTCGCCTTCTGGATGATAGCGGGGTGAACAGGCAGTGGCTCGGGTGGTTGATGTCCTTGATGATCTTTATGGCCTTCCTGTGACATCGGGTGGTGTAGGTGTCCTGGAGGGCAGGTAGTTTGCCCCCGGTGATGTGTTGTGCAGACCTCACTACCCTCTGGAGAGCCTTACGGTTGAGGGCGGAGCAGTTGCCGTACCAGGCGGTGATACAGTCCGCCAGGATGCTCTCGATTGTGCATCTGTAGAAGTTTGTGAGTGCTTTTGGTGACAAGCCGAATTTCTTCAGCCTCCTGAGGTTGAAGAGGCGCTGCTGCTGTTTGTGTGAGTGGACCAATTCAGTTTGTCTGTGATGTGTATGCCGAGGAACTTAAAACTTGCTACCCTCTCCACTACTGTTCCATCGATGTGGATAGGGGGGTGTTCCCTCTGCTGTTTCCTGAAGTCCACAATCATCTCCTTAGTTTTGTTGACGTTGAGTGTGAGGTTATTTTCCTGACACCACACTCCGAGGGCCCTCACCTCCTCCCTGTAGGCCGTCTCGTCGTTGTTGGTAATCAAGCCTACCACTGTTGTGTCGTCCGCAAACTTGATGATTGAGTTGGAGGCGTGCGTGGCCACGCAGTCGTGGGTGAACAGGGAGTACAGGAGAGGGCTCAGAACGCACCCTTGTGGGGCCCCAGTGTTGAGGATCAGCGGGGAGGAGATGTTGTTGCCTACCCTCACCACCTGGGGGCGGCCCGTCAGGAAGTCCAGTACCCAGTTGCACAGGGCGGGGTCGAGACCCAGTGTCTCGAGCTTGATGACGAGCTTGGAGGGTACTATGGTGTTGAATGCCGAGCTGTAGTCAATGAACAGCATTCTCACATAGGTATTCCTCTTGTCCAGATGGGTTAGGGCGTCTGTGGACCTATTTGGGCGGTAAGCAAATTGGAGTGGGTCTAGGGTGTCAGGTAGGGTGGAGGTGATATGGTCCTTGACTAGTCTCTCAAAGCACTTCATGATGACGGAAGTGAGTGCTACGGGGCGGTAGTCGTTAAGCTCAGTTACCTTAGCTTTCTTGGGAACAGGAACAATGGTGGCCCTCTTGAAGCATGTGGGAACAGCAGACTGGTATAGGGATTGATTGAATATGTCCGTAAACACACCGGCCAGCTGGTCTGCGCATGCTCTGAGGGCGCGGCTGGGGATGCCGTCTGGGCCTGCAGCCTTGCGAGGGTTAACACGTTTAAATGTCTTACTCACCTCGGCTGCAGTGAAGGAGAGACCGCAAGTTTTCGTTGCAGGCCGTGTCAGTGGCACTGTATTGTCCTCAAAGCGGGCAAAAAAGTTATTTAGTCTGCCTGGGAGCAGGACATCCTGGTCCGTGACTGGGCTGGATTTCTTCCTGTAGTCCGTGATTGACTGTAGACCCTGCCACATGCCTCTTGTGTCTGAGCCGTTGAATTGAGATTCTACTTTGTCTCTGTACTGACGCTTAGCTTGTTTGATAGCCTTGCGGAGGGAATAGCTGCACTGTTTGCATTCGGTCATGTTACCAGACACCTTGCCCTGATTAAAAGCAGTGGTTCGCGCTTTCAGTTTCACGCGAATGCTGCCATCAATCCACGGTTTCTGGTTAGGGAATGTTTTAATCGTTGCTATGGGAACGACATCTTCAACGCATGTTCTAATGAACTCGCACACCGAATCAGCGTATTCGTCAATGTTGTTGTCTGACGCAATACGAAACATGTCCCAGTCCACGTGATGGAAGCAGTCTTGGAGTGTGGAGTCAGCTTTGTCGGACCAGCGTTGGACAGACCTCAGCGTGGGAGCCTCTTGTTTTAGTTTCTGTCTGTAGGCAGGGATCAACAAAATGGAGTCGTGGTCAGCTTTTCCGAAAGGGGGGCGGGGCAGGGCCTTATATGCGTCGCGGAAGTTAGAGTAACAATGATCCAAGGTCTTTCCACCCCTGGTTGCGCAATCGATATGCTGATAAAATTTGGGGAGTCTTGTTTTCAGATTAGCCTTGTTAAAATCCCCTGCTACAATGAATGCAGCCTCCGGATAAATGGTTTCCAGTTTGCAAAGAGTCAAATAAAGTTCATTCAGAGCCAACGATGTGTCTGCTTGGGGGGGGATATATACGGCTGTGATTATAATCGAAGAGAATTCTCTTGGTAGATAATGCGGTCTACATTTGATTGTGAGGAATTCTAAATCAGGTGAACAGAAGGATTTGAGTTCCTGTATGTTTCTTTCATCACACCATGTCACGCTAGTCATAAGGCATACGCCCCCGCCCCTCTTCTTACCAGAAAGATGTTTGTTTCTGTCTGCGCGATGCGTGGAGAAACCTGTTGGCTGCACCGCCTCGGATAGCGTCTCTCCAGTAAGCCACGTTTCCGTGAAGCAAAGAACGTTACAGTCTCTGATGTCCCTCTGGAATGCTACCCTTGCTCGGATTTCATCAACCTTGTTGTCAAGAGACTGGACATTGGCAAGAAGAATGCTAGGGAATGGTGCACGGTGTGCCCGTCTCCGGAGTCTGACCAGAAGACCGCCTCGTTTCCCTCTTTTTCGGAGTCGTTTTTTTGGGTCGCTGCATGGGATCCACTCTGTTGTCCTGTTTGTAAGGCAGAACACAGGATCTGCGTCGCGAAAAACATATTCTTGGTCGTACTGATGGTGAGTTGACGCTGATCTTATATTCAGTAGTTATTCTCGACTGTATGTAATGAAACCTAAGATGACCTGGGGTACTAATGTAAGAAATAACACGTAAAAAAACAAAAAACTGCATAGTTTCCTAGGAACGCGAAGCGAGGCGGCCATCTCTGTCGGCGCCGGAAGTAACTATGGTGTTCTCTGTGTTCTCTGTGGTGTTCTCTGTGTCCGCATTCATTGTTGTTATGTGTTCCCGTCCAGACGCTGTTCCTGTTCCGTTTCATGTCCGTCAGCTATTAAACCTTCACTCCCTGTACCTGCTTCTCCTGCGTCGCTCCATAGAGAATGTGGACACCATTACAAGAAGCATCCGGGAGTTTTTTAGGGTTTTGTTTTGTTGGAGACAGACCCGAGGGCCGCCGCCGATGAAACCGGGGGTGCCTAAGCTGACTCGTCGGGCTGTCACGCTCAAGCTGGCTCAAGAGGTTTCCTTGCCTCGGTTGGCTTGGCAGGTTCCCATATCATGTCATGCTTCAGCCGGCCCATCGGACTTCTCGTCAGGCTTTCACACCTCAGCCGGATCGTCAGGCTTTCACACCTCAGCCGGATTGTCAGGCTTTCACACCTCAGCCTGATCGTCAGGCTTTCACACCTCAGCCGGATCGTCAGACTCCCATGCCTCAAACGGCTCCCCAGGCTCGCCCAGGTGGGACGCCGGGTGCCGCTCCTAGAAGGGGGTGGGAGGGTATTGTCACACCTGCTCCCGCTCCCCCTCCCAGGCGCTCGAGGGCGCTAAGCTACCCTTCTTTATAAGCACCTGTCACCATCATTACGCGTGGGCAGTGCTCATTGGACTCACCTGGACTCCTTCACCTTGTTGATTACCCCCCCCCCCTGTATATCTGTCTGTTCCTCGGTGGTGTTCTCTGTGTCCGCATTAGTTGTTGTTAAGTTTTTCCTGTCCAGACGCTCTTCCTGTTCCGTTTCATGTCTGTAAGCTATTAAACCTTCATTCCCTGTACCTGCTTCTCATCTCCAACGTCGCTCCTTACAACTGCAACATTATGCCTTCTCATTGCAGTCGCTGTACTCTTAATATGAAGGCGAACTATCACCTTTTGGTGAGGACAGCCGAGTTGCAAGCTTGGCTTCAGACGCAATCGTTAGGCAAGGACAGTTTAAGTGTAGGAAAGGATGATACAGTGTCTGTGCCACCAGTAAATACAGGTAGTAGTGTTAATCCCAGCCAATTTTCTTATGGCTACTGGAAATAAATGCTTTTAGCATGCTCGACTGGTGTCGCTCATTCAGCCGCTATAAACTTTCAAGCGGTTTTCCACACAAAGCAACGAATCAGAGCCCGAGCCTTCACAGGTCTCTCCTCCACCTGTCACTGGATCTGAGCCGCCGAAGCCTCCCGCCATTACCTCTGACAAATTGAAAACCCTAGTCGTTGGCGACTCCATTGTCCGCAATATTAGAATAATCCAACGATCATACATCCTCTACCAGAGGGCAGGGCTACCCACATAAAAGCTCATCTGAAGATGGTGCTGGCTGAGGCTAAAACTGGTGAGTGTAAATAGTATAGGGATATTGTCATCCACGTTGGCACCAACGATGTCAGGATGAAACAGTCAGACGTCACCATAACTTCAGCGTGTAATTTAGCTAGGAAGATATGTTGGCATCGAGTAATTGTCTCTGGCCCCCTCCCAGTTAGAGGGGAGTGATGAGCTCTACAGCGCACTTGCACAACTCAATCGCTGGTTGAAAACATTTCCCCTCCCAAAAGATAGAATTTGTAGATTACTGTCCCTCTTTCTGGGACTCCCCCACAAACAGGACCAAGCATGGCCTGCTGAGGAGTGATGGACTCTCATCTTACCTACCAAGATAGGCAGGGCTCTAACTCCTCTAGCTCCACAATGGGATAGCCAGCCTGACAGCTTAGTGGAGTCTACCAATACCACAGTCAGTGTAGTCAGCTCAGCTTTCCCCATTTTTAACAATGTGTATGTGACCAATACAATTTGATTTGATTTGAGACCATGTTTGTGCCTCGATCTAGGCCGGGCTAAATTAAACATTGCAGTGTTCGCCTGAGCAATCTCACTGGAATAAAGACATCCTCCATTCCTGTCGTTATTGAAAGAGATTGTGATAATATCTCACACCTCAAAATAGGACTACTTAATGTTAGTTCCCTCACTTCCAAGGCAGTCGTAGTCAATGAACTAAGTACCGGTCATGACCTTGATGTGATTGGCCTGCCTGAAACATGGCTCAAGCCTTGTGAATTTACTGTTTTAAATAAGGCCTTTACCCGCACATCCCGCAAAGGTGCTGGTAACATTTACGACAGCAAATGTCAATATATATATGTACAGTTGAAGTCGGAAGTTTACATACACCTTAGCCAATTACATTTAAAATCAGTTTTTCACAATTCCTGATATTTAATCCTAGTAGAAATTCTCTGTCTTAGGTCAATTAGGATCACCACTTTATTTTAAGAATGTGAAATGTCAGAATAATAGAAGAGAGAAATATTTCAGCTTTTATTTCCTTCATCACATTTCCAGTGGGTCAGAAGTTTACACACACTCAATTAGTGTTTGATAGCATTGCCTTTAAATTGTTTACTTTGGGTCAAACGTTTCGAGCAGCCTTCCACAAGCTTCCCTCAATAAGTTGGGGGAATTTTGGCCCATTCCTCTTGACAGAGCTGGTGGAACAGAATCAGTTGAAGTCAGAAGTTTATGTACACTTAGGTTGGAGGCATTAAAACTTGTTTTTCAACCACTCCACACATTTCTTGTTAAGAAACCATAGTTTTGGCAAGTCGGTTAGGACATCTACTTTGTGCATGACACAAGTAATTGTTCCAACAATTGTTTCCAGACAGATTATTTAACTTATAATTCACTGTATCACCATTCCAGTGGGTCAGAAGTTTACATACACTAAGTTGACTGAGCCTTTAAACAGCTTGGAAAATTCCAGAAAATGATGTCATGGCTTTAGACATAATTTGAGTCAATTGGAGGTGTAACTGTAGATGTATTTCAAGGCCTACCTTCAAACTCAGTGCCTCTGCTTGACATCATGGGAAAATCAAAAGAAATCTGCCAAGACATCAGAAAAAAAATTGTAGACCTCCACAAGTCTGGTTCATCCTTTTCAGCAATTTCCAAATGCCTGAAGGTACCACGTTCATCTGTACATCAATAGTACGCAACTATAAAAACCATGGGACCACGCAGCCGTCATACCGTTCAGGAAGGAGACGCGTTCTGTCTCCTAGAGATGAGCCTACTTTGGTGCGAAAAGTGCAAATCAATCCCAGAATAACAGCAAAGGACCTTGTGAAGATGCTGGAGGAAACAGGTACAAAAGTATATATATTCACAGTTAAACAAGTCTTATATTGACATAACCTGAAAGGCCGCTCAGCAAGGAAGAAGCCACTGCTCCAAACCTGCCATAAAAACGCTAGACCATGGTTTGCAACTGCACATGGGGACAAAGATCGTACTTTTTGGAGAAATGTCCTTTGGTCTGATGAAAGAAAAATAGAACTGTTTGTTTGGAGGAACAAGGGGGAGGCTTAAAAGCCGAAGACACCATCCCAACCGTGAAGTATGGGGGTGGCAGCATCATGTTGTGGGGGTGCTTTGCTGTAGGAGGGATTGGTGCACTTTCAAAACAGATGGCATCATGAGGAGGAAAATATGTGGATATATTGAAGCAACATCTCAAGACATCAGTTAAAACTTGGTCGCAAATGGGTCTTCCAAATTAACAATGACCCCAAGCATTACTTACAAAGTTGTGGAAAATGGGTTAAGGAAACAAAGTCAAGGCATTGGTATGGCCATCACAAAGCCTTGACCTCAATCCTATAGAACATTTGTGGGCAGAACTGAAAAAGCATGTGCGAGCACGGAGGCCTACAAACCTGACTCAGTTACACCAGCTCTGTCAGGAGGAATGGGCCAAAAATCACCCAATTTATTGTGGGAAGCTTGTGGAAGGCTACCCGAAACGTTTGACGCAAGTTAAGCAATTATAAGTCAATGCTACCAAATACTAACGGAGTGTATGTAAACTTCTGACCCACTGGGAATGTGATGAAAGTATTAAAAACTGAAATACATAATTCTTTCTGCTATTATTCTGACATTTCACATTCTTAAAATAAAGTGGTAATCCTAACTGACCTAAGACAGGGAATTTTTACTAGGATTAAATATCAGGAATTGTGAAATACTGAGTTTAAATGTATTTGCCTAAGGTGTATGTAAACTTCTGACAACTGTATGTATATATATATTTTTTAAAGTATTTTGAACTTCTAGTCATAAAATCTATGCAGCCTACTCAATTAGCTTTTCTAGCGACTGTTTACAGGTCTCCTGGGCCATATACAGTGTTCCTCACTGAGTTCCCTGAATTCCTATCAGATCTCGTCATCGTGGCAAATATTCACATTTTTGGTAACGTAAAAAATTCTCATGGAAAATTCCACAGACCCGCTCCAAAAGGCTTTTGGTGCCATCTTTGACTCGTTGGACAAGTAACCGAAAGGTTGCAAGTTCGAATCCCCGAGCTGACAAAGTACAAATCTGTCGTTCTGCCCCTGAACAGCCAGCTAACCCACTTGTTCCTAGGCCGTCATTGAAAATAAGAATTTGTTCTTAACTGACTCACCTAGTTAAATAAAGGTTAAAAAAAGGGGGACCCACCAACTCCATATTAATGCACATGATTTTGAAATGAGATGTTGGACAAGCAAGTGTCCACATACATTTGGTAATGTAGTGTAGCTATATGCGCTACACATTATTGTTTGGGGGGTGCTAATGTGAAACATGGCCTTTGTTTCAATTGAGCATTGTGCCGTGGCATTGATAAACCAATGGCGTGTTAGATTTACCGCCCACATACGTTTGCTTGACACCCCTTCATTATCTTATTGAAAGGAGAAATACACAAATAAATAAATGAAGAAATAATATAAATTAATCAAATTAAAGAAAGCAAGTGGGATTTATTATTTTAATAAATGATTTATCTTTTTAAATGTACATTCGTCCATCGATTTTATTTAGCTTTTTACGTGTGTGTTTATCCATTTGTGTGTGCATTTATTCATATATTTCTAATTACGGCAGATTTGGTCCCCCATAGAGAGGTTGCACTACAGTCCACACACATTAAATATCTTTCTCTAGGTTATACTTTATTTACTGTAGGTTTCAGTCAGAAACATAGGTATCTTGAATATATCTTAGAAAATTGAATTTGCTTAAACTTAAGCAGCTTACTGAGATTTATGTATACAAATTACAACACGTATGGCCCTTGGAGGCCCATGCACAGA
Source organism: Oncorhynchus mykiss (assembly GCF_013265735.2). Taxonomy (NCBI): domain Eukaryota; kingdom Metazoa; phylum Chordata; class Actinopteri; order Salmoniformes; family Salmonidae; genus Oncorhynchus; species Oncorhynchus mykiss. Next base: position 15,967,984 of record NC_048592.1, read on the forward strand.
ACACAATTAAAGTCTGTGTATAACATGTATCAGCTACAGGCCTATGAATAAAATAATTGCTGTATAATGGTTGTATTGCAGTATAACATGGTATCCATTTATAGACTGTGTGCATTGCCCAATTAGAGGAACAGTTCACACATCTGTGAGCAGCTGTACAAAATAGCAATGCACAAGGGAGGAGACCATCGGTGTCTTTTTAAATAGACAGTCAAATCACCTCTGCCAGGTGAAGAGAGTTGTTTGGAAGATACCAGGAATAATATCGGATGTGTGAATCATTGTGTGAACTATTTGTGTGTGTGTGTGTGTGTGTGTGTGTGTGTGTGTACGTGCGTATCTGAAGGCCTGTGTGTTTGTTTGAAAGAAAGACGGAGGGAGAGAGAGAGAGTGAGTATTTTCTTTCAAGGCTATGTCATCTTTAAAGTTTAAAGTAAAGTTGTGATGTCAGACTGAACATCCTGACCTGTTTCCAGACCACAAGTGGAGCAAATAGCAAACAGCCAAGCGTTTAGAGGCATGAGAGGATGGTGGATCCAAAATATCGCTTTGTCATTCTCCCTCTCTGTCTCTCTCCTCTCTTGAACAAAAAAATACACAATATTGCAGAGCTCACAGTTCCCCCTCTTCCCTCTCTAGTACACTACAATGTTTTGTTATCTTTAGATCATACACATTGAACACACAGAGAATCCATAAGATACTGTAGAACAAAAATCCAGAAAATCACATTGTATGGTTTTTAAGTAATTAATTAGCATTTTATTGCATGACATAAGTATTTGATCACCTACCAACCAGTAAGAATTCCGGCTCTCACAGACCTGTTCTCCTGTTCTCCACTCATTACCTATATTAACTGCACCTGTTTGAACTCGTTACCTGTATAAAAGACACCTGTCCACACACTCAATCAACCAGACTCCAACCTCTCCACAATGGCCAAGACCAGAGAGCTGTGTGTAAGGACATCAGGGATAGAATTGTAGACCTACACAAGGCTGGGATGGGCTACAGGACAATAGGCAAGCAGCTTGGTGAGAAGGCACCAACTGTTGGCACAATAAATTAGAAAATGGAAGAAGTTCAAGATGACGGTCATGAGCCTGGGGCTCCATGCAACATCTCACCTCGTGAGGCATCAATTATCATGAGGAAGGTGAGGGATCAGCCAAGAAATACACGACAGGACCTGGCCAATGACCTGAAGAGAGCTGGGACCACAGTCTCAAAGAAAACCATGAGTAACACACTACGCCGTCATGGATTAAAATCCTGCAGCGCATGCAAGATCCCCCTGCTCAAGCCAGCGCATGTCCAGGCCCGTCTGAACTTTGCCAATGACCATCTGGATGATCCAGAGGAGGAATGGGAGAAGGTCATGTGGTCTGATGAGACAAAAATAGAGCCTTTTGGTCTAAACTCCACTCGCCGTGTTTGGAGGAAGAAGAATGATGAGTACAACCCCAAGAACACCATCCCAACTGTGAAGCATGGAGGTGGAAACATCATTCTTTAGGGATGCTTTTCTGCAAAGGGGACATAATAACTGCACCATATTGAGGGGAGGATGGATGGGGCCATGTATCGCAAGATCTTGAAGATGGATCGTGGCTGGGTCTTCCAGCATGACAACGACCCGAAACACACAGCCAGGGCAACTAAGGAGTGGCTCCGTAAGAAGCATCTCAAGGTCCTGGAGTGGCCTAGCCAGTCTCCAGACCTGAACCCAATAGAAAATATTTGGAGGGAGCTGAAAGTAAGTATTGCCCAGCGACAGCCCCGAAACCTGAAGGATCTGGAGAAGGTCTGTATGGATGAGTGGGCCAAAATCCCTGCTGCAGTTTGTGCAAACCTGGTCAAGAACTACAGGAAATGTATGATCTCTGTAATTGCAAACAAAGGTTTCTGTACCAAATATTAAGTTCTGCTTTTCTGATGTATCAAATACTTATGTCATGCAATAAAATGCAAATTAATTACTTAAAAATCATACAATGTGATTCTCTGGATTTTTGTTTTAGATTCCGTCTCTCACAGTTGAAGTGTACCTATGACAAAAAATTACAGACCTCTACATGCTTTGTAAGAAGGAAAACCTGCAAAATCGGCAGTGTATCAAATACTTGTTCTCCCCACTGTACATATTATGTATCTCTAAGCGAGTGTGTAGATACAGTATGATATCAGAATTGGTATCTTCCGACTATCTTGGAAAGACAGTACCGTTCAACATCGAAGAGCCCTCACGTCTGCTCGAGGAAACCTACTTTTCCAACATAATTGAAGAGATTAAAATCAATCCAAAATCTATTTTGATACTGTCGCAAATATAACTAATAAGCAGCATTCCCCAAGTGAGGATGGCCTTCACTTCAGCAGTGATGAATTCATTAACTGCTTCGACAAAAAGATCCTGATCATTAGAAAGGAAATTACGGAGACCTATATAAGTCTTCGTATTTCTCCAAAACTCCGTTGTCCTAAATCTGCACAGAACTGCCAGGACCAAGGATCAATAGAGACACTCAAGTTTTTTAATCCTGTATCTCTCGACACATTCACAAAAACAGTCATGGCCTCTAAACCTTACCCTATTCCAACTAAACTACTGAAAGAGCTACTTCCTGTGCTTGGCCCTCCTATGTTGAACATAATAAACGGCTCCTATTCTCCGGGTCTATACCAAACTCACTAAAATTGGCAGTAATAAAGCCTTTCCTGAAAAAGACAGACCTTGACCGGTATTTTTTTTTTACAACTAATCAGTCTTTATCGAATCTCCCATTCCTCTCAGTTTTTGGGGAAAAAGCTGTTGCACTTCAACTGACTTCCTGAAGACAAATAATTTATACAGTCTGGTTTTAGACCCTATCATACTAATGAGACTGCGCTCGCGAAGGTGTTAAATGACCTTTTAATGGCATCAGTCCAAGGCTCTGCATCTTTCATCGTGCTCCTAGACCTTAGTGTTGCTTTTGACACTATCGATCACCACAATTTTTGGAGAGATTAGAAACCCTATTTGGTCTACACGGACAAGTTCTTGGCTGGTTTAGGTCTTATCTGTCTGAAAGATATAAGTTTGTCTCTGTGGATGGTTTATCAATGACAAGTTTCAGTGTGTTCCTCAAGGTTTCGTTTTAGAACCAAAATTGTTTTCACTATAAACTACCCCTTGGTGATGTAATTTGGAACACAACTTTCACTGCTATGCGGACAACACACAGCTGTACAATTCGATGAAACATGGTGAAGGCCCAAAATTGCCTACCCTGGAAGCCTGTATTTCAGACATAAGGAAGTGGATGGCAGCAAATATTTTACTTTTAAACTAGGGCAGAACAGAGATGCTAATTATATGTCCCAAGAAACAAAGAGATCTGCTGTTTGAGCTGACAATTACTCTAGGTGGTTGTACAGTCGTCTCAAATAAAACTGTGAAGGACCTCAGCGTTACTATGAATCCTGATCTCATTTTTGACGAACATTTCAAGAAATTTTCAAGGCCAGCTTTTTTCCATCTTCGTATTTTTTTTGTCCCAAAATTATGCATAAAAGCTAATCCATGCTTTTGTCACTTCTAGATTAGACTACTGCAATGCTCTACTCTCTGGCTACCCGGATAAAGCACTAAATAAACTTCAGTTAGTGCTGAATACGGCTGCTAGAATATTGACTAGAACAACAAAAAAATCATATTATGTGCTAGCCCCTCTACAATGGCTTACTGTTAAGTCTAGGGCTGATTTCAAGGCTTTACTGCTAACCTTCAAAGGATTTCATGGACTCTCCGATCTGGTTCTGCCGTACATACCTACACGTACTCTACGGTCACAAGACGCGGCCTTCTTATTGTCCCTAGAATTTCTAAGCAAACAGCTGGAGGCAGGGCTTCACCTAGAGCTACGTTTTCATGGAATGGTCTGCTTATCTATGTGAGACACGCAGACTAGGTCTCAACCTTTAAGTCTTTACTGAAGACTCATCTCTTCAGTAGATCCTATGATTGAGTGTAGTCTGACCCAGGGGTTCGAAGGTGAATGGCAAGGCACTAGAGACACCCTTGCTGTCTCTGCCTGGTCGGCTCCACTCTCTCCACTGGGGTTTTCTGCCTCTGACCCAATTACGGGGGCTGAGTCACTGGCTTACTAGTGCTCATCCATGCCATCACGTAGTTCCAGGTTTTTTTCGCTATACTCGACTTGAGTGGGTTGAGTCACTGACGTGATCTTCCTGTCCGGTTTTGCGCCTCCCTCGAGCTCATGAGGTGAAAGAGATCTTCGTGGGCTATACTCAGCCTTGTCTCAGGGTAGTAAGTTGGTGGTCTGTTGATATCCCTCTAGTGGTGTGGAGGCTGTGCTTTGGCAAAGTGGGTGGGGTTTAATCCTGCCTGGTTGGCTCTTTCCGGGTGTATCGTCGGACAGGGCTACGGTGTCCCCCTATCACCCCTGTCTCAGCCTCTAGTAGCTAAGCTTCAATAGTTGGGGTGCTAGGGTCAGTCTGGCCTATCTGGTGAAATTCTACTGTCTTATCTGATGTCCTGTGTGAACTTAAGTATGCTTCCTCTAATTCTGCCATCTCTCTCTCTCTCTCTCACCTGCTGTCTCGACCTCTGAATGCTCGGCAATGAAAAGCCAACTGACATTTACTGCTGAGGTCCTGCCTTTCTAGGGAGTTTTTCCTAGCCACATCTGCATTGCTTGCTATTTGGGGTTTTGGGCTAGGTTTCTGTATAAGCTCTTTGTGACATCTGCTGATGTAAAAAGGGCCTTATAAATACATTTGATTTGATGCTCAACCCCTACACCCCAAACCGAGCATTCTGTTCTGCCACCTCTGGTCTCTTGGCCCTCCCACCCTTAAGTGGTGGGAGAGTTCTTCTCTGACCTGTCACCCCAATGGTGGAACAAGGACAGCAGAGACCCTGTCCATCTTCCCAAAAAATCTGAAACCCTACCTCTTCAAACTTAAACTCACACTTGACCCCTTCCCCCTTACTAGCTTAGACTTTGCTATTTTATTGAGGAAAAAATGAACTTACTATGACTGTAATATGTGGTTGTCCCACCAAGATATCTTAAGATGAATGCACTAACTGTGAGTCGCTAAAAGCTTTACACACCTGGATTTTACAATATTTGCACGTTGTTATAAAAACAAACCCTCAAGCTTTGTCACGTTGGTTGTTGATCATTGTTAGACAGCCATTTTCAAGTCTTGCCATTGATTTTCAAGCAGCTTTAAGTCAACACTGCAATTAGGCCACTCAGGAACATTCAATATCATCTTGGTATGCAACTCCATGTATATTTGGCCTTGTGCTTTAGGTTATTATCCTGCTGAAAAGTGAATTTGTCTCCCAGTGTCTGTTGGAAAGCAGAATGAACCAGGTTTTCCTGTAGGATTTTGCCTGTGCTTATATCTATTCTGTTTATTTTATTTATTTTTATCCTGGGGTGGCAGGGTAGCCTAGTGGTTAGAGCGTTGGACTAGTAACCAGAAGGTTGGAAGTTCAAACCTGGCACTAATCTGTCGTTCTGCCCCTGAACAGGCAGTTAACCCACTGTTCCTAGGCTGTCATTGAAAATAAGAATTTGCTCTTAACTGACTTGCCTAGTTAAATAAAGGTAAAATAAACTCAGATGACATCCATAACATTATTTAGCCCCCATCATGCTTGAAAATATGGAGAGTGGAACTCAGTAATGTGTTGTGTAGGATTTGCCCCTCTTTATGTCCTTTGTGTTCAGGACATAAAGAGTATTTATTTGCAACATTTTTTGCAGTTTTACTTTAGTGCCTTATTGCAGAAAGGATGCATCATTTGGAATATTTTTGTTCTGTACATGCTTTATTCATGTAGGTAAGTATTGTGTAGTAACTACAATGTTGTTGATCCATCCTCAGTTTTCTCCTATCACAGGAATTAAACTCTAACTGTTTTAAAGTCACCATTGGCTTTAGGGTGAAACACTTGAGGGGTTTCCTTCCTCTCCAGCAACTGAGTTGGGAAGGACACCTGTATATTTGTAGTGACTGGGTGTATTGACTGGGTGTAGTGACTGGGTGTATTGACTGGGTGTATTGACTGGGTGTATTGACTGGGTGTAGTGACTGGGTGCATTGACTGGGTGTACTGACTGGGTGTATTGCCATAACAAAGGGGCTCTGAAATGACTCAAGACATTTCAGCTTTTGATTTGTAATGGTCTAAAAACATGATTCCCCTTTGACATGTTGGGCTATTGTGTGTAGGACAGTGACACAAAATCTGCATTTAATCGATTTTAAGTTCTGTCTGTAACACAACAAAATATGGAAAAGTCAAAGGCTTTGAATACTTTCTGAAGACACTGTATATGGCCATTTTTCATAGATTGCATTTTTGTAAATAAACTAAACACAGAGTGTTCCTGTACTATACTGTGCTGTGTGTCTAGGCTTTCTAGAGTATGTAGCCAATATGCACAGACAGGTACAAGTATCTGGAATCAGATGGAAAATGCAATGCCTCAAGGCACACTTGTTCCTTGCTTGGAAATTCCTTGGTCCTCCTCCCGGCACTGTGCTCACCTCTTTCTGTTCCCACTGGCTGCTCCAGGTAAATATCTTAAAGTGATTCACACTCTACTGACGGCCAGACCACACTCGCACACTCCAGTTAGAAACAAAATGGTGGACCACAGTTCCAGAGTCAATGAATGCACTGCCGTCCTTGAGTCAACAACATTCACAAGTTTAACAACTTAAGATACAGCTACGTTTGGTGAAATGAAAAATGACAGAACATTTGTGGTTTTAGTAAGAGTGTAAGATTGCATATGCGCATTTGAATAGCTAGCTGTAAAATACGTATTGCTGATAGTGGGAAACAAACAAAAGTGAGATAGTGAAATTAGCTGATTTCAGATTACAGACCAAAACACTGTGAATGGCTAAGGTCCAAAGCTGGTGGGAGACCTAGGCAACTTTTCAGTCACTGATAAGTACTTAACATTCCTAGGATTCTTTGGCACATTGTTTCAGTCTGTGTCCAATGGCATAATATCAGTCAGGCCAATATCCAGAGGAAATACAACATTTGGCAGCTGATCTGTACATAAGGGTTATTAGAGGGAAACTATTGTAATATTCAAAACATACAAGTAAGTTAGAATATTCCTCCACTTTTTGGGGTTTTCTATTCTTTTAGATGGACAACATGCAAGGGGACCTGCTGACATTGACTCCAACAGCTGTAATATTCCGTCTTCTGAAAGCAAGACACGTCAAGCTGGCGTCTCTACTGATAAAAGTGGCTTCAGTGAGCACCTGAGCTGAGAGCTGTGAGCCTAGATCTACAGAGCCGATGACAGTCATCTCTCTCGATCTCGCTCTCCGAGTGAGACAGTTGTACACAGACAAGCCTCGACAACGGCCTATTCCTCAGAAACGTGCAGAAATCATCTGAAAAGCTGGCAGGAAGCCTGCTATTTACATTGACTAACAGCTCTCAAGGTAGGAGAGAGCAACGGTGTGTTTGGGAAAAGTTAACACTGTGTTGTAAGAGAAGTGAGGATTTGAAAAGAAACATCACCAACGCTTCAATCGTCTCATTGATTTCTTACCACCACCACTAACATTACTACCACCAGTACTATTGTAAAACATCACCATTATTACAACCACCACCACTCATATCACCACCGCCACCAATCACCACACCCAGAACTTGCTGTCTTACCTGACGGCTGTGTGCTTTGCAGTGCGGCTGTACTGTTCTCTGTGACTCTGGGACTGACTCCGTTGGGGCACCCGGTGGAGGTGGTGGAGGTGGCGTTTGTGGTGGCTGAGCCATTCACATGCTCCCCGCCGTTCCTCTTGACCGAGCTGGAGCGTGTGGGGACAGGCACGAACGTGGGGTCCAGGTCCATGATCAACTGGTTGAGCTGGTCGATGGAGTTATCAATGTCCACAGTCAAAGAGTTGAACTCTTCGTCTCGGCTGTTGTTGTTATTGTTGATGACTGCAGGAGGCTGCTCATTGTGTGTCTGTGGTGCCACCACCGTTCTCAAGGCAGCAGTGTTCATACTCAGCACGGGTCCTTGTTGTGACACTGTAGGGGTTGTAGGTTTGGGTGGGCTTCCCCCTTGTGGTTTGTTGTCCCCTGGGTACCTCTCCCTCTCCTCACCCTCCTCGGCCTGCAGGTAGGCATACTGATGGGCTGCTACCATCTGCTGTTGGCGCACCCAGGTGTGTGTGGAGTAGCTGCCCTGTCGGTAGACCTGCTGCTTGGGCATCGGCATGGCGGTGGTGGGGGTGGAGACCGAGGCACTCCTCTGGCCAAAGCAGCTCCTCCGGGCCTCTGCGTAGGCTCTCTCGTACTCCTCCATTGTGGCCGGGGCTGGGTGGTGGTGCTGGGGTTGGTGGTGGTGGAGCTGGTGCTCCTCTCCCCCAGGGCTACCGAAGCCATCTGAAAGCAAGGAGTTCTGGCTGCTCTTGTGGCAGGAGGACGACAGGGTCCCGAGGCTGTCCACGCTGCGCAGGTCGTGACCCGACAGGAGGACCTCATCATCCAGGATGTCCGTCTCCCTCTCCCTGGGGGGCCGCAGGTCCCCGTTGCCATGCACCTGGGCTGGGGCCCGTTTCTGTATGGTCATCACTCCTGGCCCCCCTCCTCCGCACTCAGACATCTCCTCCAGGCCGAACCCGCTCAGCAGGCGCTTCAGCTGGGCCTTCTCCTGACGGCTGGGGCCTTGCTGGGGCCTGGAGCTGGTGGTTGTGGTGATGGGGGCTGGGGGTTTGTCAGTCCACAGAGAGGTACTGGACAGGCCTGAGTCGCTGCTGGCTGACAGGGCGTGGTCGCTGTGGTCGGGACTGCTGGTGGTAGAAGTGGCTTGGTGGGCTCCACGGGCCAGGGTCACGGTGGTGGATCCTTCCCCGTTAGGGCTCCTTTTGGATGGGGAGGCTTTGTCCTGGGCCAGTCCCTGAGAGCGGGGCACTGGAACAACAAGAGATGCAGCGGCTTCAAGCAGTCAGCTGGTACGGAGACACACACAGACATCACCACTCACAAACACATGGACACACATATGTACAGGTAGATGACCACAAAGACGCTCACATGACCACAAAAGACAATCATTTTTTCACATAGACAAATAAGTTCACTGAACAACAAGTACAGCTGTCTGATAAAAACAAACAGGGTTCCACAAACGTACAAAGACACAAATGAACACACACATCAACTGAGAGGTATGAAAATAAGTGAGACATTCTTCTCTCATGACACATTTACAGAGCTGGTGGACAATGAGTAGACTACAGGTTGTAAGAATAGCAAAGCATGGGAATGATCAGCACTTCTCACTGCACACAACAAGAGCGTTCTCCCAGACAACTGTGCACCACTGAATAGTTTCCCGTCAATCTCAAACCAAAACGACACAAACGGCAAAACTAATCATGGAGTCTAACCATTCTAATGAAATAAAAGCATAAAACTTGCACTTTAACTCTTATCAAGCACTATAACTCTCGTTCGTACCTTGTGCTGCACGTTAGACAAAGGTGTTCCTCGTGTTCAGGTTATATAAGCAACTGGTAATGAAAGCCAAGCACCCATCCAACTGTCTGCCTGTGAGCTGATATCCGGCAGTCAAGGTACTGTTGAGTCCGTGGCCAGTCAGCCACTATGTTTGACCTCTGCATTCCTCACCGTGGCGTGATTTACTTACCGTTCCCCGCCGCCCTCTGACCCTGCAACATACTGTATGTTTGACCCTCAGCAGAAAAAGTGAACTACAGTCAGAGGTCAAATGGAAAGCAGCACAGTAAAATCCACCTGCGCCCTCTCTCAGGACTCTGATAAATGACTCTGGGAAAAACAAAAGACTTTGAGTTAGCTAACAGGACAAGGAGCCTGGTCAGTGCTTACCGAATCGAGTTCAATGTACATATTTCAAGTGCAACCAAAAGCTGTGGTGAAGTCGAGGTTAAAAGCACCATTCCATAATCAGTGTCACTCGCCTGTAGTTCGACAAAGGTCATGCCTTTGTCTCAATCTAGCGGCGTGAATTACTTCCCTTTCCTGAAGCAAACAGGGCTGTGGTAGGATCCGAATACTAGACACGCATGATAAATTATACCCTCCCCCTCAACACACACACACACACACACATACACAGTTCTCTGGAACTCACATCTGGCTCTCTACAGCATGTCTCAGGCCTCCTCACCAGGCTACAGTCCAGGTCCAAACTCTGAGGAGTAGTCCAACAGATCCCTCTACAACAATCCAACTGGCAAGGTGGTAACACTTCTGAAGACATATGTCATCCCTCCACTCTCTCCCTCAGTATGTCACCCTCCCACTTCTCTCTCCCCCTCCCCCCCCTCCTACTCTTCTTTCACAATCCCCTTTCTCATTCAAGAAAGTAATGCAGCCACAGCTCTAACCTTCTCATTCAAGAAAGCAATGCAGCCACAGCTCTAACCTTCTCATTCAAGAAAGCAATGCAGCCACAGCTCTAACCTTCTCCTTCACCGACTGCAGGTAAATAAGTGCACCAGACAACCACCATCTCCCGCATACCAATACAGAGAAACAGAGAGATGATATGGAGAGGAGGATGGGAAATGAAGAGTAGGAAGTTTAGCTGAGAGATAGTGACCAGGATCAGAAACCCACAGAGGTCTTCCACCACACACACTGGCTCTACTCTCCCTCTCTCCTAGCAGTGAGAAGGAAGGTGAGGGTGTTTGCACTCCACACAATGGGGGACCTTGAGTTCTCCAAATATGGACAGAAGAATGTAAACAAGTCGGGAGGGGCAAGGGGGTGGGGGCAGGGGGGTGGGGCCGGGCCCTGGGGTGAGCTGTAATCCGACCTCATGCCCTGGCTGCATCAGGGTACTACTCTGCCAGGAGGGAGGAAGAGAGGTACACAGAGAGAACGAGAGGCAGAGAGGGTCTGAGAATGAAAACAACATTCCTTTCCCTCTCTTCCATCCCTCTTTCTTTCACACCGTAAAGACAGACTTTTTAATTAGAGCAAGCCTACCTTCTAGTTGGGCGCTCTCTGCCGGTTTATGAAACCCCTGGGATAGCCAGGTTGTTTTTCTTTCGCTCTCGTGTATTATGAAATGACATGCCTGGCGTCCGTACAACCCCAGCATGGAAACAGATGTGCCCTAACCTCAATTATGGGGTTCAACAATTGTTTTGACAGTTTTTTTTCTATCAGAAGACACACATTGGCAAGACTGAGGTCCATAGATGGTTAACCAAGTATGGCCCCATCAGGATGTCTTCATCTTTGAACCATTTCATCTATCCTAAATCTACATTTTATGTCGGAATTTATCGAACAACTTTTTGTTCTAAATTGTCAATTTTCTTAGGTTATTATGTTGTTAAAAAAACACTTGACACTCTGTAAACACAAGGCAAATGGGAATGTGGCAGCAAAACTGTTGCTCCGACTACCAACTATTCTTTACCCCCAGAAGAATTGTTGTTGCTACACCTCCGAAATGACCCTGCTGTCACTCCTGCTCCATTCACATCCGTGTCATTACCATCTACCATCCCTCCTCCTCCTCTCATACTGTATGCCAGGCCTGTGAGTCATAAAGCTTATTTAACCATTATCATCACCATCCCCATTTCCTTCACCCCTGGCCTGCGTGACTTGGCCTAGCTTCTGTTTGGGCTCCCGTTTGGGGTCCAGCCAGACGGCCCTCAGCTAACACATTCCTCGTTAATCCAGCAGTCAAACCAGGGCCCTGTTCCATGGCTCTGGTTTGACTCACTCTCTTACTGGGAGCTAGATGCAGTAACAGAGGGGAGAGAGGGGGGAGCCCTCGGTACAGGACAAGTCTGTTGTGGCCTAGACTTTCTCTTGTAATTGGCTCAAATGGGGTTATGTCGATGTTGACATACATTGATTGCTTGGACCTCCTCTGATGCATGTACACTTGTTTAAAAAAATATTTAAAAAACACACATTGGCTGGATTTGTTTCTATTGATGGGGAGAAAATCGATCCCGGAAAAAGTAGAGCAGTTTCCGCGATGTTGTGTGAGGTAAAGCATTATATCCCTCAATAAAGAACAACCCATAATCAAACACAATACTTCACACTAGTGGATAAACCCACATTTTGAATGGGGGGGAAGGGGAATTTAAAAAGCCATTGAAGTAAATGATGTTGTCCTTCCACATACCTAACACTGAAGTGGTAAGCTGTCTTTAAGCTGATTGACAGGCAGTCAGAGGGACACTGGGAGCTGCCAAATCAAACAGACTGGTAAGTAGCAGCTGAATTCCAGTAGAGCTCCCAGTCTTTCGTCTCTAGTCTAGAGTTTACATGAGAAAACAAGGCTGTAAATATTCCACAGGAATGCCTCACTGACTCAATGAAAAGGAGAAAGTGAAAAATAGTTTTTTAGGCTGTTGTTTGCCTTTAATTAATCTTTTCACATCCAATGTTTGCTCTTTCATTACATGCCCAGAGACTCTTGATCTAGCACTTCAAACATAAAAGCTGACCTCACTTTAAGATTGTGTAGTAGTTTCTCAAATAAAGCAACTATAACTAGTTGTCTTTATTATCAAATGGCTTATATTGGTATTGTATATAAAATGCTTATTGTATAACAGGCCTGGGTGGATTCATGTTTTAATGTCACCATATTTCTCTATTCTGGTGAGTTGTTGTGAATTCACCGGCTGAGAGGAAAGATTTGGCAGAGCAGCAAGGGATGCCCTGTGAGTGAGTGAGTGAGTGAGTGAGTGAGTGAGAGATCACACCCGCGTCTGTGTAACTGGGTTGGTCGAAGCACGCCCATTCATTTGATAAAACAATTATAATAATCTCTAGGGAACTACTTTTCCAGTGCTTCCATATTCCCTATGGTACTAACACTGCAAAGAGCATCCAGAAACTACCTGCAAACAGGCACTGTGAAGGATATACTGCTTTCTCAGGAACAGGCCAAAATCCACATCATTTGCGTGAAGAAAAATATGGAGAAAAAGGGGGCAGAGGTCGGGCTGCCTTCTGAGAATTCATAGTTAGATATTCCAGGACGTGTACTCAAAGCATCCGTGGACCAACTGGCAAGTGTCTTCACTGACATTTTCAACCTCTCCCTGACCGAGTTTGTAATACCTACATGTTTCAAGGAAGCGAAGATAACCTGCCTAAATGACTACCGCCCCTTAGCACTCACGTTGGTAGCCATGAAGTGCTTTGAAAGGCTGGTCATGGCTCACATCAACAGCATCATCCTGTATACCGTTAACCCACTCCAATTCGCATACCGCCCCAAAAGATCCACAAATGATGCAATCTCAATCGCACTCCACACTGCCCTTTCCCACCTGGACAAAAGGAACACTTATGTGAGAATGCTGTTCATTGACTACAGCTCAGCATTCAACACCATAGGGCCCACAAAGCTCATCACTAAGCTAAAGACCCTGGGACAACTCCCTCTGCAACTAGATCCTGGACTTCCTGACAGGCTGCCCCCAGGTGGTAACGTATGCCACACTGATTCTCAACACGGGGGCCCCTCAGGGGTGCGTGCTTAGTCCCCTCCTGTACTCCTTGTTCACCCACGACCGCGTGGCCAAACACGACTCCAACACCATTATTAAGTTTGCTGATGACACAACAGTGGTAGGCCTGATCACCGACAACAATGAGACAGCCTCTAGGGAGGAGGTCAGAGACCTGGCAGTGTGGTGCCAGGACAGCAACCTCTCCCTCAATGTGAGCAAGACAAAGGAGCTGATCGTGGACTACAGGAAAAGGTGGCCGAACAGGCCCCCATTAACATCGACGGGCTGTTTAGGAGTGGGTCGAGAGTGTCAAGTTCCTTGGTGTCCACATCACCAACAAACTATCATGGTCCAAACAAACCAAGACAGTCGTGAAGAGGGCACAACAACACATTTTCCCCTTCAGGAGGCTGAAAAGATTCGGCATGGGTACTCAGATCCTCAAAAGGTTCTACAGCTGCACCATGTAGAGAGAGCATGGTTGAATCACCACCTGGTATGGCAACTGCTCGGCATCTGACCAGAAGGCGCTATAGAGGGTAGTGCGTACGGCCTAATACATCACTGGGGCCAAGCTTCCTGCCATCCAGGACCTATATATTGTCAGAGGAAAGCCCCCAAAAAATGTTACACTCCAGTCACACAAGTCATAGACTGTTCTCTCTGTTACCACACGGCAAGCGGTACTGGAGCGCCAAGTCTAGGACAAAAAGGCTCCTTAACAGCTTCTACCCCCAAGCTATAAGACTGCTGAACAATTATTCAAATGGCCACCCGGACTATTTACATTGACACCCCCCCCCCGCCCATAGTCACTTCACCCCTACCTACATGTACAAATGACCTCGACTAACCTGTAACCCTGCACATTGACTTGGTATATAGCCTCGTTATTGTTATTTATTGTGTTACTATTTTATAATTTTTTATTTTATTTTATTTGGTCAATATTTTCTTAACTCTTTCTTGAACTGCACTGTAGGTTAAAGGCTTGTAATTAACCCTCCTGTTGTGTTTGTTGCTGTATCCCGATCCAAAATGACCTCCCCATTATAGCTGATTATAAATCCATAATAATATATATATATTATCACCTAATGTTGTGTTACATCTTTTTTTATCAACTTAAGTTATTGTGAACATTACAAGTTTTGAACTTCTATTTGCTTTTTATGGCCTGAAGGCCTCATTGACCTGAGCTCATAAAACTTGTTTTGAGTAAAAAAAGCACAATGTTGGATTATTTTGACTATAACAAATACTCATATGAAACATTGTGCTATTTATCACAGACTACTTTGTGTCAAAGTTTAACAAGGACTCTCCTCCTCACCACTGTCATGATCAAAGATATGACCAAGAGCCTCACATACAGTATATCGTTTGGTCATTGTGCTGCCACAGAATTAATTGTGAGCAAGGCCTCAAATAAGCTTTATATACCAGAGCTGCAAGAAAAGTTCTATATTATTGAAACAATGTTGCGATTGTTTGTGAGAATGCCAACAGGTGTGGTTCCTGTGGGGGAAAGATTCTATTGCAGAAAGGTTCCTGTGGGGGTTGCCATGGAAGCCAAGAAGGGGAGTGAGGTGTGTGTGTGTGTGTGTCTGTGTGCTCAAACACACATGCATGTGGGGGTCTGGGAGAGGAAGTGTGTCCATCTGATGGATGGGCATGTGCCTGAACTCAATTTTATACACTAATTGTAGACTCACCCATTCATTTCTAATGACCGGTCATTTTAGACTGGGAACACCACAGGTTTAATAAAACACACAAAATGTTATGAAAATCATCAACATGTATCTTGTGTGTTCAGATGCCCTTTGTGGACAAAGTCATGGAACCTTATGACAATCTGATTAAATGAACTATGTTTTGTGAATTGGTCCAATTCGACCGGAACACAGCAGGAGGGTTAAGCATTTCACGGTAAGGTCTACTACACCTGTTGTATTCGGCGAATGTGACAAATAAAGTTTGATTTGAATCTTCTGCATTTGGTACACCAAGGGAAAGATACTATATTTCATTTCCTCTGTTTACCATTGTAAATAAAGAATGTTTCCATAGGAATTGCCCTGGTACAAGTAAAGCCACATAATCCAAGACGGTGGAGACTGACTACGTTAATGGTTTTACCTAATGGTAATGGGTGCGTTCATAAATTCACTCTGGCTATCTACTCCGATTTCGGAGCACTCTCGTCTGAATGTGCCAGAGTGCAGAATAACTGATGAATTTAGCAACGCTCAACAGTGTGCGCTACGAACGGACAATCTGACAACACTCTGAATTTACAAACACCCAGAGAGTACACGGAGCGCACTCTGGCACTCCAATTTGAATTTACAAACACACCCCTAACAACGCGCAGTCAAGCACGCACGCTAACTGGCTAACGTTGGCAAGCTTGCTACCTACTTCCAGACACAAATGAGATTTGTGAAACAGCTCACTCTGAACATTTTACTCGCCCTTGCAAAGCTGGTTAGGCTGTTTTCATTTTATCCAGAGCATTGGTGACTAACTATACTGCTGGCAACATTTTAATTACGCTTTCTTACCAATGTTTACTGACATCGGCCATATTCAACTGGTGTTAAGCGATCGTAAATTCACCAGTTATTCTGCGCTCTGGCACACAGACGAGAGTGCTCTGAAATCGGAGTAGATGGCCAGAGGGAATTTACAAACTCACCCCAAAATCTATCATGCTCTGCAGTACTGAGACTAACATGAGGTTTACAGGGTTGCTGTGAGATCTGTCTCGCTGGAAGCTCTGCATTGAAAAAAATACTGTAGTTGTCACTTGGCCCTCTAAGGAAGGATCTGCATTTATTTAGAAAGCAGACATTGACTGACCCAGATTTGTTTGGATCGAGAATTGTTCCTGACAGAGAGAGCCTAGATATGGCCCAGAGATTTTACTCATCAAGTAATGCGGTCAGATAAAACTCCTGGCACTATTGGTCAATGTAAGTGCATGATCCACAGATATTGCTTGGTTTATATTGATGAACTTGGTTGTTAGTTATGGTGGACAATATGATATTAATGCAGAGTGACTGGAAGCTTTATGTTTCACATTGTAATGAGGAGAAGAAAGTCCAAGTTAATGCTGTTACCTTCCGCGTCAATTATGTTCTGGTAGGAGTCCCATCGTGTCAGAGGGTCGGCTGTGTTGTAGTCCACACTTATGTCTGCCCCGTTCTGCCAGCGCTCTGCACCTACAGGATACCATTTAAAAACAAGGAATCATTGTGTGACGCTCTTATTTGGTCCAATCAACATCAAGGAATAAGTGGGACATTCTTGTAGGGTTCAATCAACAACAAGGGATCAGTGGGACATTCTTCTAGGTTTAAACTTTCTGTGGACAGAAGCCATTTTTGTTTATTTTCTGTAAGTGATTTGTGGTCAGAGTGTTTTCATCTTGCAACTAAGAGTTGAAGGAATGTCACATTTTATGAGTTGTTTAGAGCACATATATGCACGCAAAGACACACTCAACACACACAACACACACACTCCCTCCTGTGGGGCTGGGAGGAAGGGCATGCTGTGCTCCTTTACCTCTCTGTCAGCAAACACTTCACACTACATTTCCCCTCTACGGATTTCCACATCCTCATCTCAGCAGGGGGTCGAGGGGAAAAGAGGGGGGATCGAGGGGGGAAGCTGGGTGGTGAAAGGACCATGTGTCTGGAGGTTTTCAAACCCTCCTGCTTTTCTAACTGAGTTATAGGAGTTTAGAAAAATACCTGGGATTTTCTCCGGGCCCTCAGAGAACACCAGCTCCACTTTCCCGTAAGCCAGAAATCTGCGATCTGCAGAGGAAACACAAAGGAATGGAGTGAGTGTGGATGCATTGGAATGCCACAGAAAGATGAATGATTCTGCCTATGACTGAGATTCTCCCAGAAAGCCATAATACATTACAGTCTATGGGAACACATGATTGGTTTTTACTAATGGATGAGCCAAACCCAAAGGAAGTCCAGTAGTTTTTTTAAATCCTGTGACGGCAATGTGTGTAGACCTTTATTGGCAGTCTCCATGTCTTCTTTCTCGAACACCAGGTTGTAGCCCTGCACTGCTCCTGTGTGGAACTGGAGCCGGAAGATCGCCTCGCGCTCCAAAGTGACATCACTCTTATGGTAACACTTCACCTGCAGGAACATGGAAAGACTGGCTGTTGTAACAGCTGTTTGCGTGTGTGTTCATGTGACCGTACAAAAAAAACTTTCTCACTATTTTATGTGTGTAAGTTTAATCGGTAACTTGTATCTTTCTTCTTGTATGGTATACCCAGTACATTCTGTAGGATATGTTATGTGATGCTATGAGACGTTATTCTTACCATGATGTCTCCCTTTAACATCTGAGCAGGTTCCAGACTGATACATATCCTGTCTCTGTGTCCAGGCCCAATGTGACTGGGTAATAGAGACAAACAACCAATCAGAGAGAACATGCTATGATGGCCAGGTTTCCCTGGTGGGCAGATGGCCCAGGTGGACAGAGTTTGCACCATAGACATTAAAACCAGTAGATAGTGATAGCGCTGACGTTGTCCACGTATTTCAATGGAAAACTCCCAATGGCTCATGAAGGCGGAAGTATTTGAATTTGAAGCTCGCCATATTGTTGAATGAGGCTGAATGGCACCCAGAAATAGCTAAAGATCATGGTGAAAATGGCCGTAACTAACAAAGGATCAACATTATAGTCATTTTCATCCTGCCTGGGAGAGTTAACCCAACACTGCTAGATGACGTCGGCATCAATACCGGAAGACTTGGACATAAACAGCCAAGAAGCGTGTGCATGAGTGATCGGTCTATCTCAACATGTGGTCCTGCGTGATGACAAATATAGTAGTCAGAAGGGATCACTATTTAATAAAATATATCTTGATTTGTAGCGAACTTTTAAATAATTCGCCGTGGGGATTAAACCTGATCATAATAAGCACATTTTAGAGCCCAAAACGTCCGTCTACATTTTTTGAGGTTGGCCGTTCTTGTGATCGTAATTTGCTACATACTGTAGTCTATCAGACCAGGGCTTTTGGCACCGCTAGGTTGCTACCAGTGGAGGCTGCTGATAATAATGGCTGGAACAGAGCGAATAGAATGGCATCAAACACATGGAAACCATGTTTGATGTATTTGATACCATTCCACTGATGCCGCTCCAGTCATTACCACGAGCCCGTCCTCCCCAATTAAGGTGCCACGACCTCCTGCGGTTGCTACGTAGTAACCGATCAGCAGAGCTGGTGACGCCACACTCCAGACCGGACACTGGGGGCTTGGTTTGCACCAGGTGAAAAGTGATTGCACTTCTTTTGAAACAGGGCTGCCTCCCGGTGCAATCCAAACTGACGTATGTCAAGCATCTGGAGTAATGACTGATTCTGAATATTCATATGCCAAAGTTGTGTTAAGTCTTGATAAAAATGCACACGTGCTTTATCTGCTGCATTCCAAAGGAAAACTATTATAAAAATGTGTGCACGTCTTATGGAAAAGACGTGTATTTCTGAATGATGCACCATGCTGCCTTGTTGACATAGGTTGCCTTCCCCTGCTCAGACGTTGCATGCTTAAACCAAAGGTTGCGTGCCACGTCATCGACTGTGCCGTCAGGCACCAGATTGATGTAACATATGATGTGGTTAGCTGATACTTGTCTATCCAGGCATTGTAAGATCTGGAATGCCAGAGTCTAACTCACTCAGTGACACTCACAGAGAGCGGGCAAATTAGAACAACAAATTGTTATTAAAAAAGAAAACGTGTCACTTATTGTCAAACAGAATTGGAAACTTAAACGAGTGCTTACTAGACCCCTGAGGAGTA
This sequence comes from Oncorhynchus mykiss, assembly GCF_013265735.2. NCBI lineage: Eukaryota > Metazoa > Chordata > Actinopteri > Salmoniformes > Salmonidae > Oncorhynchus > Oncorhynchus mykiss. The sequence continues at coordinate 15,987,405 of NC_048592.1, forward strand.
GACAGCTTGCATTCCCTGGTAGACTTTCAGGTATGGCCGACACACTGGGGAAAAAATGATTCTATTATGGCAAAAAAGTGTGGAACAAAAATTATTTGAATATTATTCATATCAATAAACTGCATCGTAAGATTTGTGTATTATCAAGCGTTGATTCAGGTTGGTTTCAATTCACAATACGTGCTAACAAAATGGCATAATAACTTTCCCTCAAGCATCTTGTGGGCTAATACAGATGAATGGTGAATGCTCCATTCTAGTTATTTTGGATCTCAGTTTGATACTAATTATCACAACATCCTTGTTCAGGTCATATCTATGTGGCGTATGTTTCTCAGTAAGCATCGGGGGTTCAGTATCTTCCCCAGCACCTATTCACTATGGCAGGTATCATCAACTAGATTCAGCCAATTTATTCTTGAGCGGATGGTTGGGGGGCAGGAACATTATAAAACATTTATTTATAGACTGCAAATTGACTGCAAGAAGCCCAAACAGATATAACATTCAGTTTCACTGTTTTGCTGATGACACACAGCTTTATTTACCAATCAGACCCGGTGACCAAGCTAGCGTATCTGCCCTTCACAAATTTCTCTCAATGACAAGAAATCAGAGGTTGATTTATTTGGTTGTTTTATTTGCCACCTTGCAAGAAACCACCCACTGGGCACAGAAGTCATTTCAACATCTAGTTTGTATTTACATTTGGTTGAATTGTCAACTAACGTAAATTCAAAGTGAAATCAACAACAAAAAATCTCCATGTTATTGGCAGACAAAAAAATGTTAGTTATTCTGTGGTGCGTGTTCATGTATGTGCATGTGCGTGCATACACGTGTGTCAGTCCGAGGGAAAGGACAGGTTCATTTAGCATGCAAGCTTTCCAAAATGGCAATTTCTTTCTAGACAAGCACATAGGGATTTTATTGGTAGTTATTTGTCAGACTTCTAGCTTCTCAATGAGTGGAATGTTTTTTTTTTATCCTAGTGGGCCGATATGTGAACAAAAGCAGGCAGTAAGTTACCTCCTGCAGTGTCAAAGTTTGGTATCCCACGTAGAATGATGCAATGCAAGAACAGTGGAGAGGCGTTGATTTTCATCGACCCACTCAGGAGACTGTTCAGGATCCAAACGTACCTGGCATGGCAGAATAGTAGAGATACAGTAATCCACACAATAGCTAGCAAGAGGATCCTCACTAGCTAAACCCCTCTGCATATACTGCAGGTTAACGTAAACAACAACAGATCACTTACAACAATTACATCAATGGCTGGGTCCAACCATGACAAGTAAAACAGAGATACTGTAGCACACATGGGAATGTTACTTTTCTGAAGATCCATTGAGGTTGTGTGTTTGTGACGGGGACATTCTTACAAAGGCGCCCAGGGTATGACTGAGTCACAGTGATTCAGTGTGATGCAGCAGGATAAGATTACACCAGGTCACCACGGGATCCCATTCTGTTTCAATTACTCACAATGGCATGATTATCACGGGCCCTTTTCTATGGGTATGAATTAACAAGACCAAGACACGCAAAATGTTTTCTATTGGCTCAGGTGGGACAGGGACCTGAACTTGCCCTAAGGTGGGCGGAGAGGGATATGTGTGTGGGTGTGTGTGTGTGTGTTGGGTGTGGGAAAACACCTTAACCTCACCGTCCTGATCACACAATGGGCATTCTCTCAATACTAAAAGAGTAGATTCATATTATGCCTGAGAAGAGGTCTTACCTTTTCTGAGAGGGTGTCATTAATGCTGAGACCTTGTCGTCATAGTACTTCCTCATTGCAAAGCGGTCCAGGGCCTGATCAGCACTATGCAAGACAGACACAGACATGATTTAGGCTTAAACACTGAGTTACCCTCCTGTTTGGGCTTAAACACTGACAGGGTAAGCATGACAATCATGGTAAGTAGGCTATAGATAAGAGCTTTAGTTTTAAATAAGAGTGAATTAAACTGAACTGAGCGTAAGTCATCTGACTACTACCAGAAACACTCCTGAATGACTGAGTGGAGTGACACACTGTAAACAAACATTTTCAAATATTCAACACATTTAGAGGGACCGTTCCTCCATACAGAACCTTTCCAGATTCTTGATATCCTTCGTCTGCCCCTATGGACTGCCCTCTTCAATTCAAACCACAGGTTTCTAATCAGGGCATCATGCACCCCAAAAATCTGAGGGGGCACAAAGTACGTGAGGATGGCTGGGGGTTGGTCCATAGGGGGGCCAGGCCCCCATCCATAAGTTGGAGAATGTATACTTTTTTCAAACGCCTGAAACAGCTTTTTCTAGAGCCGTAATCATTGTGCTTAACTCTATGTAAAAAAAATTAAAATACAACTATTTTTTTAAATAACCTGCATCTCTGCATCATCAAGCTAACTACTCCAACTTGATTGATAGTCTGAAATAGTTTAGCTAGTTATGAGGGTGGGAGATAGATTCCCAATCTGGGCTAGCTAAAGCAAACTTCATAAATTGAGGCTAGTAGTATTACAGAGATAAACACAAACAAATGTTTTTGGGCCTTGAATGGAACCGCCTTCAAGTCATTCTGACTGCAACATTCTAGCAGTGTAATTAATACATTTGATATATACATACTATTGCAAAAATAACAATTTGGTTGTGTTTAAGAATGCCTTTGGTAACATTTGAATACAATTATTTTATATGGCACATTAGCATTTTCATTAGTTAATGTTACTCTACGCTATATGCAAAAACCAAAAAACACAAAAAAAAACACAAAAATGTTTCCAATACGTTTTGAAACATGGTAACAGATATTTTTTTACAACAGCAACAATAAAAGAATACCCCAGCCTAAAATAAAAGCCCCACGTTCAAATGATGACAACATCAGTAGCCTAAACATTATTATAAGTGGCCTTGATGAATAGTAAATCTCAGCACAAAAGCAATGATGCATTCAGAAAGTATTCAGACCCCTTCACCTTTTCCACATTTTTTTTTACATTGCAGCCTTATTCTAAAATGGATATCAATCTACATCAATCTACACACACTACCCCATAATGACAAAGCAAAAGCAGGTTTTTAGATTTTTTTTGGAAATGTATTAAAATTAAAAAACAGAAATACCTTCAGACCCTTTGCTATGAAACTCGAAATTGAACTCAGGTGCATCCTGTTTCCATTGATCATCCATGAGATTATTCTACAATTTGATTGGAGTCCACCTGTGGTAAATTCAATTGAATGGACATGATTTGGAAAGGCGCACACCTGTCTATATAAGGTTCCACAGATGACAGTCCATGTCAGAGCAAAAACCAAGCCGTAAGGTCGAAGGAATTGTCTGTAGAGCTCCAAGACAGGGTTGTGTCAAGGCAGCATTGAAGGTCCCCACGAACACAGTGACCTCCATCATTCTCAAATGGAAGAAGTTTGAAACCACCAAGACTCTTCCTAGAGTTTGCCGCCCGGCCAAACTAAGCAATCGGGGGAGAAGGGCCTTGGTCAGGGAGGTGACCAAGAACCCGATGGTCACTCTGACAGAGCTCCAGAGTTCCTCTGTGGAGATGGGAGAACCTTCCAGAAGGACAACCATCTCTGCAGCACTCCACCAATCAGGTCTTTATGGTAGAGTGGAAAGAAAGTAGCCACTCCTCAATAAAAGCTACAAGACAACTGCCTGGAGTTTGCCAAAAGATTATCTGGTCTGACGAAACCAAGATTGAACTCTTTGGCCTGAATGCCAAGCATCACGTCTGAAGGAAACCAGGCACCGCTCATCACCTGGCCAATACCATCCCTATGGTGAGGCATGGTGGTGGCAGTATCATGCTGTAAGGATTTTTATTAGCAGCAGGGACAGGGAGACTAGTCAGAATTGAGGGAAAGATGAACGGAGCAAAGTACAGAGAGATCCTTGATGAAAACTTGCTCCAGAACGCTCAAGACATTCGACCTTCCAACAGGGCAATGACCCTTAGAACACAGCCAAGTCAATGCAGGATTGGCTTCGGGACAAGTCTCTGAATGTCCTTGAGTGGCCCAGCCAGAGCCCGGACTTGAACCTGATTGAACATCCCTGGAGAGACCTGAAAATAGCTGTGTAGCGATGCTCCCCATCCAACCTGACAGAGCTTGAGAGGATCTGCAGAGAAGAATGGGAGAAACTCCCCAAATACAGGTGTGCCAAGCTTGTAGAGTCATACCCAAGAAGACTCGAGGCTGTAATCGCTGCCAAAAGTGCTTCAACAAAGTACTGAGTAAAGGGTCTAAATACTTATTTACTTATTTTTGTAAAATTCTAAAAACAATGACAGTGTTATGGAAATGTTTATGTTTGTGCTTTTCTATTAACCAATTTCTGTGTTCTGTTTGTGCGTCTCTATAAACCAATTTATGTGTTCTGTTTGTGCATCTCTATAAACCAATTTATGTGTTCATGCAAGTGACTGATTGAACGAGTCCTCACTATCAGAATCTCCAATTTGGCATTACGTCCAGAACCTTGTTTAAAGAAAGGGATATCTCAGTTTCAAGGTCTCAGCTTAGAGAGAGGAAGCCTTATGAGGTATTTGTCTGTCACATACTGTACATGACCCAGTATTGGTCGTTACATGTATGAAGCAAACATTAATTGTGAATGATGAATAAGCTAAATCATGCAAATATAGCTTGTCAATATATAAGGGAACAAACGGGACTGCCCTGTTAGATCTCCTGACAGACATTCACCATGGTGCATGCATGTTGTTGGAATCTCTCCAGTTCACTGTTAATAAACAATGATTCATTTAAGATTGACTTTGAGTGTCCCTGTGTACGAATTTCCACGGCAACAGCATTTAAAAAGAGTAAATTATTGTCAGCTTTTGCTTGTGTGCGTCTTCACGCAATGGATTTCATTTACCTGTTATCCCTTGTCCTAACAGAAGACACAATTTTCGAAACTTTCACTTGCTTGACACTCTTTGACATATGCTCTTTGAAAAAATGCTTCCAAAAGGGTTATTCGGCTGTCCCCATAGGAGAACCCTTTAAGGTTCCATGTAGAACCCTCTGTGGAAAGGGTTCTATATGGAACCCGAAAGGGTTTCATCTGGAAGCAAAAACGGTTCTTCAAAGGGATCTCCTATTCTAGATAGAACCTTTTTTTCTAAGAGTGTACCTTTGTTTGGTTGTATTGTGTAATAGTCTCCAGTTTTCTCTTTATTGTGTCCTGTCTTTTTTTCATTCTTCAGCCCTGTTGCATGATGGCTGTGCCGGTGCCTTATTTACCGCAGAGCAAGCTCCCTTCTCACTTTGTTCATGGTGCCGGCCAGACTTGTTTTCTTTTCAAGCAACTTGTTCGCCAATGACAGTGAAGTGAATAAATTGTCCATGGTGACATTTCTCCCCTTGCCAACGAAAGGTTGCGCAAGCCTCATCACCACATTCTCCGAAACTCGCTCACCTGCTGCCCAATGTGGATATTTTCCCAGACATTAAAAGCTTTTTTGCATGTACAATTACGCACGCTCTCACTGTGTAGCCTATTCCAAGTAGACCAGAGTAGCCTAATAAGATGCTTTGATTCTGTGGACTGATACAGGGTACATTACATTTTTAGATTAGAATTCTAATGGATCAAAACAATAGAATGGCATGCCCTGTTCTTCATTCAGGGGCGGCATGGTAGCCTAGTGGTTAGAGTGTTGGACTAGTAACCGGAAGGTTGCGAGTTCAAACCCCGAGCTGACAAGGTACAAATCTGTCGTTCTGCCCCTGAACAGGCAGTTGTTCCCAGGCCGTCATTGAAAATAAGAATTTGTTCTTAACTGACTTGCCTGGTTAAATAAAGGTAAAATAAAAATAAATAAATAAATTCACAGCATTGTTTGATTTCTATGATCAACTCACCCGTTCTCCCCATCAGTCTTTACATCAATTATTTAATTTGTTGTTATATGTGTGAAAATAGTTTTGGTATAGTTTTGGTTCAGTTTCGAGTGAATTATAGGGGTGATTTTCAGCTGGGCATTGCACTTTCAACTGTCAAAGAAGGAGCAGAGCAGGCCCTACAGTTGGGAGAAGGAGGGGCAACAGGGAAAACCATAAAAAAACGACATACCCTACTAAAACTGGTTATAACTCCAGTTCTGTTTGTGGTATTAATATTCTAACAACGACAGTGTCTTATATAGACTTATTTAGGAAAAGTCAAGGACAGAGGGTGACATGACTTTAAAAATATGGGAGAGTAATAAAAATGACTTCTTTAGCAGTTATAGTGTTAAATGGGACAAATCTGAGTGGCATGTGCCTCTGTGCCCCCTATGGGCATGACACCTCTGTTTCCAATCAGGTGCCAATGCCATTTAGCAAACTGTAGGCGGTGCTGTGTTCTGATGACATGCAAATATAGCTCTTTGGCCACTCACACCAGTGGCGTCAAAAATGGAAGCATGCGTAGAAAAGTACCTCATACTTATTCTTAAATATAGTGGTGGATCTTTGAAGTTATAGGGCTATTTCGCTTCCACTGGTTCTGCGGCCCTTGTTAAGGTCATGAACTTTACCTAATTACCAGGACATTTTAGCCAAAAACCTGGTTACCTCTGCCCGGAGGCTGAAACTTGACCACAGGTGGACCTTCCAGCAAGACAATAACCCCAAGCACACATCAAATTTAAAATTAAAAAAATTCAATGGCCATCCAAGTCTCCTGGCTTGAACCCCATTGAAAACCTATGGTTTGAATTGAAGAGGGCAGTCCATAAACACATCATCTGGAAGGATTCTGTATGGAGGAATGGTCTAAGATCCCTCCCAATATGTTCTCAATATGTTCTCTCATAAAACATTTAAGAAAAAAGCTCATTGTCATTATCCTCACATTGGGAGGGTGCTCAAGTTTTGAAAACAGGGGTGGCAATTATTTTTACCCCTATCCTTTTTTAGATTTTTTATTACTTGTTAAACCCTCTGATCTCTGATCAATTGTATTACTATAACATAATAGAATTTGCCCATTTTTTAGCAATCAATATAGTATTTGTATTATTTAATTTATACTGTCTCTTTTGCTCCTCCTTATCAAGAGTGTCAGTAATTCGGGTCCTGAATGTATATTCTGTTTCTCTCTGACACGAAAGCACACACACATGCACGTACATATGCAAGCATGCACACACATACACACACACAAACAACACTTCCCTTGACCTTATAACCCGCTTTCCGCCTTAATGTGTGCTATCAGTTGATGACTTTAGGGATTACCCTAGCTGCAGCTCCTCTGAATAGACTTTCAGACTGGAAATGACCATGTGTTAATATCGTTCATCTCCGTTTGTGTAGCTTCATCCAATGATTTTGAACTCAAGTGCCTTACTGAAACTCACATTTCATTACTAAATCAATTTCCACGTCCATTCAGGAAAAATTACATTGACCTTTGTGCTAAATGACAAATGCTGTTACACTCTGTTATCATTAATGTCTCGTGTGTTTATGTTGACTTAGAGTGTGTAAATACTGTAAGCGTTACTCATGACTTATGGGTTTCCTTTGATCCCATATCCATAACTATTGTTTGACTCACGCTCTGACACAGTGAAAGGGCTGAGTAGGCCAGTAGTGGTCAGGCACTGTGAAAGATTATACTTGTGTCTATATTTATCTGAGACGTGGTTGTAGTTGATGAGGATATAAGGGTTTGAGCAAAGTCACATCAATGAATTGAAGGAAAAGCCATGGGAGCCGCCATTGGTTGCAGCAGTTAGCCTACCTGGCAGATATGTCGGTGAAATGCACAAATGATGAGATGACCACTCCAATTCGGCCTTTCCCACCCTGAAATACAAGAGAGAGAGGAGAAAGAAAGATAGAGAGAGCATTAGCCTACATTACTTTGAGAATGTAACAAGATAAGTCATCTTTTGCCACTGCGTAATCATTTTAAAAAGCATTACATTCTGAATAAACAGCTAATGTTTATTCAGCAAACAAATAGCAATAGTTTTTGAACTCCCCGGAACCATTACCCATGAACCCCATCGCAAAACGGAAGTAGCTCCCGCTAATTAAACACATTTGCACTACCGCGGTGGAAAGTCCTTCGAACCCTAGACACGTTTCACTGCATTTCACAATGTTCGGTTAAACAAGGTACTTCAATAAACATGTGAAACAATGGTAAAACATTAGCAGGGAAATCTAACCTGTTGGCTAAGTTGCTAACCTCTTAGGGCTAGGGGGCAGTGTTCGGAAGTTTGGATGAATGACACGCCCAAAGTAAATTGCCTGTTACTCAGGCCCAGAAGCTAGGATTTGCATATAAAAACACTTTGAAGTTTCTAAAACTGTTAAAATAACAGAACTGATACAGCAGGTGAAAATCCAAGGAAAACCCATCCGTAATTTTTTTTTTTAAGGTCACAGTCCATTTCAATGATTGTCTATGGGATATTCAAAGGAATTCCTCCCAGATTGCAGTTCCTTTGGCTTCCACTAGATGTCAACAGTCTTTAGAAAGGGTTTCAGGCTGGTTTTTTGAAAAATGATTGAGTTCTAGTTTTTCCAAGGTGTCTCTCATTAGAAATGTAGTCTTGTTGCGCGCATGAATGAGGTGCGCGCTCTTCCTTATTTATCTTCCCCACTGAACATACTATTCTCCGTTGTAAATTGTGTCATTTATTTAGATATTAGAGTACCTGAGGATTGATTAGAAACATTGTTTGACTTGTTTGGATGTACTTTACTGGTAACTTTTTGGATTTGTTTGTATGCATGTTGAAAGAGTGGATTGCTGAATCAAGCACGCCAACTAAACTGATATTTTTGGGATATAAAGAAGGACTTTGCCAAACAAAATGACAATTTGTTGCGTAGCTGGGACCCTTGGGATTGCAAACAGAGGAAGATCTTCAAAGGTAAGGGATTTATTTTATCACTATTTGTTACTTTTGTGATGCCTGTGCTGGTTTGGAAAAGTATTTTGGTGTGGGGGCGCAGTCCTCAGATAATCGCATGGTATGCTTTCGCCGTGAAGCCTTTTTGGAATCTGACAAAGCGGCTGGATTAACAAGAAGTTAAGCTTTTAAATGATGTAGGACACTTGTATGTTCATGAATGTTTAATATTACAATTTTGTCATTTGAATTTGGCGTGCTCCAGCTTCACCGGATGTTGTTGATTTTGATCCCGTTAACGGGATCCGTGCGCTTCCCGCAAAGATGTTCTATTACAGTTGAAGTCTGAAGTTTACATACACTTAGGTTGGAGTCATTAAAACTTGATTTTCAACCACTCCACAAATTTCTTGTTAACAAACTATAGTTTTGGCAAGTCGGTTAGGAAATCAACTTTGTGCACGACACAAGTTCTTTGACATCTTGGGAAAATCAAAAGAATTCAGCTAAGACCTCAGAAAACAAATTGTAGACCTCCACAAGTCTGGTTCATCCTTGGGAGCAATTCCCAAATGCCTGAAGGTACCACGTTCATCTGTACAAACAATAGTATGCAAATGTAAACACCATGGGACCACACAGCCGTCATACCGCTCATGATGGAGACGTATTCTGTCTCCTAGAGATGAACGAACTTTGGTGCGAAAAGTGCAAATCAATCCCAGAACAACAGCAAAGGACCTTGTGAAGATGCTGGAGGAAACAGGTACAAAAGCATCTATTTCCACAGTAAAATGAGTCCCCTATATCGACATGACCTGAAAGGCTGCTCAGCAAGGAAGAAGCCACTGCTCCAAAACCACCATAAAAATGCCAGACTACGGTTTGCGACTGCACATAGGGACAAAGATTGTACTTTTTGGAGAAATGTCCTCTGGTCTGATGAAACAAAAATATAACTGTTTGGCCATAATGACCATCATTATGTTTGGAGGAAAATGGGGGAGGCTTGCAAGCCGAAGAACACCATTCCAACCGTGAAGCACGGAGGTGTCAGCATCATGTTGTGGGGTGCTTTGCTGCAGGAGGGACTGGTGCACTTCACAAAATAGATGGCATCATGAGGAGGGAAAATTATGTGGATATATTGAAGCAACATCTCAAGATCAGTCAGGAAGTTAAAGCTTGATCGTAAATGCGTCTTCCAAATGGACAATGACGCCAAGCATATTTCCAATGTTGTGGCAAAATGGCTTAAGGACAACAAAGTCAAGGTATTGGAGGGGCCATCACAATGACCTGACCTCAATCCTATAGAAAATGTGTGAGCAGAACTGAAAAAACATGCGCGAGCAAGGAGGCCTTCAAACCAGACTCAGTTACACCAGCTCTGTCAGGAGGAATAGGCCAAAATTCACCCAACTTATTGTGGGACGCTTGTGGAAGTCTACCAGAAACGTTTTACCCAAGTTAAACAATTTAAAGGAAATGCTACCAAATACGAATTGAGTGTATGCAAACTTCTGACCCACTGGGAATGTGATAAAATACATAAAAGCTGAAATAAATAAAAGTGGAAGTAAAGTGGTGATCCTAACTGATCTACGACAGGGAATTTGTACTAGGATTAAATGTCAGGAATTGTGAAAACTGAGTTTAAATGTATTTGGCTAAGGTGTATGTAAACTTCCGACTTTAACTGAATTTTGACAAGCTAGTCGAGTGTCCGCTCTAAAATTGGAAACACAAGTCCGCAAAGATGGAAGGCGGGTGGGAGGCGGCGAGATCAGGTGAGACCATTTAAGCCAATGAGTGGGCAGATACACATGTGAACAACTCCGATATAAAGTCTTTTTTTTTAAGTTGCTGAAATGCCACATGCGTCTACTTATATGAGTGCATCCGTAACAACCTAACCATTAGGAAACTTGTATTAGATCAAATGATCCTCACATAGCAAATTAGCATTATTTTTTAAACCAAATTTGACACCCTCTCGTTGACTTACATACAGAAATTATTTTCTTGGGAAAACACTCTAGCTTCACCTCGCTACTTCCCGTCTAATTTCGTTCCGAGATACTTCCACCTGAATGTGCTGAGCGCAATGGCATGGGGACGAGGCAATGACTGCCCCCCTCATGGAAGTCATGGAAGTTTTAAGGTGGACCGTGGTACTGCAGGCATTGTTAGCAGAAAACAGGATCCCCCGTTATAGTGAATGGAAAAATGGTCATCATTGTGGTTATCATTGTGTAAAAAGTTCATAACTCAAATACAGTCATGGTACCAATAATTGCTTTGCACACACAAGAAGAAGTTATAAGGACAATTAAGTTACTAATGGCAGCCTGCAGTATCCCGGTTGGCCTTCAACTTCAGTTATTAAATGAGAGGGGGCAGCACTGGGCTAGCATGCAAAATCACTTTCTGGAGTAGCTCAAACTGCGCATGTTATGTCTCCATGAGACGCCATCTTAAACGACTTCATTTGGCTTCAATGTGCTGTTGAGTCTTCACATAGGAATGAATAGTGTCAATTGATCGATTGTTTTGTCCATTCATAGATACAGTCATTGGGATACTTCCCTGCTAGCTGCTAGCAGAAAGGAAGAGGCAACCATCTTTGCTGCTAGCCAGCTATCCCCATGCGGACATCTTCGCCACAGTGCTCCCTCCTGCACTGTCTTGATGGATGTGTTCCAAAAATCAGCTTTGAATAGATAAGTCAACGTAAAGTGAAACAAATGAGGCCAGAAGAAGAATGAGAGATAATGAAATGGTGACGATGACAGGGTGATGAGGATGCTGCTCACCCTGCAGTGTATGACCACCACGTGTAGAGGGTCAGCATTGAGCCAGTTTTCCATGGCCTTACAGATGGTACAGATCTTATCCAGAGGAGGAGCATGCAGGTCAGGCCAGCCCGTGTCCAGAGTCTGCAAACACACACAAGGTAAGTCACACATAGACATACGCACTTTGTAACAGATAATGCTCATCTTTTCAACCTCTATACAATATATATGTTAATCTAATTAGCATGGGCAGAGTCTCCAGAAATCCTAGAGATAACCCTTTAATTCCGGAAGGCTATCTAGTGATACATTTGTTCAAACGGATGGGTCATCCAAGAAACGAGTGCCTTTGGCGTCCCAAGTTGACGCCCAAGTGACAGAATCTTTAAAATGAGGTGAAATCAAACCAAGTTATATATCTCGAAAGGTGCCGAATTGGTGGAACGACCCGGATACGGTTGAGATCCTTGTTACCATTGATATTCATTGATTAATGGAAAATACAGCTTAGTCGATCTGCGGCTTGTTGATACCTGTATGTCTTCGTGTCCTGCCCAAGGATTTGTTTATGCGCTACATTTGGAAAAATACAGTATGGTTGCTTTACCTTAGGGTTCATTTTAGAGAGATCATGTCTCTTCTCCGACAGGTTGATAATCTAGAAAGAAAAAGTATACAGGTATGTATGCATGAATACATTCATTTATTTCGCTATTTAATTCTATGCCTTTATATTACTATCTTATTCAAATGTAACCATTTCAACTGTTTTCACTCTTTCCAATATGAACTAAAAAAGGCTTCTGTGCTTCACTATACCACACTAAAAGGTGGTTGTGCTGAAGTTAAAGTAGGCTATTTTCCTGTTATCATCACTTCTATAAAAAAAAACAAATGTGTCAATGATACAGATTAACTTGATTAATAACAGTCACAATTGAAACTTTTCCAAATCAAGAAAACAAACAACCCAGTAATAGAGGACTAGGCTTTTAAGTTTGAAATGACTAGGTATCAGTGAGATGAAGGATGGTGTGAGACACATGGATGCGACTAGTGCTAACTGACCAGGTAGTTATCAGCGTGCTTGGACTTGAGCATCCGTGTGACATCCTTCAGGTTGTGAAAGTAGATCTCCTCTGAGCATGCCCGGGGGAAGGACACAGCGATAATGCGCTCCGTCACGTAAGTCAGGTCAAGTTCGTATCCCTCCTCCATCTTCACATCTGGGTCTTCTTCCTTTTGAGGAGAGAGAAAGAGAGATGCCTCAGGCCCTGTGATGGAATTTCCTCTGCCCATTGGAAGTATGCATGTTTTTTATTTTTACTGTAGTCAGTGATTGATGAGCAAAGTCCTTGGTGTCAGCAATTGTGACCGGCCACCCCGCTGATACCTTTAGAATAGGAACACAGGCCTACTGTAGGTTGTATAACAAAGAAGGACGCCTGTTTACATTCAACTGTCTGTCTGCACAGGTGCCACACTGACTTCCATTATGCCTCATGGATATGTTGATGAAACAATATTTCCACTATTATGTTTATTTTAAGTGTATTCCTAATTTCTATTAACTCCATGTAAAAAAAGTAACTGTTGTTGAATAGGAAAACAATGAAATAGTCACCAACTGATCATGCTCAAGTTGACACAGTAAAAACAAGACAGACCGCAACAATGAAGCAAAAAATAATTCTGAAGACTGTAAGAATTCCGGATGAAACCAGTCGTGTGCAGTGTGCTGTGTAGCCCTGAAACATGGCGTGTTCCTGTGACCTCATGGCCATGAACTTAGAGAGAGAGAGAGAGAGAGAGAGAGATGCTTCCCCCACACATCTCTTGTCTAGCCGATCTGTGTTCTAGACTTCTGGCCCAGCGCTCTGTCTTGCCTGTCAGCTGGGAAGTGATTATTTAAACAACAGGCAAGCTGTTAGCTGGCATCCCTACAAAGATAATCCATCAAAAATACAACAATACAAATCTCAGTGTGAATATTTATTGGAATCATTTTTTACATCAGAATCATATTCTATTTCTATGCCATTCTATCAGTTTCCCAATTTCACTGACAACGACAAGAATCAAACTAAGGAATCTTAATAAAGTTTGATGAGTTCTCAAACAGTATTGATTTCAAGGTAGTTCCCCAACAGGGCATGGCTCTGTAAAAATAAAAGAACAAAACAACAAAACTCTCAACATGTACATGTAAATCTATGTCATGCCTGTTCTCCTTCCAATCTAGACCAACACGATGGCGACAAATAGTCAGCTTGGAATTTTCTGTTCACAGCCCAACACCACACACACATGTAGGCCTATAGAAAGGCTAATGAATCAAAATGTGGTGTTCCAGTCGAGTCACCTGCTTATTTGTTGTGATTAACAGTGAAAAGGCCTTGGTCTGTCCCATTGGGGAATGTGCCTGTTAATTAAGTCTGAAGTGACTGCAGGCTAAAGTCAAACACTTTGAATTACTCTGGAAAGAAGGGCCAGGGTTGTAAACCAGGGAGCCGCGGCCTACTGCACCCAGGGGACTTAAACCACCCCTCAGAGTGGAATAAAAGGGGGCTATGTGTGTGTGTGCATGTGTGAGAGGGTCATCGCTAGGGGAAACGGACTGGGGGCAGTGGAGGGTGTGTGTGTGTGTGTGTGCGCATGTGCGTGCGTGTGTGTGTGTGTGTGTAAGGGGTGGTCACACACAGTTGGTGTTAATAGTGGGGTTAGTCTATTTCACTCAGGAGCTGCAGGAAAAACTGTTGGCTAATGAGAATTTAATGAACAGGTCGACCGGTCAACACTTGAGAGTTGTGTTTTCAGTGGTGAAGGGGACTGTGTGAGAGGGAGGCTGGACTGGACTGTGTTTTAGAAAGTGTCTGAGCATGGTGACAGAGAGAGGAGAGGGGTTCTGGAAACCACCATTACTTAACCTCTGAATGACTCTAAGGTGTTAGAATGTTGTTTCAATAAAGTTATTCAAACGCTGATGTTAAAGATCTGTTTGTGTTTAATAGTCTACACTCGCAGAGGTATTTGAAATAATCAATGTGCGCAAAGTCTTCCCTTATCCCATGAAGTTCTACGGAGGGAGGGTAGGCCTAAATCATGGTAAAGTTGAATTACTTTATTAACAGACTATCCTACTTTCATTCAATTGAGACATTTTAATTTCCAAAACATAGGTCTATTCAATACATCGAAACATATGTCAGTCTATTTGATGACAAATGTACATTTCAATGTGAGCACAGACATGTGAAAGAAGTTATGGTAGCCCACTCCTGGGTTACATTTCATCCTGAAACTCCTTAATTTTATACTCAATTACATATCAATATAAATCATCCAGACATACGCTATGCTGCGGTAGTGCTTTTCAAGTAGGCCCCTCTCTCCAATAGTCCCATTCTGCCTCTCATCACTCAAGTCAGGCAAACAGCAGCGACTTGCCCCAGCACGCACTACAGATAATTGCTCTTTAATTTACACAGAGTGCTTTTGTTCCTGGTTCGGGGCATGGTGCTCGGCCACAACAACACAACACAACAACCGACCAAGGCAGCCGTGCCAAGGATCGCAAAGTTCAGCCCACAGCCCACCCATGGCACAATGACTGGGAGTAGACAGTTGAGCAACTGCAGAAGAAAAAGGGTAGTAGAGCTAAGCTATGTGTTGATTGAAAAAGTAGGTTGCCAGCAGACTCCATAGAGAACAAGCTGAAACAGGGCTGCTCGGTTAGGATGCTAGGGATTTAGATGTTACTCTGGATTCCCTGGCTGACACAGCCCCTGGAGGTATGGGTAAAAGCTGGGTTGGGCTGTGGTGCGTGGGCGCTGTCAACAGGACTGAGATGAGTATAGAGCACTCAACACTGAGACCTGGGACTGCATCTCAATAGTCTGCAATGGCTACACCCCTCACCTGGTTGTAGCTGACCCAGCATGGAATCTCAAATCATAAACTGCAGGGGAGGCAACAGAAGAAACACTGAGCGCTGTTGACAGGCTGGGGATAAAATCCACCCACTGATAATCCATGTTGGTCAGCCCCTGAGAATTGAAGCATGGTCCAATCATGTGAACATTGATGGTTGTTTACATTTTTGATCACATTGTGGTGACAACATTTGCCAAAAAACCCAGCATTCTGGACCATCACAAATAATAAAGTAATCTAAGGGACTGTTCAAAAATTACTTGGGGGGTGGGGTGGGGGTCCAAAATAGGAGAGGGGGTGTAACTTTTTATTTTGCTTTGGGGAGGGTTGTATGTCTTTTTTCTTGGGCACAGAGGAGGGGAGTGCATTTTCTCCAAGGTTTACATTCAGTAATTTGCAGGTTTTCCTATATAGGCCTAATTTCTTGCATCCTAGTCACATTTCCTCATCTGCTTGCAGCTTGCACACTCTTGGCATTCTCTCAACCAGCTTCATGAGGCAGTCACCTGGAATGCATTTCAATTAACAGGTGTGCCTTGTTAAAAGTACATTTGTGGAATTTATTTTATTCTTAATGTGTTTGAGCCAATCAGTTCAAATCAAAGTTAATTTGTCACGTGCGCTGAATACAACAGGTGTAGTAGTCCTTACAGTGAAATGCTTACTTACAGGCTCTAACCAATAGTGCAAAAAAAGCTATTAGGTGAACAATAGGTAGTTAAAGAAATAAAACAACAGTAAAAAGACAGGCTGTAAACAGTAGCGAGGCTATAAAAGTAGCGAGGCTACATACAGACACCGGATAGTCAGGCTGATTGAGGTAGTATGTACATGTAGATATGGTTAAAGTGACTATGCATATATGACGAACAGAGAGTAGCAGTAGCATAAAAGAGGGGTTTGGGGGTGGGAACACAATGCAATTAGTCCGGGTAATCATTTGATTACCTGTTCAGGAGTCTTATGGCTTGGGGGTAAAAACTGTTGAGAATACTTTTTGTCCTATACTTGGCACTCAGTTGTGTTGTGACAAGGTAGGGTTGGTATACAGAAGAAAGCCCTATTTGGTAGAAGACCAAGTCCATATTATGGCAAGAACAGCTCAAATAAGCAAAGAAAAAGGACAGTCCATCATTACTTTAAGACATGAAGGTCAGTCAATGCAGAAAATTTCAAGAACTTTGAAAGTTTCTTCAAGTGCAGTCGCTTAAACCATCAAGCTCTATGATGAAACTGACTCTCATGAGGACCGCCACAGGAAAGAAAGACCCAGAGTTACCTCTGCTGCAGAGGATACGTTCATTAGAGTTACCAGCCTCAGAAATTGGCAATTAACTGCACCTCAGATTGCAGCCCAAATCAATGCTTCACAGAGTTCAAGTAACAGACACATATCAACATCAACTGTTCAGAGGAGACTGTGTGAATCAGGCCTTCATGGTCTAATTGCTGCAAAGAAACCACTACTAAAGGACACCAATAAGAAGAAGAGACTTGCTTGGGTCAAGAAACATGAGCAATGGACATTAGACTGGTGGAAATCTATCCTTTTGCCTGATGAGTCCAAATTTTAGATTTTTGGTTCCAACCGCAATGTCTTTGTGAGACGCAGAGTAGGTGAACTGATGATGTCCGCACATGTGTTTCCCACAGTGAAGCATGGAGGAGGAGGTGTGATGGGGGGGGGGGGGGGGGGGCTATGCTGGTGACACTGTCGGTGATTTATTTAGAATTCAAGGCACACTTAACCAGCATGGCTACCATAGCATTCTGCAGTGATACACAATCCCATCTGGTTTGCGCTTTATGGGACTATCATTTGTTTTTCAACGGGATGGTGTTCTGCATCAGATGACGTGGCCTCCACAATCACCCAACCTCAACCCAATTGAGATGGTTTGGGATGAGTTGGACCGCAGAGTGAAGGAAAAGCAGCCAACAAGTGCTCAGCATATGTGGAAACTCCAAGACTGTTGTAAAAGTATTCCAGGTGAAGCTGGTTGAAAGAATGCCAAAAGTGTGCAAAGCTGTCATCAAGGCAAAGTTTGGCTACTTTGAAGAATCTCAAATCTACCCTTGAATGAGTAGGTGTGTCCAAACCTTTGACTGGTACTGTAAATTTGGAGGCGGCAGGTAGCGTAGTGGTTAGAGTGTTGGACTAGTAACCAACCGAAAGGTTGCAAGATTGAATCCCTGAGCTGACAAGGTAAAAATCTGTCCTTCTGCCTCTGAACAAGGCAGTTAACCCACTGTTCCTAGGCTGTCATTGAAAATAAGAATTTGTTCTTAACTGACTTGCCTAGTTAAATAAAGGTATATAAAAAAAATCTACTAAAGAAAGCGTGTCTCATTATCAGAAGTAAAAATACAGCCAGAAAGGTCGGCTACTGTGCCTTCCTAGACCGTATAAACTGTTGACAGTAGACCCACAACTGATCCAAATGGTTGCCTAGGCTAGATGCATTCTTTAGTGGATCATCAATCTCCTAAATTGTCCTAAAGTAATGTGGCCACATATGCTCCCAGCAGGGCCAGTTATTCAGGAAACCTTAACACGCTCTCTGCCTCCTATTTGATCTGAGTGGCTTTCCCTCATGCTCCTAGAACCTAATTCTTCAATATAGCCTTAATATTTGTCATTTCACTTTTAAAGTGTATTACGTTTTATGTGTGGCATGAACACAACAAGTCACAATGTTTTAATCTGAATAGGCTACTTCATAAGTCTCCTGTAGGCTGCCTCCGCAAGTTTATCCACTAATATACTGCGATTCCAGCATCCAAACAGGGCACTTACTGGAGCAATTCGAGTTAAGTGCCTTGCCCAAGGGCACATCAACAAATGATTAACCCACGGTTTTGAACCAGTGACCTTTTGGTTACTGGCCCAATGTGCTTAACCACTAGGCTACTAAAATAATTCCAATCCCTACTTAAAGGTAAATGCAGTTTAGCGGTATGAAAGGGCTGACTTTTGGGGCGGCAGCGTAGTGGTTAGAGTGTTGGACTAGTAACCGGAAGGTTGCGAGTTCAAACCCCCGAGCTGACAAGGTACAAATCTGTCGTTCTGCCCCTGAACAGGCAGTTAACCCACTGTTCCCAGGCCGTCATTGAAAATAAGAATTTGTTCTTAACTGACTTGCCTGGTTAAATAAAGGTTAAATAAAATAAAATTAAGACCATGGGGACACCTGGCCATTGGAAGGGAAGGCTGTTTGTATGGCTGGCTTTATGGACAGCCAGTCCATTCAGCTGCAGTGCAGAAGTAAAGATGGCTGTAGTAGATGGCTTTGGCTAGGTAACTGCTTGCGTGTGCACACATTTTTTATGGGCTTTATAGTACATGTAATTTAACTGTAAAAATGTCCCTTTAAATGTGTCAGGAACCCAAAGAGTCATTATGTTTTCATCTGATTGTCAAAGAAATCACTTCAAACCTTAGGTTAAGTTTGTCTACTCCACAATAAGTCCAGCATCCGAACAGTGTACTGTGCACCCGCAATTTGAATGGAAAGGGACATCTATTACAAACACCATAAGTGTAATGACATTCAGCCTACAAAGTGGTGTGTATTCCTAAAAAAATATATACAATAACAAAAGAAACAAACTTCTAAAATAATTTCTCATTCATGTCTATCCATGTTTCATAATTTGATCTATTTCACCAAAGAAAGCATCCGGGCAAGGCAAACAGTGGCACTCTGTCTTAGTATTTGTAGCCCATGTATCTGATGCTGTCTGGCCAAAAATAATATGACATGTCCAGTCAGCATCAGATACATGGGCTACACATTCTAAGATAGAGGGGCTCTGTTTCGCTCGCTCTGATGCTTTCTCTTCTAGGCAGAGTTGCAAAGAGAAAGCCATATCTCAGACTGGCCAATAAAATTAAAAGATTAAGATGGGCAAAAGAACACAGACACTGGACAGAGGAACTCTGCCTAGAACACCAGCATCCCGGAATCACCTCTTCACTGTTGACGTTGAGACTGGTGATTTGCGGGTACTATTTAATGAAGCTGCCAGTTGAGGACTTGTGAGGCGTCTGTTTCTCAAACTAGACACTCTAATGTACTTGTCCTCTTGCTCAGTTGTGCACCGGGGCCTCCAATTCCTCTTTCTATTCTGTTTAGGGCCAGTTTGCTCTGTTTTGTGAAGGGAGTAGTACACAGCGTTGTACAAGATCTTTGGATCCTTGGCAATTTCTCGCATTGAATAGCCTTCATTTCTCAGAACAAGAATACCCTGATGAGTTTCAGAAGAAAGTTATTTGTTTCTGGCCATTTTGAGCCTGTAATCAAACCCACAAATGTTGATGCTCCAGATACTCAACTAGTCTAAAAAAAGGCCAGTTTTAATTGCTTCTTTAATCAGAACAACAGTTTTCAGCTGTGTTAACATAATATCAAAAGGGTTTTCTAATGATCAATTAGCCTTTTAAAATTATAAACTTGGATTAGCTAACACAACGTGTCATCAGAACACAGGAGTGATGCTTGCTGATAATGGGCCTCTGTACGCATATGTAGAAATCTGTCATTTCCAGCTACAATATTCATTTACAACATTAACAATGTATACACTGTATTTCTGATCAATTTGATGTTATTTGAATAGACAAAAAATGTGCTTTACTTTCAAAAAGTGACCCCAAACTTTTGAACGGTAGTGTAATATTGAATTATGTTTGGTTGACAATACAACCAAATATCAACATTTAAATGTGATGTATCTATTGCTTGGGTAGGTTAATCTGTACCACTGACTTAGTCTGGCTTTAATTCCATTTTGTCTACAAATTAATAATTGATATGTTGGATTCACATCTCCATCGCACCCAAAAATCATAAAACAAAAAAATACAATTAAAATAAAGTTTGAAGTAGTCCAATTCTTTAACTTAGATTTTTGGGTCGATACAGTTATTGTTATTTGTGGTCGTAATCATTATTTAGAGTTAATTTAATGAGTGGGGAGGGTGTGCATTTGTTACAGTACAAGGGGACGGTCATGTGAAAATATTGTTTATGTTGTTGGGGGGGGGGGGGGGGGGGGGTGTATTTTTTTTATGACACCTCGAGTGCTTTCGAAGGTTACCTAATCATATTGGAGGGTTGGACCACAGCAACTGAGTCTAATTACGACGTCCACATTTTGTTTGTACATTATTTGGTTGCATTTTCCATTAAAAAAAACACATTGTGGTGATCGTGACGAGATGTATGTTAGTGCGTATTTTTGACTGTAAGAGAGATACATTTAAAAAACAAGATATATATATGGACGGAAATAGACAAGGAGCTGAGATGTGGATACAACTCAAGAGAAGTGAAACAAGCAAGACATATGAATGGTTAAGGGAAGGGAAAAAGAGAGGGAGCCCTGTGTTTAGAGGGAAAATGAGGAGCACGTGAAACAGCTTAAGGTGAGAGAAGCAGTATAATCCTTTAAAGCCAGTGTCTAAAACCACACAGATGGGATTTAACTCACTATGCAGCCATAAAGTCCTCAGTCCTTACTTCCACAGATGACCATCTTTAGAAGTTCTAATAATATATTTATTGGTTAATGTCATATATCCTGACTTACCAAGCAAGCACCATTTCAACAGCACTGTCTGGCCAGAAACCATTACAATAACTGCCATAATAGTCCATAGACTAGATATGGGAGGGTTTGATACTGGGAAGGAATGTAGTGAACAAAGTACATGATTTAAAGATCACTGGGAAAGTAGTTGGCATCAAATAGGCCCCATTCTACTAAATAATTTGACTGCACCGGGGTCGCCCAACATTAATTTATTAGGTTATATTGGCCACATGCAGGGGCGGATTGACTATCTGCCAATTCTGGCAAATGCCAGATGGGCTGGACCATTTTTTTGTTGGGTGGGTTGGTCGAAATTGACACACATATTTTTGAGAGCACACTCTACACTGTCACCTCACTTCAAAGCATTCCATTAGACGGTTAAAACCATGATTTGGTCAAATAGTAATGTGCATTATGCTCATGATTCCTATATGAAGGTGTCAGCCCTGTCCCTGTGCTTGTGCCCTCACTGGGGCCTGCCACTGTGATGAGTGAGCTACTCTCTTCTCCCCCATGCACACAGAGGAACAGTTATAGTGGTGAGTTGTATCTCCACACAGAGGAACAGTTATAGTGGTGAGTTGTATCTCCAGACAGAGGAACAGTTATAGTGGTGAGTTGTATCTCCAGACAGAGGAAACGTTATAGTGGTGAGTTGTATCTCCAGAGGAACAGTTATAGTGGTGAGTTGTATCTCCAGACAGAGGAACAGTTATAGTGGTGAGTTGTATCTCCAGAGGAATAGGTATAGTGGTGAGTTGTATCTCCAGAGGAATAGTTATAGTGGTGAGTTGTATCTCCACACAGAGGAACAGTTATAGTGGTGAGTTGTATCTCCAGACAGAGGAAACATTATAGTGGTGAGTTGTATCTCCAGAGGAACAGTTATAGTGGTGAGTTGTATCTCCAGAGGAATAGGTATAGTGGTGAGTTGTATCTCCAGAGGAATAGTTATAGTGGTGAGTTGTATCTCCAGACAGAGGAAACGTTATAGTGGTGAGTTGTATCTCCAGAGGAACAGTTATAGTGGTGAGTTGTATCTCCAGAGGAATAGTTATAGTGGTGAGTTGTATCTCCAGAGGAATAGTTATAGTGGTGAGTTGTATCTCCACACAGAGGAACAGTTATAGTGGTGAGTTGTATCTCCACACAGAGGAAAAGTTCTAGTGGTGAGTTGTATCTCCAGACAGAGGAACAGTTATAGTGGTGAGTTGTATCTCCAGACAGAGGAACAGTTATAGTGGTGAGTTGTATCTCCACACAGAGGAACAGTTATAGTGGTGAGTTGTATCTCCACACAGAGGAACAGTTATAGTGGTGAGTTGTATCTCCAGACAGAGGAAAAGTTCTAGTGGTGAGTTGTATCTCTAGAGGAACAGTTATAGTGGTGAGTTGTATCTCCACACAGAGGAACAGTTATAGTGGTGAGTTGTATCTCCAGACAGAGGAAAAGTTCTAGTGGTGAGTTGTATCTCTAGAGGAACAGTTCTAGTGGTGAGTTGTATCTCCAGAGGAATAGTTATAGTGGTGAGTTGTATCTCCACACAGAGGAACAGTTATAGTGGTGAGTTGTATCTCCAGACAGAGGAATAGTTATAGTGGTGAGTTGTATCTCCACACAGAGGAACAGTTATAGTGGTGAGTTGTATCTCCAGACAGAGGAAAAGTTATAGTGGTGAGTTGTATCTCCAGACAGAGGAAAAGTTCTAGTGGTGAGTTGTATCTCTAGAGGAACAGTTATAGTGGTGAGTTGTATCTCCAGTCAGAGGAATAGTTATAGTGGTGAGTTGTATCTCCAGACAGAGGAAAAGTTATAGTGGTGAGTTGTATCTCCACACAGAGGAACAGTTATAGTGGTGAGTTGTATCTCCAGACAGAGGAAAAGTTCTAGTGGTGAGTTGTATCTCCAGACAGAGGAAAAGTTCTAGTGGTGAGTTGTATCTCTAGAGGAACAGTTATAGTGGTGAGTTGTATCTCCAGTGGTGTTTTTAATTATTGTATTTGTTTTAAATATCAGCTGGTTAAAAAAAAGAGGAGGACCAAGACTCACCAGTCACTGGTACAGAAATGGTTCAGAAATGGTGTAATTTAGTGCCTATGTTATGTGTCAGTGCTACTGCCTGTGTAGGTTGTATCGGGTGTGTGTGAGTTGGCGTCACACTGCGATGTGGGCTGGTGTGGATAAAAGGCCAGGGCTGAATTCTTGTCCCAGTCCGCCCCTGGCAACCTGATGGCCAACAACCTCCCCCCCATTCTTGGCTCAAAACATCAAACTTAGAACTGTTCTTATTGGCTGGTCTTGGTTCATGATTGACACCTTTACAAAAAAATATTGCAGTTTTAAAACTGCAGTAAAAGTGCAGTAGCTACAGTCGACTGTGGTATTTTGGATGCAGTAATAGCAGAATGACTGCATTGTACTGCAGTTGAACTGCAGTTATACTGCACTCTGACTGCAATATTTTTTGTAAGGGTAGTTTGTGGCAATGCCGTCCATTTTGGGGTTAGTTAGAATTCACCATGGTCACATTAAACCAGAAATATGTTCCAGTGGTGAAAAGGAGAGCAGTCAATGTAAGCAACACTCCAAAAAAGAAACCTCCCAGTTCTCTCTTAACCAAACATTGACAGAACCCAAATCTGTAGTCAATAAAGTACAAAGTCAGCCTTTCCACCATGGCCTAAGGTTAGTATGTTATGAATGAGTCAAATGTGCCATACTTCTATTTAAAAAAGAAATAGGGAAACTAATGTGACATTGCTGCAGGGGGGATATGGCTCAGTACAGCTCAGCATGGGAGGACTTGGCCATGCTGTGGACCAATGTATAAACCAGCCACACGGAGCCTACTGTCTCTCTGGGAGTCAGTGTGCTTGGCCCAGCAGCCAGGTGCTATATTTACATTTTAACTGCTGGCACGGCCCCAAAGCTTGGGCCTTAAACTTATCTTTGTACTCATCCCCATTAATGGGTGCTGGGGTCCTGTTTAGAGGCCCCTTTGTTTATAAATGTATTGCCCGCTATATATACATATTAGTAGTTATATTATGTTGAGGCCCTCTGGTCGTCTGCCGATTTAATTTCGGTTTTTAGTTCCCTTTTCTTGTATTGTATTGAGTTTGTTTGCCCACGCTCCACTATCTTCCGGGGCTTGTCTCTAGGAGAGTCATAGTTACTCCCGCCGTTTACCCGCGCTTCATTGAATTTCTTCACTTTGACATTCAGAGCACTGGGCAGAAATCACATCGCGTCATCACCCACCTTGGGCCTTCGCGATGCTTTGTTTTAATTAAACAGTCGGATTCCCCTGGTCCGCACCAGTTCTAAGTCAGCTGCTAGGCGCCGGCCGAGGCAACCCCCCGGAGACCCCGCGTAAACGAGGCCAACGAGCACCGTAGCTGGGGAGATCCGCGAGAAGGGCCCGGCAAGCGTCCAGAGTCGCCTCTGCCAACCACCAACCCAACCCCCACCGATCCACCTTCAGAACGCCGACGGACACCACCCCAATGAACCCCCATAAGCAGCCCCTTGCGAGACCACAAACGAGAGCCCACGAGATGGGCCGCACAATGAACTTCCAGCAGTGGCGAGAGAAGGGAGGCGGTGCAGTAGATCAATTATCCTTCCTACGGCTAGTTTGCAGAGACTGTGGGCCCCTGAAGGTATTTAGCATTCAATCTGGACGCCATCTAATAACCCTCCCTGATTCCCATCAGTCACTCAGACAACTTGGCATGGATAGAAAGCAGCAGCACGCTTCAAACAGTAGAAGGGATAACATCTCCCACCATGACATGACAGGCTGGGTGGATGAAGTAGCTTTGGGGAGAAGAGAATAGGCCACAGTTTGTTCTGCCCGTTTCCTGTCTCGCTCGATAGGTTTACACTGTGGCTTTGATGCCCATTCAACACCGAAGAAACGAAATAAACAAAACCGAGGAATCTGTTGCAAAAAAAAAAAGCTGCACTGTGGCTTTGACCCTCATTCAACACAGAAGAACCAGAAAAGAAAAGATGGAACAAATATTACAACAAATGTTATGGTTAAAATCAAATATTTTGATTAATAAAAAAATTCTAGTTTAAAAATTATATTATATTTATTAATGATATTATGAATAGAAATGAAGGAGTTGTGTCACATATGCAGATATCAAAAATAATTGGGAATATCTGCTCAATCCAAATTTACAATCAACTGATTGCAGCACTACCACAAAAATGGAGGAGGCAAGTGAAAAAGGGAGAAGGTAGGAAACTTGTTATTCTGCCATATATTAAAGATTAAAGACAAATTGTCTGAAAGGAACAGGCATAAATAGAAAAATATACCAGTTTCATCTGAGGACAAAAAGGTTGACAGCTGCGCCATACAGGTTGCAAACTAAATTGGATGAGATTTTTGATGTACCAATTCCATAGCATATGGTTTATGAACTGGTACAAAAAAACTACACTTGACTCAACAATTAGAGTTATTCAATATACATTATTATATACAATTCTTGCCACCAACAGAATGCTATATGTTTGGGGCATACAACAATCTCGGCTCTGTAGGATTTGCTGTGAAGAGACAGAATCAATAGGTAATTTATTCTGGTATTGCCCCTATGTAGCTTGTTTCTGGTCACAGGTTCAGGAATGGTTAAAAAATCACAACATGCACTTAAAATGAACCTTACAAATAGCAGTGTTGGGCAAATCTGGAAAGCCATAGTCAGTCAATAAATAATATAATAATACTCGTAGGAAAGGTTTTCTTCTTTAGCTCACAATCTGTGGATAATATACGATTAGAACGATTCAAAAATGTTGTAAATAATCCCAGCACAATTGAAAAATATATGGCACATGGAAACCAAACAAGGGCGGTCTATGGTGATAAGTGGGATGGGCTGAGAGTGGCTGAGGGTTGGTCTATGGTGATAGGTGAGATGGGCTGAGAGTGGCTGAGGGTTGGTCTACGGTGATAGGTGGGATGGGCTGAGAGTGGCTGAGGGTTGGGATTAAAGAGTTTGTTTGGTAATGTATTATTGTTATATATAAAAGTACCATGTATTTGAAATGGATATGTTAAAAGAGTATGTCAAATGTATAGGTAAAATGTATGTACAGTGGGGAGAACAAGGATTTGATACACTGCCGATTTTTAAGGTTTTCCTACTTACAAAGCATGTGGAGGTCTGTAATTTTTATCATAGGTACACTTCAACTGTGCGAGACGGAATCTAAAATCAGAAAAGCAGAACTTAATATTTGGTACAGAAACCTTTGTTCGCAATTACAGAGATCACACGTTTCCTGTAGTTCTTGACCAGGTTTGCACACACCGCAGCAGGGATTTTGGCCCACTCCTCCATACAGACCTTCTCCAGATCCTTCAGGTTTCGGGGCTGTCGCTGGGTAATACGGACTTTCAGCTCCCTCAAAAGATTTTCTATTGGGTTCAGGTCTGGAGACTGGCTAGGCCACTCCAGGACCTTGAGATGCTTCTTACAGAGCCACTCCTTAGTTGCCCTGGCTCTGTGTTTCGGGTCGTTGTCATGCTGGAAGACCCAGCCACGACCCATCTTCAATGCTCTTACTGAGGGAAGGAGGTTGTTGGCCAAGATCTTGCGATACATGTCCCCATCCATCCTCCCCTCAATATGGTGCAGTTGTTATGTCCCCTTTGCAGAAAAGCATCCCTAAAGAATGATGTTTCCACCTCCATGCTTCACGGTTGGGATGGTGTTCTTGTGGTTGTACTCATTCTTCTTCTTCCTCCAAACACGGCGAGTGGAGTTTAGACCAAAAAGCTCTATTTTTGTCTCATCAGACCACATGACCTTCTCTCAATCCTCCTCTGGATCATCCAGATGGTCATTGGCAACCTTCAGACGGGCCTGGACATGCGCTGGCTTGAGCAGGGGGACCTTGCGTGCGCTGCAGGATTTTTATCCATGACGGCGTAGTGTGTTGCTAATGGTTTTCTTTGAGACTGTGGTCCCAGCTCTCTTCAGGTCATTGACCAGGTCCTGCCGTGTAGTTCTGGCCTGATCCCTCACCTTCCTCAGGATCATTGATGCCCCACGAGGTGAGATCTTGCATGGAGCCCCAGACCGAGGGTGATTGACCGTCATCTTGAACTTCTTCCATTTTCTAATAATTGCGCCAACAGTTGTTGCCTTCTCACCAAGCTGCTTGCCTATTGTCCTGTAGCCCATCCCAGGCTTGGGCAGGTCTACAATTGTATCCCTGATGTCCTTACACAGCTCCCTGGTCTTGGCCATTGTGGAGAGGTTGGAGTCTGTTTGATTGAGTGTGTGGAAAGGTGTCTTTTATGCAGGTAACGAGTTCAAACAGGTGCAGTTAATACAGGTAATGAGTGGAGAACAGGAGGGCTTCTTAAAGAAAAACTAACAGGTCTGTGAGAGCCGGAATTCTTACTGGTTGGTAGGTGATCAAATACATATGTCATGCAATAAAATGCTAATTAATTACTTACAAATCATACAATGTGATTTTCTGGATTTTTCTTATAGATTCAGGCTCTCACAGTTGAAGTGTACCTGTGATAAAAATTACAGACATCTACATGCTTTGTAAGTAGGAAAACCTGCAAAATCGGCGGTGTATCAAATACTTGTTCTCTCCCCACTGTATATGTAGCAAAAAAGCAACAACCAAAAAAACTACGATATTTGTCCTCCGAAGAGGGAGGGGTTAACTAACATAGCAATTTAAAAAATAGATATTTAAAAAACCCCACAGAAGAACCTAAATAAATAATTCAGTGGAATCTGTGTGTGACAGCAGCACCCACCAGGCTCCTAAAGCACCACCTAATTACCGCCTTCGTTCCCAAGGTCATAGAGGAATGTGTTCCAAAATGAATTACACTCCCACTTTATCTCTCCTCCCTCTATTTCTCTCTCTCTCTATCCCTCTCTTTCACTTACTTTCTCTCTTTCTCTCTCTCCTTCTCTTCGCTCTAGCTAATGGCTTACATGTGTGTGCTGTGTGGCTACAAAAGAGATAGCTTTCATTTCTGTGACACACAATACTGTCCCAGCAGCCCTCAGACCGACAGTCAGTCTGTGCCGTGTGAAGAACAGAATGCCCTGTTAAGCTTAGCTTGCTGTACACACACACCAGCCATTTGCCAACCCACCTGTCCAAACCACGAGGTCCTACTAATCCGTTTTTGTAATTGCCGCCTATTTATCAAAGGAAAGAGAGAGACAGAGAAGATAAGAGAACTCATGTGTTTTCTAACTTCTTTCTACACTCGTTTCACATTTCACACCTGATAGCTGAAAAAAGATCTTGATGTGTGTGTATAACGGATGTGAAACGGCTAGCTAGTTAGCGGTGGTTCTAGTGTAACGGATGTGAAACGGCTAGCTAGTTAGCGGTGGTTCTAGTGTAACGGATGTGAAACGGCTAGCTAGTTAGCGGTGGTTCTAGTGTAACGGATGGGAAACGGCTAGCTAGTTAGCGGTGGTGCGCGCTAAATGGCGTTTCAATCGGTGACGTCACTTGAAGTAGTGGTTCCCCATGCACTGCAAGGGCTTTTGTGGAGCGATGGGTAACGATGCTTCGTGGGTGACTGTTGTTGATGTGTGCAGAGGGTCCCTGGTTCGTGCCCGGGTATGGGCGAGGGGACGGTCTAAAGTTATACTGTTACATGTGTTCTAATGTGTGTTCATGATGCATTAGAGCTTTTCTTCTGATTGTTTTATAGATACGAAGGTGTAAATGCAGGTGTGTGTGTCTGGATCCAGACTTTTAAGGAGATAAAGGGGAGGGATCTAGACACCGGTAAGGAGGCAGGGTGTAGCCTATGTGAGGTAAGAGGGACTCTTGTACATGTCATCAACAATGGGCTTGAGGCCTCGAATACCACACAGCAGCTGTGGCTTGAAGAGTTGAACTTGTTTTTTTTCTCTCTTTCACTCTCTCTCTCTGTCTCTGTCTCTCCCCATATTTTTATTTTCCCAGCAGACCAGCCATTCAACAAAAGAGGTTGAAAAAAGGTGTTTTTAAATGCAAGACTCATAGAGCTATGTGAGGCCTATGCTACCTCTGGAATGGCCCCATATGTTTCACATTATAAAGGTCTCCAGCACAGCAAAGCCCCAAAAAGCATGGAGACCCAAACCAATGCAAAAGACGGCTCAACAAATAGGACATGTACAGTTGTGCAATTCTCTCACTGAGTGAAAAGCTGCAGCCAAAGCTTGATGAGGAGATCATGGTTTTTAATGAACTACACTCACTGTCGAATTCAAACAAATCACAACCACACTGCTTGTAGTTTGAATGACACCGGTAATAACCCACTTCTCTCTCTATCCTGAATCCCGCCTGGTATTTTGAATCAATTCCCCGAAGCGAAATGTGCCTGAACCACAGGTTAAAACTTCACCAGACTCCATGAAACTACTCCAGAACTTACTTTGATGAACTAGCGCAACACTGAAACCAGCTCCCCTGCAAGTATAGCACTACAAACAACTTCAAAACACCAAACCTTACCGTTTTAGAAGCAAAGAAAGTCACTTTTATTTTCCTCCTTTCTTTAAAATCCTTCGTCAGTCAGACACTGCTAGGGAGAGGTGGGTAAAGTCCAGTCCAGGTGAAGACGAGTAAAATAGCTCTCTGCCCGTCACACAGGCTTAGAGGAAGTTGACTGGCTCTCCTCTGCTGGAATGCGGTGATTAGAGGCACTTCTTCTGTGAGCTCACTTTGTTCAGGCTCTGCTGCCCCCACTGCTGCTCCCTCCCAGGCTGTTGCTGCTGGCTCCTACTACTGGCTGTTGCTGCTGGCTCCTACTACTAGCTGTTGCTGCTGGCTCCTACTACTGGCTGTTGCTGCTGGCTCCTACTACTGGCTGTTGCTGCTGGCTCCTACTACTGGCTTTTCCTTCCAGGCTGTTGCTGCTGGCTCCTACTACTGGCTGTTGCTGCTGGCTCCTACTACTGGCTGTTGCTGCTGGCTCCTACTACTGGCTGTTGCTGCTGGCTCCTACTACTGGCTGTTGCTGCTGGCTCCTACTACTGGCTGTTGCTGCTGGCTCCTACTACTGGCTGTTGCTGCTGGCTCCTACTACTGGCTGTTGCTGCTCCCTTCCAGGCTGTTGCTGCAGGCTCCTACTACTGGCTGTTGCTGCTGGCTCCTACTACTGGCTGTTGCTGCTGGCTCCTACTACTGGCTGTTGCTGCTGGCTCCTACTACTGGCTGTTGGCTGCTGCAGGCCGTGTTAAAATGGAAGCTCTGCTCCCATCAACCCTCAACACACTTCCTCCAGTCAGACGAGGCTGCTAGCTGCTGCAGCCGCCACAAGTTCTGGCACGGGATAGTCCTCCCACTGTGTTGCTGCCTCCCTCCCTGATCCCTCCCTCCTCCACTTTCCCTCCCTTCCCCTCCCTTTCCACACACGCACACTTTCCACACACACACGCACACACACACGCACACACACACACACGCACACACACACACACACACACACACACACACACACATATATACACCAGTGGTGGAAAAAGTACTACTCAATAGTCATACTTGAGTAAAAGTAAAGGTACCTTAATGGAAAATGACTGAAGTAAAAGTGAAAGTCACCCAGTAAAATACTACTTGGGTAAAAGTCTAAAAGTATTTGTTTTATCAACAACAACAAAAAACATACTACCTACTCATTCAAGGGTTTTTCTTTATTTTTACTAGTTTCTACATTGTAAAAAAATATTAAAATGGAAGCTCTGCTCTGTGCCTGAACTGCTGCTCTGCTCTGCTCCCATCAACCCTCAACACACTTCCTCCAGTCAGACGAGGCTGTTAGCTGCTGCAGCCGCCACAAGTTCTGGCACGGGATAGTCCTCCCACTGTGTTGCTGCCTCCCTCCCTGATCCCTCCCTCCTCCACTTTCCCTCCCTACCCCTCCCTTTCCACACACACACACACACACACACACACACACACACACACACACACACACACACACACACACACACACACACACATACACCAGTGGTGGAAAAAGTACTCAATAGTCATACTTGAGTAAAAGTAAAGATACCTTAATAGAAAATGACTAAAATAAAAGTGAAAGTCACCCAGTAAAATACTACTTGGGTTAAAGTATTTGTTTTTATCAACAACAACAAAAAACATACTACCTACAGAAGATAGCCCTATTTGGTAAAAGTCTATTTCACCAAGTCCAAGTCCAAGAACAGCTCAAATAAGCAAAGAGAAATGACAGTTCATCATTACTTTAAGATATGAAGGTCAGTCAATGGGGGAAATTACAAGAACTTTGAATGTTTCTTCAAGTGCATCAAGCTCTATGATGAAACTGGCTCTCATGAGGACCGCCACAGGAAAGGAAGACCCAGAGTTACCTCTGCTGCAGAGGATGTTCATTAAAGTTACCAGCCTCAGAAATTGCAACCCAAATAAATGCTTCACAGAGTTCAAGTAACAGACACATCTCAACATCAACTGTTCAGAGGAGACTGTGTGAATCAGGCCTTCGTGGTCAAATTGCTGCAAAGAAGATACTTGCTTGGGCAAAGAAACAAGAGCAATTGACATTTTTGACAAATTTGAGATTTTTGGTTCCAACCGCCCTCTCTTTGTGAGATGCGGTGTGGGTGAATGGATGATCTCCAAATGTATATTTCCAACTGTAAAGCATGGAGGAGAAGGTGTGATGGTGTGGGGGTTCTTTGCTGGTGACACTGTCTGTGATTTATTTAGAATTCAATTCACACTTAACCAGCATGGCTACCACAGCATTCTGCAGCAATACACCATCCCATCTGGTTTTGGCTTAGTGGGACTATCATTTGTTTTTCAACAGGACAATGAAGGAGAGTTATGGAGTGCGGCATCAGATGACCTGGCCTCCACAATCCCCCGATCTCAACTAAATTTAGATGGTTTGGGATGAGTCGGACTGCAGAGTGAAGGAAAAGCAGCCAACAAGATCTCAGGATATGTGGGAACTCCTTCAAGACTGTTGAAAAGCATTACAGGTGAAGCTGGATGAGAGAATGCCAAGAGTGTGCAAAGCGGTCATCAAGGCAAGGGGTGGCTTTTTAAAGAATATCAAATCTATTTTGATTTGTTTAACACTTTTTTGGTTACTACATGATTCTATATGTGTTATTTCATGGTGTTGATGTCTTCACTATTATTCTACAATGTAGAAAATAAGTGTTCTAAAACTTTTAACCTCTAGTGTACTTAAGTATCAAAAGTAAATGGAATTGCTCAAATGTACTTAAGTATCAAAAGTAAAAGTATAAACAATTTCAAATTACTTCTATTAAGCAAACCAGACAGCAAAATCGTTTTTTTTGTTTAGTTTTTTTACGCATATTCAGGGCCAGACATCATTTACAAACAAAGCATTTGTATTTTAGTGAGTCTGCCATATCAGAAGCAGTAGGGATGACCAGTGATATTCTTTTGATAAGTGTATGAATTGGACCATTTTCCTGTCAAAATGTAATGGGTACTTTTGGGTGTCAAGGGAAAATGTATGGAGTAAAAATTACATTATTTTCTTTCGGAATGTAGTGCAGTTAAAGTAAAAGTTGGCAAAAATATAAAGTAGTAAAGTAAAGTACAGATACCCCAAAAACTACATAAGTAGTACTTTACGCCACTGATATACACACACACACACACAGAGACTGTTACGATCGTTATAAGGAGTGGACCAAGATGCAGCGTGGTATTTTTCCATCCTCTTTATTAGGAAAAGAAACTCAAAGAAAAAAACGAATAAAGCGTAAACGAAACGTGAAGCTCAATGAAGTGCTCGCAGGCAACTATACCCAAACAAGATCCCACAAAGCACAATGGGGAAATGACTGCCTAATCCCCAATCAGAGACAATGAAAAACAGCTGCTTCTGATTGGGAACCATACCAGGCCAACATAGATCATAAGTCACCAAGATAACCCACCCTAGTCACTGTCACGCCCCAACCAACATAGAGAATAAACAGCTCTCTATGGTCAGGGCGTGACAGTATCCCCCCACCCCCCAAAGGTGCGGACTCCGACCGCAAAACCTGACTCAATAGGGGAGGGTCCGGGTGGGCATCTACCATCGGGGGCGGCTCCGGTTGCGGGGCGAAATACCCACTCCGCTCGCAGATACGTCATCTTCCATTGCGGCTCTGGTGCGGGGATCATCGCCGGAGGAACTGAACCGTGGGTCGTCACCGGACCGTGGACCGTCGCCAGGGGCTCCGGAACGTGGATCGTCGCCGGAAGCTCCGGACTGTGGATCGTCGGCGGAAGCTCTGGACCGTGGACCGTCGCCGGAGGCTCCAGACTGGGAACACTCGCAGGAGGCTCTGGACTGGGAACCCCCGCTGGAGGCTCTGGACCGCAGACTGTCACTGGAGGCTCTGGACTGCCGACCATCGCCGGAGGTTCTGGACTGGGAACCCCCGCTGGAGGCTCTGGACCGCAGACTGTCACTGGAGGCTCTGGACCGCAGACCGTCGCTGGAGGCTCTGGACCGCCGACAGTCGCTGGAGGCTTTCAACTGCCGACCGTCGCTGGAGGCTCTGAACTGCCGACCGTTGCAGGAAGCTCTGGACCGCAGACCGTCGCTGAAGACTCTGGACAGCAGACCGTTGCTGGAGACAGGAGGTTCCGGACCGTGGACCGTCTCAGGAGGTTCTGGACTGTTGACTGTCTCAGGAGGTTCCGGACTGGGTACCGTCTTGGGAGGTTCCGGACTATGGACCGTCGTTGGAGGTTCCGGACTGTGGACCGTCGTTGGAGGTTCCGGACTGTGGACCGTCGTTGGAGGTCCCAGACTGTGGACCGTCGCCGGAGGTTCCGGACTGTGAAACGTCGCCGGAAGCTCCGGACTGGGAAACGTCGCCGGAAGATCTGGACTGGGAACTGTCGCCGGAAGCTCTGGACTGGGAACTGTCGCCGGAAGCTCTGGACTGGGAACTGTCGCCGGAAGCTCTGACATGGGAACTGTCGCCGGAAGCTCTGGACTGGGAACTGTCGCCGGAAGCTCTGACATGGGAACTGTCGCCGGAAGCTCTGGACTGGGAACTGTCGCCGGAAGCTCTGGACTGGGAACTGTCACCGGAAGCTCTGGACTGGGGACTGTCGCCGGAAGCCTTGGACTGGGGAGGCGCACTGGAGGCCTGATGCGTGGGGCTAGTACAGGTGGCACCGGGCTGGTGACACGCACCTCAGAGCGAGTGTGGGGAGGAGGCACAGGACGTACTGGACTGCGGAGGCGCACTGGAGGCCTGGAGAGTAGAGCTGGCACAATGCATCCTGGACAAATTACCACCTTCGCACGGCAAGTGCGGGAAGCTAGCACAGGACAAACTGGGCTGTGAAGGCGCACTGGGGATACAGCGCGTAGAGCCGGCGTAGGATATCCTGGACTGAGGAGGTGCACTGGAGACCAGGCGCGCTGAGCCGGCACAACCCGTCCTGGACAGATGCCCACATTAGCATGACAAGTGCTAGGAGCTGGCACAGAACGCACCGGGCTGTGAATGCGCACTGGAGACAGAGTGCACAACACCGCAAAACATGGTGCCTGACCGGTCATACGCTACCCACGGTGAGTACGGGGAGTTGGCTCTGGTTCAAACCCTGGCTCCGCCAACCAACCCGTGTGCCCCCCCCAAAAAATTGTTTTGAGGCTGCCTCTCGGGCTTCCGTCGTGGCAGCGAACCCCGGTGTCGTCGTTGTTCCTCTCTCGCTGCCAGGATCTCCTCCCACGTCCAGGATCTCTTACCGTTCAAGATATCCTTCATGTCCAGGATGTCTGCTCCTCCTGGCCACGCTGCTTGGTCCGTTTGGGGTGGGATCTTCTGTCACGTTCATTACAAGGAGTGGACCAAGGTGCAGCGTGGTATGTTTCCATCCTCTTTATTAGGAAAAGAAACAAAGAAAACCAAATAAGGCGTAAACGAAACGTGAAGCTCAATGAAGTACTCACAGGCAACAATACCCACAAAGCACAATGGGGAAATGGCTACCTAAATACGATCCCCAATCAGAGACAACGAAAAACAGTTGCCTCTGATTGGGAACCATACCAGGCCAACATAGATCATAAATCACCTAGATAACCCACGCTAGTCACTGTCACGCCCCAACCAACATAGAGAATAAACAGCTCTCTATGGTCAAAGGCGTGACACACACACACACACACACATTCTCATGCTGGCTCAATGTCTGCTTCAGTTTTTGTCAGACCTGGCAAGTGGACACAAACACACACAGTTATAGAGGGGAATGGGTGGAGGGGGCAAGGAACAGGGAAGCACATTATACTAAACATTTTTACAAATGTATTAACTAGAGAGAGAGAGGTTTAAACCTGGAGGCCAGCTATTGTAACAGTTTTCAAAGTAATATGCTTCACAGTAGGTATGGTGTTCTTTGGCTGCAACTCAGCATTCTTTGTCCTCCAAACACGACGAGTTGAGTTTTTACCAAAAAGTTATATTTTGGTTTCATCTGACCATATGACATTCTCCCAATCTTCTTCTGGATCATCCAAATGCTCTCTAGCAAACTTCAGACGGGCCTGGACATGTACTGGCTTAAGCAGGGGGACACGTCTGGCATTGCAGGATTTGAGTCCCTGGCGGCGTATTGTGTTACTGATGGTAGGCTTTGTTACTTTGGTCCCAGCTCTCTGCAGGTCATTCACTAGGTCCCCCCATGTGGTTCTGGGATTTTTGCTCACCGTTCTTGTGATCATTTTGACCCCACGGGGTGAGATCTTGCGTGGAGCCCCAGATCGAGGGAGATTATCAGTGGTCTTGTATGTCTTCCATTTCCTAATAATTGCTCCCACAGTTGATTTCTTGAAACCAAGCTGCTTACCTATTGCAGATTCAGTCTTCCCTGCCTGGTGCAGGTCTACAATTTTGTTTCTGGTGTCCTTTGACAGCTCTTTGGTCTTGGCCATAGTGGGGTTTGGAGTGTGACTGTTTGAGGTTGTGGACAGGTGTCTTTTATACTGATAACAAGTTCAAACAGGTGCCATTAATACAGGTAACGAGTGGAGGACAGAGGAGCCTCTTAAAGAAGAAGTTACAGGTCTGTGAGAGCCAGAAATCTTGCTTGTTTGTAGGTGACCAAATACTTATTTTCCACCATAATTTGCAAATAAATTCATTAAAAATCCCACAATGTGATTTTCTGGATTTTTTTCTTCTCATTTTGTCTGTCATAGTTGAAGTGTACCTATGATGAAAATTACAGGCCTCTCTCATCTTTTTAAGAACTTGCACAATTGGTGGCTGACTAAATACTTTTTTGCCCCACTGTATCCGTCCCAAACCCACTGGCTCCAGGTAATCTATAAGTCTTTGCTAGGTAAAGCCCCGCCTTATCTCAGCTCACTGGTCACCATAGCTGCGCTCCAGCAGGTATATTTCACTGGTCATCCCCAAAGCCAACACCTGCTTTGGCCGCCTTTCCTTCCAGTTCTCTGCTGCCAATGACTGGAACGAATTGCAAAATTCACTGAAGCTGGAGACTTATATCTCCCTCACTAACTATAAGCATCAGCTGTCAGAGCAGCTTACCAATCACTGCTCCTGTACACAGCCCATCTGTAAATAGTCCACCAAACCACCTTATCCCCATACTGTTTTTCTTTTTCTCTTATGCACCCCAGTATCTCTACTCGCACATCATCATCTGCACATCTATCACTCCAGTGTTAATGCTAAATTTGAATTATTTTTCCACTATAAGTGCTGACTGGCAAGTACACATAAACAAGATCCCACAAAACACAGTGGAGAAATGGCTGCCTAAATATGATCCTCAATAAGAGACATCGATAAACAGCTGCCTCTGATTGGGAACCATACCAGGCCAACCTAGAAATAAACAACCTAGAGTACCCACCCTAGTCACACCCCGACCTAACCAAAATAGAGGATAAAAAGGCTCTCTATGGTCAGGGCGTGACAAGTGTGCTGGCCTTTCTGTCTTTTTCAAGCTTTAATCCTGCAATTTTTTTTAAAGGAAAGTTAAATGATTATTATGGATTTAACATGATATTGGCCAGCTTGCATATGCTTTGTATCTATAGCAGTCTTAATAACATGAAACCAGTGTTGGCAAACCTAAAAGCCTTCAAACTTATTTTGCTGACTTAAGTGTCTGGAGCCCTCAAGGAAATAGCTCCTTCAAGGGTTCCCTTCACTCTCATTTAAATGTTTATTCACAACATACATCTGGTATAAATTAATAAAGATAGGACCACCATCAAAATTGGTTTGTGAATGGAAGTATTGTATGTAGCACATTAGAGGTATTCTCTCACCAGCAATATTTATTTGTATTTGTTTTATGATTTGCATTTTATTTTACGTGAAATATTTAGCTTTGTCTGAAGCAGAAAAAGGCAGGAAATTCAAAAGATAATTTGACCTATGCACTAACAAGTTGTGAAGCTGCGTATGCTAAAAAACCTAGGTCAAATTAGCTTTGGAATTTTTTGTATTTTTCAGCTTCAGACATATACTAAATTTTTCACTTAAAATGTAGTTTAAAATTAATTATCATGGGGGATTCCTAGAAGCTGTGATAACAGGGACAACAGTGCAATTGTGACACCCATTTTACTGTGATAGAATATAAACTGACAACAGTGTACAGTGTACAGTGCTATGTATGTTCTTTACATACAGTATGTCGGCGTGAGACAGACTTTCCACAGATAACAGCCCACAATAAGTGCAATCAGCAAAGAGCAATGAGGACCCTGGGTGTATTTACCTTTTATCTGTTGTGTAATGTTGTAGCTACCTTAACTAGATATATGTAGGGAACACTGTACCATTAGTAAGCTAGCTAGCTAGTTAGCTAGCTAGTTAGTTGCCATCGGCAAAAAGCTGGTTTTCAAGGGAAAAGGAAGAGACCCTGTGAACGACCTCTGATTTTGGACGTGTGCCCTGCTGTTTACAGTGAAACATATAGCAGTTAGCTAAGGCACATTTGCTAGCTTGCTGTCTGAAGTTTACATCCGGAATATTAACAAGGCGGCCCTCCATCTTAACTCCTCCTTCACATTTACTGAAGTGGTTGAATAGTGTAGAAGGGAACATCCCCTGACAGTTTTTTTCTCTCGTCATGACCAGAATGTGGTTCAGGTAGTTTCAGGCATTTATTCTACGCCTGCTACGCTAGGTTGACGTAACATGGACATCATTAACAACTGTAGGCTTGCTAGTTAGCCTCACTTCTTCCTGCTAGAATGTCAGCAAACGTTAACTAACTGAACGTTAGCTAGCATTAAGGGTTGAAACATTAGCTAGCTAGCCAGTTATTTAGCTATTTGTTTGACGTACCTAGTTATATATTGCTTTGACCTACTTAGCCAACGTTATCAACGAGAGAGACATTCAGCTCGTAAGAATCCAAGCTTGTTGTCTTACGTTAACGTTAGCTGTAACCAGGCTCCTGAGTTGACTTGCTATTTCTACAGACAGGGGGAAGGCCAGGGTGCTGTAACCCCGGATAAAGCAGCGATAAAAGTTGGCAAACCCCAGGAAGCATTGCAGCTGTTCCCTGGATGTAGGCTGAGGCCAATCCACCACCACTCTCACCTTCTCGGGATCCATCTGGACACTCCCATCAGAGATGATGTAGTCCAGAAAGGGAATGATGGAGCGATGGAACTCACACTTTTCCACCTTAACAAACAACTGGTTCTCCAGAAGGCGCTGAAGAACCTGTTGGACGTGGTGCATGTGTTCTTGTGGGGGAGCGGGAGAAGATGAGGATGTCATCAATGTAGACGAAGACAAACCGGTTCAGCATGTCACAGAGAACATCATTCACCAGAGCCTGGAACATAGCAGGGGCGTTGGTGAGGCCAAAGGGCATGACCAGATATTCGTAGTGGCCGCTGGCCGTGTTGAAGGCGGTATTTCACTTGTCCCCCTCTCGTAACCGCACCAGATGGTAGGCGTGTTGTAGATCCAGCTTGAAGAAAACAGTGGCCCCCTTGAGCAGCTTGAAGGCAGAGGAAGTGAGTGTTATCGGATATCGGTTCTTCACAGTAAAGTAGTCCCCGTTAGTCAATGCACGGATGCAGGGTCTTGTCCTTTTTCTCCACGAAGAAGAAACTTGCGCCAGCGGGAGAGGAAGAGGGATGGATAAATCCTGTAGCTAGAGAGTCCCCAATGTAGGTCTCCATAGCCTTGGTCTCTGGTCCCGGCAGAGAGTACAGACATACTCGGGGTGGAATATTACCACAACATTCTCAGTAGGCACATGTCTAGCTCCTTAAAGAAGATTTAAATACATCCCCATTAGGCACATGTCTAGCTCCTTAAAGAAGATTTAAATGCATCCCCATTAGGCACATGTCTAGCTCCTTAAAGAAGATTTAAATACATCCTCATTACGTTTCTCTCCAGATTTAATGCCAATTTGTAGACTGTGTTGTAGGCCCACTACGACCCGCTTTTAATCATAGAAAAACAACAATAAAACTTTTTGGGTTGAAATCACGTGGAAACAACGTTGACTCAACCAGTTTTTGCCTAGTGAGATGTGACTCCAATAATCAACACGATCTTCAGTTTGGAATGGAAATCATTTCATCATGTGTGTTAGGATTAGGGCTGGAGAAAAAGTTTGACACCAATCACGCCCTCAAAGGGCTGGAGATCCAGATGCAATCAACAGACTCATGCTATGTAGAGCAAACATGCATCTCTGACATGTAGAATAAGGAATCATGTCAGCTCTATTTGTGATATTTCTATCTGAAACTTTTCAGAATGTTTTTGTACTGAACATTGTACTCTCCAACCCTGTTCCTGGAGAGCTTATAGTTTTTTTGTTTTTTTTGCTCCAACCCCATCATTGCGACTAATGTATCTAATTAACTATAAATCCGTCAAATCTACACGCAGTATTGTCATTGTAATGTTTACCCAACTGAACTGCTTATTTTTCTATTCATAGTTGGCATATTATCCATCATGAAGCAAATCAAGTCCTACATGAAGAGCGGAAGTGGTTTACAGAAATACCAATCACATGACTACACTAAATACAAATAAGAGCAAACTGCAGTACATTCAGTACAGTAACTGTCGGCAACAACAGCTTTCCCAACCCCCTCAGCCAGTGTTTCCCAACTCCATCCCTCAAGTCCCCCCAACAGCACACATTTGTGTTGTAGCCCCGGACAAAGCCACCTGATTCAACTCATTGAGGGCCTGACGATTAGTTGACAAGTTGAATCAGGTGTGCTTGTCTGGGGCTACAAGAAAAATGAGGAAGAGGCAAAGCGAGAGGGATAACTGGGCCCAAAATTGGTCTCCTCCAGCAGGTGGCTTTTTTTGTTTCACTCACCAAGCAAGGAGTTTTTGCATGGAAGTCAATGAGTTAACAAAAAAATGTAATGGCTTATTAGCTACACGTGGCTTATTTGATCGAATAGAAGTTCTGTGATGCTTAAGATGTTACGAGTGTACAGGGAATAATCCTGGCTACTTTGAGAAAAAACAAACACTTTATATCGGAGTTGTGCCTGTTATTCACACGTATATATCTGCCATTTTATTGGCTAAAATGGTCCCACCTGATCTTGCCTTCATTTTTAAGACATTTATTGTAATTATTAGAGCGGCCACTTGAGTATCTGGTCAATATAATGGGCAATCTGTCCTGTTGGGGGTAGACTGGAATTGGAAAACACTGCCCTAGGCTATGTGACATGGTATGGCAGAAAGCAAAGAAAGTGCATGAGCTGAAACTTGGGAGGGATACGTACATGTAATATGAGTCGTGACAATAAGTTGTAAGGACAGGTCATTTCTATAGAGTAAGTTAGTCACTTTCAGTCACCATAGGGTTTCAGAAGCACACATTTCAACACCATTGGAGGACAGTGACTGTACCTCGTATTGTGTAGTAGTACAAAGGTACATGATGAGTCAATTGTTTGGCACCTGACCTAAGGACAGCG
The DNA here is from genome assembly GCF_013265735.2 of Oncorhynchus mykiss. NCBI lineage: Eukaryota > Metazoa > Chordata > Actinopteri > Salmoniformes > Salmonidae > Oncorhynchus > Oncorhynchus mykiss. The sequence continues at coordinate 16,028,637 of NC_048592.1, forward strand.
GAATCTGGCTTACATAACAGCACTTTGTGAGTGGTGGACCTTGGTTACTGAAGGAGTGACCTGCTTAATGATTGACTCTGTCCAAACTAAAGCCAGGCATTAGCGCACACACACACTGATATTCCTGTGTTGCTGTCCTCTAAGTCAACTTTCTGTTACTATATCATCTCATGAAATGATTGTGTTAATTTTCATTATATTGCTAATTTGCAGTTGTACCGTTATGTCAGTTATGATTGTGTGTGGTAAAGGTACACAGTAAAAATGCTTTAGAACAGTGTGAACGATATGGGACATGGTCTTCAACGACCCCATTGAGTGTGTGAGAGCGCAAGCTTCGACAAACCGTCAGAGAGTGAACCCACTATTGCTTTATCATCATAGTTGAGGGCATGTTCTCCCTATTTTCATGCTTCTTAAAGCTCCATAGACTAATGATGGACTTTAAACCATCTCTACATGACACTTACAAAAGACAGTGTTGGGAAATTAACTTTTATTTTTCAATTGTTTGGAATACAAAATATATCATTACATAAAATCTTTTCATAATGGTTTATTACTTGTTTTGTAATTCAGTACTATTGTGACTTTGTTGTAAGGCGCAAGTCATTGTCAAGTACATTCATTGTTACTTCAAAGGATTGCTTGAAAACCAAAATCAGATCAGCAAATGTTTGCCAGTGATCGAGTGATATTAAAGCAAAATTAAAAGTCAGATAAATTAATATTGTAGACATTGTAGATTAGATGCTGTGAGTCAAGGACATTGAAGCAGTAAGATATTCCCTTTACATAACAACAAAACATTTGGTAAAACGTTATATATTTCAATGCTACATTTATTTTCAAGTTTAAAAAAAAATCTAAACATCTACATGGATTTTAGATTTCATTCTAACAAACTGTTATCCATCAAATGGTTGAATATGTTCAACCTTTATACCCCCAAAACAGATTTAGCTAACAGCACAAAACAAACTAAACACAATCAATCAATGAAAGATATACCACATCACAAATTGTACCCCATCTAACCCACTTTCCCTCTCCTCAACCATAACAAATGTGCCACATCACATCTACCCCTATCTACTCCACACTAGAGTTGTCATTTTCAGCCCAAACCCGACCGCTGGACATGGAGTTCTGAGAATTTATTCAGGCCGGATGGGGTTCAGCTTTGCTGCACTGTGTAAAATACATTTTTGGACCTTGATTGTCTTCGTGACTACTAGCGTACCTTGGCTTCTACTACTGCTCTCTCTCTAAAAATCTCTCTCCCCCTCCCTCTACTAGGCTTAATGATGAAGGAGAACAGGGAGGGTAGGGACCGAGCGCTGCGTGCGTATTTGTGTGCCAAACAGGTGTTAGATTAAAAATGGTTTAATTTCTAGACTTATTGTTTAATTATTCAAGGCTCCCTTTGTTATTTCATTTTCAAAATAAAATGCCTGATTGTATTTAAGGCTTAATGACTTGTATGCTGTGTAATGACATGAATGAATGACTGAGATTAAATATTGATGTAAATTTCGCTAAAACAGCTAAAACAGGACGTGCCCTCATCTCGATGGTGAATAGATTATACACGTTTACTACAGCCTACCAGGCCTGATAATGATGATGATAATAAAAATAATAATAACACTTAGTTCATTCGTCATGATTCCAATAGAAAATACTAGCAATCAATATTTTCAAAAGCATGTGAGTCTCGTGTTCATATTTCCATAACCTCTGCAGGCTTTTGGAGTTGCCTATACAGAGTCAAGTGCAAAATATGAACTCGATTTAGGCTACATTATTGCATGCAAAATGTTGCTGATCGGTGACAAGATGAGCTAACAAATAAATGAGCTACCACCTCCACTTATTTGCCCAGCCAGAGATCAACCAATTATACAGACTCAGTGAAACCAAAATAACATTGATTGATTATCAGACAAGTCACAGGGTTTAGGTTACTACGGGAGTGAAGAGTAAAATCCACGTGTTAAGCTGTATAACAGGCTCATGAGCACTCACCTCAATTTAGCTAACATTTTCCCAGTATTATAGGCTAACGGTTGGATATGACTTTGGGAGTTTCCATAAGCAAAAATGTGATACATGCCTTCAATTGCATTAGCCTATAGCCTACTTAATTCCAATATTTTCGTAATTCAGTTGATCATAACTAGGCCCAAGGTGAGTTTTCCTCTCTCCTCACTTTTCTAAGACAAGGGCTGTTTCCACATCTCCTCACTCCGCTGCCTCCCGCTTCCGCCGCATCGTTCTCAGTTTAAATCTATATGATGTCTTCTAGAAATCTAGCTTTTTTGGGGGGTTTGGGTTCATAACATTTCTATGATGTTGGACCGGGCCTGAGCTCGGGCTTCAGCTCATCGGGCTTCAGCTCATCAGGCTTGGGTAAGACCAGGCTTTAATTTTCAGACCCCAAAACAACTCTACTCCACACCCTCCTTCCCCATATGTGTGTTTTAATATTAGAACTTTGAGTTGACGCTTAAGGTGTTGGAGGCAGAAGTGGTGAAGGTGCTGTAGCTGGAGGAGTAATCCACACTGCCCCTGCGGGAGCCACTCCTGGACCCGGTACGAGAGGTAGCCAGTGAGCCAGCCCTGGAGCCCGAACGGGAGCCTGGGTTGGACACGTTGTAAGGGCTGCTAATGCCCTTGCTGGACATGGAGGAAGCCTGGAGCATCTTCATGCCATTGCCTTCCTCCACCATGCAGCTATCCATGGCCTCCTTGTAGGAGATCTTCAGCTTGGTCTTGGGGCAGGTCAGGTTCTTGGTATGGCTCCTTGTGTCCTGAAGCTTCTGTGCTCCTTTCCCATCCAGCCAGCCCCTCCGGATGGCCGTCTCAATGCTGGTCTTCTGTCCCTTGCCGGGTTCTAAAAGCCCTCCTGTCAGATACTGGAACTCCATGAACCTTGTGCCAGCCTCGTAAGGCAGCCATTTCTCCTTCATGGCCTCGACCACAGACATCTTCCTCTTAGTCTTCACATCCTCGAAGCCCATGAAGGCTTTCTGGGCTGGCTTCAGCTTGGTGGCCATGTCATCATCGATGAGGCCTTGGTGGACGGCATCCTGCAGGTTAAGCCGCTGGCCATTGGTGGGGTTGATGATGCCTCCAGTACAGGCCTGGGCCTCCAAAAGCTTCTGAGCTGTAATGGCATCAACTATGCCTCTCCGTAGAGCCTCTGGGATGGTGATCTTCTCCATTGTCTCCATGTCAAAGATGGCCGCTATGGGGCTCCCTTCATCAAACTCATCTGTTGGGGAGAAGGTGATGGATATGCTGTTGAAGCGCTTTCGTACGGTGGGGGAAGAAGGGCAGGCCTGGGTGGGACTGGTGCAGGTGGCCACATCTTCCATGTTGCTGGCGGTGATTGACAGCTCGCTCAGGCTGCTCTTGCTGGTGATGAGGTCGGCAAACTTGGTCAGAGTCAGGGTTCCTAAACGATACTGATCTAGGGAGGTCTGGTCGATGATGCCGCGGTCCAGGGAGTCCTGGATGTCATACTGTGTGCCTGTCTTCCTGTCCACCACAACCATACGGGCTGAACCATCAGAAGCTCTGATGGTGATCTCCTCCCACTCACACTCCTGCTCTGAGAGATCCAGAAAGGTGTCATAGTCGATGAGCTCCTTATGGTAGGCTTCCCTCACGGTCATCTCTTTTCCAGTGTCAGGGTCTACGATCACTACCCTCCTCTTACGGAGGATGTTCTTCTGGCTGCTCTGCTGAACCATCTGCTGAGGATTGGTCTTGTCCCTCAAAGGCAGAAGAACCAGACCAGTCTTGGGGTCGGTGATACACCTCTCCTTCAGCTGCAGATAGGTCAGGTTCTCCTGGGTGTTGGGGTCAAAGAAGCCCTTGGTGTCGTCTCCTTCGTAGGTCAGGATCTCATTCATTTCCTCATCAAAGTAGCCCCTCTTGTAGGCAATGTCTACATCGATACGGTGGCTCTCCTTGGGGTCGATGATGCCACCACTGGCGATCTGAGCCTCTAGAAGCCTGATCCCATGGCCCTTCTCAATCAGATCCTTCTCGATGGCTTGGAAGAGGGAGATGGTGTTGCCAGTGTGGGGGTCTTTGTATCCAGTGACTGCTTTCTCTGCAGACATCAGCTTGTCTTTGAACTCTTTGCCCACAAGGCCTCTCTTCCAGGCCTCCTCCACATTCATGCAGACATTGTTGATAGGGTCGATCACAAAGCCGGAGGCAGCCTGGGCTTCCAGAAGTTCCAGGGTGGTTCCTCGTCTGAGCAGACCTTCCTTCATGGCCTGGTAGATGGTCATGATCCTGTTGTTTGCCTCATCATAGATCCCCGCAATACAGGTAGAACCATGCAGGTAGTTCTTGAGCTTGTCCTCAATTTCCTTGCTGCTGAGCTTTCCCTGGTTCAGCTTCTGCACATCGGTCTCAGACAGCAGGTTGGAGTTGATCAGCTCTGTGACAGACACCTCTCCCCTGAGACCCTGCACGGTCATGGGCTTCTCTGGGACTGGAAGGAGCAGCAGGCCAGAGGCGGGCTCCATCCTACACTTCAGCCTCAGATCACTGTAGCTGATCTTCTCCTCAGTGATTGGGTCCAGATAGCAGGCAGGTTTCTTGTTCAGAGCCCTGTAGAGGTCTTCGTCGATCAGGTTGCGATCAAGCGCAAGGTCTTTAGGCAGGAACACGCTCAGAACGGGGTCCAGGATGCCGCCAACGGACTCCTGAGCCTGCAGCAAACGGAGGGCTGTCTTCTTGTCCAGACGGTTTTGCTTTAGAGCCTGTCCGATGGACAGCAGCTTTCCAGTGTATGGGTCTTTGAAGCCTGTGCCGGCTGCTTCAGCTGTCATCAGGGTGTCTCTATCGTCTGTGTCCACCACCCCTCTGGAGCAGGCAGCATCAACTGACATCTTCTCGTTGAATTTGGGGTCCATGATGTGGCCGGTGGCAGCTTGGGCCTCCAGTAGCATGATGGCGCTCTCTTGGCTGAGCAGGTTCTTGGTCTTGGCTTCAGTGATGGACATCCTGCCCTGGGGGCCTCTGACCATCCCTGCAATGACGCCTGTTCCCTTGAGGCTGAGCTGGATGTCCACTGCCACATCCTCCACGGTCCTCTTTCCCTTCAGCAACTGCTCCAGTGTGGCCTTGCTGATGATGCCACAATCACACAGCTGGTGGGCGGTGACCTTTCGGCGAACCCCATCGAACACCAGCTTGGACGGATCCACAGTGACCACTTTCTCGTCCGTCTGGGTCTGGATGCTCATGGAGTCAGGCCTCTGCTGCAGCCTCCTTAGCTCCCTCTCCAGGGAATCTCTCTTCAGGGCCAGATCCAACACTTCCCCCTGTGAGCTTTGCAGCCTGCCCTTATACCTCTCCTCCACAGTCCTCAGCTCCACCATCATACGCTCCAAATCGCTCTTCAGGGAGAGCCTCTCCCTCTCCATCTTGTCCTTGTCTGAGTCACATTGCCTCATCTGCCCCTCCTTCAGTTCATACTGGCTCTTCCAGTATGTAAAGTCCTTGTGGATCTTGTCTCTTTCTTCCTGGAGACGCTGTTTGTTGCGGAGCTCAGTCTCAAGGGAGACCTTGACGCGGTTCAGTTCCTCTTCGTAGCGACCCTGGCGAGTCTTGTCCTGTTCCAGCTGCTTCAACTTGATCAGAAGGGTGTCCCTCTCAGACAGGATCTCAGTGTAGTGGTTCTGAGACTGCTGCACCATCATGGAGGTCTGGAAGGGAAAGAGAAAATAAGACATATTGGTCAACACTCCCATTTAAAAAAAAACTGTATGGATAAAGACTGTATAAATCATTACACATTAAAAAAAGTTACCCTCTTCCCTTCTGGTAAAAATATTGAGGGAAGAAAGATGAACACTATTGTTAGCAGATTGTTAGCAAATTTCCAACAACCAGCGAATGTATAGCCTTAATTCACTGTAGATATCGTGAGTGCAGTGAAAACCATGGAAGCAGTCAGGTGGTGAACATTGGTCCTCTGAGAAAACAATTAAGTTATTGATGAAATACTTATAGAATTTAGCCAGTTAGTTTAGGAATTATTAATAATGAATGAATATTTCATAGTTGAGTAATAGTTATTAATTGTTAACAACAATAAAATTGTTATTTGAGTGAACAAAAGGAAAACCATTTTCTCATGCAAAAGTTTGAGAAAAAAACAAACAAACAGAATAATAGAAAACAGTAATTTATCATGTAAATAATTTGAACTTGATCCTCCTAGTGCCAGTCATTCATGCAGAGTTGTTAGAAATAGTTGGAATTGGCCCCTCAGATCAATCAAAATACCTCAAATGATTGCTTTTGGACTTTGTCTAAATCCGATTTGAGTTTTTCCCTCTCCTTGGTCAAGTCCTTGATGAGCGCTTGAAGTTCCAGTGTCATCTTGCTGCTGCTCTGGAGCTGGACATGCAGGGAAGAGATCTGGGATGTATCTCTGTCAAGTTTCAGTTGCTCTTTCTCCTGCTTTACTCCTCTCATTTCCTCCTCCAGCCTCAGCCTCTCCTTGGTCAGCTTCTGGGTCAGGCACTGGAGTTTCTCGATTTCTGTGGTGGCATCATTGAGCAGCCGGCTCTTCTCCTCAATGGTTTTGTAGAGGCTCTCGTTGCGGAGATTGACCTCACGGACCTTCGCATGCTCCTGTAGGAGCTGCTGTTGGAGTGCCTTTAGCTCTGCGGATACCTGACCCAGGCGATCTGTGGTAGCTGTGTGCACACGCAGGCTCTTGTCCAGAGCCTCCTGGAGAGGCCGGAGCTCCTGATCATACTTCCTTTCTGAGGTGGACACCTCTTCCTGCCTGGCCTGGAGGGTGTTGATGGTGGTGGTGTGTTCTCTGCAGCTCTGCGTCATCTTCTTCAGCTCAGACTCTATCCTCTTCCTGCGGGTGAACTCATCCTGGGTGGTTCTCTTCTGCTTTTCCACCTCCGCTTCTAGACTGTTCACCATGACCTGCACGTCCCGGATGCGGCTCTGAAGACTGGCGGACGTCATCTCAGCCTTGGTCCTCTCATTGGTCTGCTTTTCGAGCTCCACTCGGACCAGGTGTATCTCCTGTTCTGAGCTTTTGAGCTTGTTGATGACCTCCCGAGAGGTGGTCTTACTGGTCTGCAGCTCAGTGTAGGACTGCCTCAGCTTGATGACCTCTATCTCCAGGGCACTCCTACTCTTTCCCTCCTCATCTAGGTTGTATGTGAGCAGGCTGATCTGCCTGCTCTTTTCATGGCTGCTCTTGGTGGCCTCGGCCAATGCTTCTTTCTGCCTTAACTCCTCTTCTCCTCTGGGTGACCAGGGTCTGGAGCTGTATCTCCAGCTCTCTCCTCCTCCTCGACTCCTCCGTCCCCTTAGACCTCTGCTGGTGGGCCTCCTCCTCTGCCTTCCTCCTCATATCCTCAGTCTGAGTCACAGACAGTCTCAAACTCCTCAGCTCCTCTTCAAGATCACTCTTATCAGCTTCTAGTCTTTCACACTGCAGTTTGAGCTCGGCCATGTCCTCTTGTTTCTGCTGAGAAGCCTTGAGGATGGTGCTCTTGGTGACACGTATCTCCGACTCATAGTTTTGCTTAAGGTTACTAATCTCCTGGTTGCACTGCGTTCTTACCTTAGAGACATCCTGCTCCGCCCCGCGCCTCCTTGTGGCTTCCTCTTCCAGCTGCATCCTGAGCCTCTCCAGCTCACGCTCCTTGTCCTTCACCGCTTTCTCCAGGTCAATCTTGGACCAGTTGACCTCGTCCAGCTCCTTCTGGCGCCGGCGCACGGCTGCCTCGTACTCTTCCTGCTGGCTCGTATAGCGCTCCTCGGCCAGCCTCCTCTTCCTCTTCTCCTCATCCAGCTGGTAGGTGAGGCGGGCCAGCTTGTCACTGAGCTCAGTCAGCTGGTTGCTGGTGGTGTCCAGGCTCTCCCTGGCCACACTGGCCTGCATGGCTGTGGTCCTCTTCACCTCCTCCATGGAGATGAGCTGTTCTTTAGACTGTGAGAGCTCTAGCTTATAGCTGGACAGGGCATCCTCTAAGGAACGGTTCTTCTCGCTGCGGTCCTGGATGTTATCCTTCAGACGCCTCAGCTCCTCCTCCAGAAGCTCGATCTTGGTGTTCCTTATCTGAGGGGGTAAAATAGAAGAGTCACAATGAGATAATAGTCGCAATGAAAAGTAGTTGCCCTTAAAAACTAGGATCAGATTAACCTAACTCTATCATAACCAAGGAAAGTCATATCAATTCCAGAAATTAATAATTTGGAGGAAACTCATATGCTACATATGGCAAACACATTATTTTTATGATTCTGCCATTACGCCCTTACCTTCAGTTCCTCCATGTTTTTCAACATCTCCCCCAGGAACTTGTAATAATCACTGGAGCGGGTCAGGAGCTCAATGTATCGAGACTGGAGGTCAGTTGCCTAGTGGGGTACAGTTAGATTAAATAGATAAACAAGCAGTCGTAGACTCTCTCTCTCTAAAACATTATAATAAAGGAACTGCTATGTACACTTAGAAAAAAGGGTTCCAAAAGGGTTCCATGGCTGTCCCCATAGGAGCACCTTTTTAGTTCCAGGTAGAACCCTTTTGGGTTCCATGTAGAACCCTCTGTGGAAAGGGTTTTACATTGAAGGCATACCTGGAACCAAAAGGGTTCTAGCCGGAACCAAAAAGGGTTCTACAAAGGGTTCTCCTATGGGGACAACCAAAGAACCCTTTAAGGTTCCAGATAGCACCTTTTTTAATAGAGCCAAATAGCAAATCAATCCAAAAAACAAGGATTACTACACTGGGATTAACATCACTGTAATACCTGTAGGGTATTATGACTGGCATTATGCCACCTTAGGTTTCATGAACTCCTTTATCCACATTACCAGGGTGATTATCAGGGTGATGAGTAATGTGTTTGTTTTCTATGATGATAGTGGATTGTATTCCTGCTTTGCATTTCACATGTGTATTTGATGTGCATCTTTGTAATTACAGGGCTCATTTGAAAAAGAAAATAAAAAAAGACCAGGCCCTGCGTAAAACATAACAACCCCCCCCCCTCCACACACACACACACACACACACACACTGCTCTAAACAGCAAAACTGATCCTACTCTGAGACGCTTTATATATACGGGCCCTGAAATCTTTATAACACTGTATACTGCCCCCTGTTGGACAGGCTGGTTCATTACCTCTTCTCTGACCACAGTGGCAGGGGACTGGAGCACGGTTCTCTTAATGGGGATGTTCAGCAGGGTCTCCAGTCCAGCACTGTAGGAGGCCAGCTGCAGCTCATAGTCCTGGAATGATGTAGAACCACGTATGAACACAAGCATTTCATTTTTATTTAATTCTGCATGCTATACGGTTTTAGTTGGCGGTGTGATATGCAAACTGGCACGATACTTTTAGTGACAACCAAATTCAGGGTGTTGAGAGAGGTTGTGAAAGGTTGACCTTCACCTTGATGGAGGCAGCGCAGGTGTCCGCATCCTTCTGTATAACCTCCACCTTCTCCTTCTTCCCTTTGATCTCACTGTGCAGCACCTGTCCAGCAAACATATTGTGTCATGAGCGTGTTCAAATCTATCAATCATACCCAAAACAACCAGTTAGTCGCTGTACTGTACAGAATTGTACGCCAGCATTTTGGGAGGAGAAAAAAAAAGACCTTCTGTCTGTTGAGGTGCTCCATGAGGTTCTGGATGTCGCTGAACTTGGCTGCCTGCAGGGTGTCCTGGCGCTGTTTAGCATTGTCTATCCACTGGTCTACCACTCCACTGCTCTGCTGGAAATGTCTTAGCTGTTTCTCCTGCTTCTCCAGGTCCCACACTCTTATTAGAGGGATGGAGAAAAGGAGGGAGGGAGAGAGGGAGGGAGAACGAAAAAGGAGAGTCAGTCCCAATTGAGTTGCTGACTACCAGCAAAAATAAGACTATGGAATGCAAGGAGGCTGAGTGTAATGGATCCCCTACTAGTGCATAGAAGCAATTATTATGAAACATCAGAACTGGATTTGAGAGTGATTTCATGCACAGCAAACTGGCCAGTCTTACCTTGCTTGATTTCTCAGTGTAACATGTCGAGTGTTGATTCAGAAGTGAAATGAACACTCAGTGGTGTAAAAGTACCCCAGTGTTAGTGTTAATAACTAGTGTTGAGTGTGATTGAGACATTTTTACTCCGTGGAGAGTGAAACACTCCCGTCAAAACCACGGCCATCTTTATCTTTATTTTCCAGCATGCTCTACTGCAGCTCCATGGTTTTGGGATTGTTTTTAATATGTGTTTTTGCATATACATCGATTGATTCATCTTATGGTACACAGAGATAAAAAAACATACATTTTACTTGGTTAGATTTATTGCACCAGTTGAAATGGTTAAGGTTGTCTCCTTTATCAAAGTTCCCAAAGACTGACAGTCATTCTGAATGCAGGTCATGGGTAAATCAAAATGTTGCATTTTGCAAGCCAGCATAATGTGACTGGGAGGCCTGATGTGGTTTGCGATGGGGAAACAAAGCTTCCTGATGTATTTAGCATTTCTGGCCAATTGTGTCGAAAATAGGTTCATTTTGCGAAGCTATGATCAACGCGTTGTACACTAGTGGCACTTGCTGGTCAAAATAATTTAGAACGGACAAATTAGTATAGATGATGCCGTAGCGCGTTGTGCGTGCGCACAGTACCAATTTTGCCTTCTGCCGAAACCAATATCAAACCAATCAGGTGGTTGTTTGACAAAACAAGGCCTTGGGCGTCATTGATCACGTGCTTCTGATAAAGTGATACAAGCATCGCACTGCTTCAAAGCAAACTGCTTAGCGATTTCGGCGCATGCCTCGGAGCTCCGGTATCAAACATTACATCACTAAATCTGGCCTGTAAAACCAGTAGATTGCTAACACCACTGTGTTAGGGTAAAACATGGCCTTCAAAGTAAGGCCTTATGATATACTGTATGTAATGTATTTTCATAAACAGTTACATTTTTATGATAACATACAGTAGAAACTCAATTGGTAAAGTCCACAGAACAAAGAATGTTCTCATTTAACAACCATGTCTCTGTCACTAACAAATATAGTCATGGGTGGTAGCTCTACAAATCACTCAAGAAGTTAAGGCACACTGGGAATTTATATTCGAGGCATGGCTTAGTGGCAACATGGCTTCCAATTCGTTATTTTTGGCCACCGGTGAGTGGAAGTGCCTTTCTAGGGAGTTGTTCCTAGCCACCATGCTTCTACAGCTGCATTGCTTGCTATTTAGGCTTTTAGTTTAGTTTTCTGCTCATGTAAAAAGGGCTTTATAAACACATTGAATTGATTGATTGAAGTATTGTACCGTTTGTGGTCTATGGTTATGTTCATTTAAGTTTGAGAATGTCTGCTGCCAGTTTTGAAGTCTATAAATGCTCATGAGCATGTTGCTGTAAAGACTAGTAAGTATTATATTATAGTATTTCCTTAACCCAACACAGATCTCTTGCTGTGATGGTTAAAAATAGTATGAGGTGTGATTGCATAACACCATTGGTACAAACTATATACACTTCCTAGTGTTAAAAAATACTATATAAGGTGTTATTGCATAACACTGAAAGTGTTAATTACCTAACATCAGCACTAAGCTGATCAGCACATCAGCACTGTGTTCATTTAACACTCTAAAGTGTGGACCCGTATAGACACTGGGCCAGTGTTAAATTGAACACTGTCCGTGTTGATTTAACACTGGAGAATTTGCTGTGTGTGTTTAGAAGAGTCTGTAAGAGTGTATGTGAGAAGTGTATGTTTAGAGATCTAAGTGACCCTCACCTGCTGTCAATCTGGGTCTGGATGCGTCGCCAGCGGTCAGACATCTGACCCACCAGGTCAGCGTACTTGGACAGGTCCACATCACACTTGTGGAAGGAGGCTGAGATCTGACTGTTCACGTGCACTGCATTGACCAGGTCACTCTCCATGGCCTTCAGCAAGTCTCTCTTATGTTCCAGTTCAGACTTCATTTGCTGCAGGGGCAGACAACAGACAGACAAGCCTCAGGAAAAACACTGACACTCTTCTAGTTGACATAGCCATTGTGCAGCAGACCACACAACAACCCAGAAGCATCGTATATTTGTTTATATTAGGCCGTTCAGAGTCAAACAGTCCCAGCACTCCATAATGTACACACTAAACATGGATTGAAAGATATGAATTGACAGCAGTTCTAACTGATGGTTTATCTGACCTTGAGGGAGGATCTGTAGTTCTCCACCTCGTTGAGATCCAGGGAGGTGGTCTCCTTCTCAGTCAGACGGGCCTCGTGGACCTTGATGACATCCTCAGCCTGGAGGAGGCTCTGTAGCAAGTTCCGCAGATATGACAGTCTACACAGAGAAAGCAGACACACGCACCACGTTACAACACCATGTCAGCAAACAACGTTTCAACAGTGAAACATGAAACAACACCACAACAAACTATAACCATTTCACAGAGGTGACACATACCCCCAGCAAACATTTGCTAACCAGTATGTTTCCGCAACCATTTCTTAACATAGGAAGAAGACTAGAAGGTGGGAGCTCCCGTGAGAGCCGTACCTCTGCAGGTAGGCAGAGGATAGTCCCTGCAGATCTCCCAGTTTCTGGTTGAGGAGGTCCAGCTCTTTCCTGAGGAACTTGGCCTGCTCTGAGTCTGCTGCTGTCCCTTCCAGCTGCCTGAGGACCCTCTCCCTTAGCCTCAGGTACTCATCACGCACCCCGTCCAGATCATGGCGTATGCCCTGAGAACCAGGATCAAGGGTTAGTCCATCATGTACAATAGGTTGCGTTGAGGACTATCAAGATTATTCAAAGAGAAATACACAATTGGATAGGAATAACCACACAGGTTTCCCTTCATTGCTATCGCCTATCCAGTCATGTTATCTCAGATACATTGAAGACAGGAGGAAGAATTGCAAAGTTTGTAAAAGTTTTCACAGGCCCATTTTGTCTATCGAACGTCTTTGTCGTTGATGTGGTTGCATACCTCCAGCTTTAGGAGACGCTGTGAGCACTCCTGCACACTGTTCTCCCCCAGGGGCACATGGAGGTGGTGGCTAAGGCCGGACTCGGCCAGCTCCAGCCTGCGTCTGAGGGCGTGGAGGTCACTAAGCAGGGTCAGGCTGAGGGTAGAGCCCTGCAAGGTATTGGTCGTCTCCGCCTTGATGGGCGGCTCATGTTGGACCACCAGCTTGACCACCTCCTGCTTGACCACGTCCACTTTGGATTGATCTGTGAAATGAAATGGAACCAATTTGAATTTAGTGCACTGGCATCAAATCCAGTAGCATAACATATTAATGTAGCAACCTATATCCAACATAATATTAGTGATTTATTGGCAAACATCTGTAGCAATTGGTGTCACAGTGTCCTATTTCAATGACTAAATTCATTCTCTTAACCTCCCTGACTACGATTTCTATTGAACTGATGTGGTTTGCAGTGTAGACAGGGAAGGAGTTCAGCCATCTAAGAAGCTCCACTGGGTAGACTAGGTGCCCTAGGACTCACTGTATGTAGGCAGCCCTATGACCAGTGTGTCGTAGTGGGTCTGGGCTCCAGAATACTGGCCCTCCATCTTCTTCTTCTCATCCTCTCCAAACATCTCGGAGCCTTGGCTGCTGCGGAGGAACTCCTGGTAGTGAGTCTCCAGACTCTTTATGATGTTACGGTACTCCTCAGGACGCATCTGGGACAGCTAGGAGAGAGAGTGACAGAGAGGAAGGAAGAGTGAGATTTACAACTACTGTGGGCTAAGAAGCCTACTCTGAAAGACCACCAAGGGTAGAGAGAACGCTTACTAAACATACCATTGAAGTCGGAAGTTTACATACACTTAGGTTGGAGTCATTAAAACTCGTTTTTCAACCACTCCACAAATTTCTTGTTAACAAACTATAGTTTAGTAGGAAAACCTGCAAAATCGGCAGTGTATCAAATACTTGTTCTCCCCACTGTATTTCAAGGCCTACCTTCAAACTCAGTGCCTCTTTGCTTGACATCATGGGAAAATCTAAAGAAATCAGCCAAGAACTCAGACAAAAATGGTAGACCTCCACAAGTCTGGTTCATGCTTGGCAGCAATTTCCAAACGCCTGAAGGTACCACGTTAATCTGTACAAACAATAGTACGCAAGTATAAACACCATGGGACCACACAGCCGCCATACCGCTCAGGAAGGATACGCGTTCTGTCTCCTAGAGATGAATGTACTTTGGTGCGAAAAGTGCAAATCAATCCCAGAACAACAGCAAAAGACCTTGTAAAGATGCTGGAGGAAACAGGTACAAAAGTATCTATATCCACAGTAAAATGAGTCCTATATCGACATAACCTTAAAGGCTGCTCCGCAAGGAAGAAGCAACTGCTCCAAAACCGCCATAAAAAAGCCAGACTACGGTTTGCAATTGCACATGGGCACAAAATCGCACATTTCAGAGAAAAGTCCTCTGGTCTGATGAAACAAAAAAAGAACTGTTTGGCCATAGTGACCATTGTTATGTTTGGAGGAAAAAGGGGGAGGCTTACAAGCCGAAGAACACCATCCCAACCGTGAAGCACGGGGGTGGCAGCATCATGTTGTGGGGGTGCTTTGCTGCAGGAGGGACTGGATGGCTTCATGAGGAAGGTAAATTATGTGGATATATTGAAGCAATATCTCAAGCTTGGTTGCAAATGGGTCTTCCAAATGGACAATGACCCCAAGCATACTTCCAAAGTTGTGGCAAAATGACTTAAGGACAACAAAGTCAAGGTATTGGAGTGGCCATCACAAAGCCCTGACCTCAATCCTATAGAAAATTTGTGGGCAGAACTGAAAAAGTGTGTGTGAGCATGGAGGCCTACAAACCTGACTCAGTTCCACCAGCTCTGTCAGGAGGAATGGGCCAAAATTCACCCAACTTATTGTGGGAAGCTTGTGGAAGGCTACCCGAAACGTTTGACCCAAGTTAAACAATTTAAAGGCAATGCTACCAAATACTAACTGAGTGGACGTAAACTTCAGACCCACTGGGAATGTGATGAAAGAAATAAAAGCTGAAATAAATCACTCTTTCTACTACTATTCTGACATTTCACATTCTTAAAATAAAATGGTGATCCTAACTGACATAAGACAGGGAATTTTTACTAGGATTAAATGTCAGTAATTGTGAAAAACTGAGTTTAAATGTATTTGGCTACGGTGTAAGTAAACTTCCGACTCCAACTGTACTTACTTCTTGTTCTGGATGAAAAATATTGAGATGTTAGAGTTAAACAATAATGTATGAATAAGACCAACACTTGACATTTCTAAAACACAAGTTAATAGATCTTATCTCCAAATGGTAATGTAGGATATTTGCTTCCTAAAACCTTTGTTCCCTGTTCATATTGTGAGTACAGTACTGTTGTATTGTGTGACAGATGCCGTGTAGTTCATCTAGCAGATGAGGGCCGCTGTGTAAGTGGTAGTCTTGTGTAAGGCCTTACCATGGTGATGGTGAGAGAGTTAATGTGGTTGATGTCTTTAACACAGTACTGCCAGGAGATGAGGCTCTTGATGTTGATGTAGAGCTGATTCCAGATGCCCATGATGGCCTCGTAGTACTGCTCATTCCTGCAATACACAACATAGGATCAGTTACTAATCAATGATCTGTTTGTGTCATAATAGTAGGAAGTCAGTTGATCTAGTCTGACACCAGCTTTAATGAGCTTTTAATATGTATTGTAATGTCATTTTTATGGCAGAGTTATTGAAATGGCAGTAATGTCAGAGAGCCAGACAGCGTGGATGTTTAGGGAGTCTTACTTGTTGGCCAGTCCGATGCTGAGGGGGTTGGGAGGGGGGATGAGGAGGCACACAGATGGGATCAGCATGTCCAGACCTCCAGGACCCGTCACGTGCCACTTACTGCGCTGGGTGTTGTCCGTCAGGATGCCCTCGTCCCCCTTGAAGATCCCTTTCTGATGGACACAAAGAACACATGCAAAACAGTGTAAACTCGCTATTGTTCCAGTTCTTCTCTGCAAATATTGTACGTGTGTGTTGGTGGTGGTAGTGGTAGTATATAAGCATTGTAGTATTCAAGCATTTACACAAAAATGTGCATGTGCTACATAAGATCATGGGTTAACAATTTAGAATCCGTGTTTTTTCTTATCTGTGTGCGTGTTGTGTTGTGTTGTGTTGTGTGTGTGTGTGTGTGTGTGTGTGTGTGTGTGTCTGTCTGACCTGGTCTTGCTTGAAGTCACACAGGGCCTGTACTATAACAGGACTAGGACTACTACTCTTCTCCTCAGGGTTACGTGGTCTCAGCCTCACGATGCTCTTGGACTTGTTGACCAGGTTTTTGACCTGCCTCTTATTCTCCATGATCGTCTCCTTCTCTCTCTGGGGACAAACACACATGTCATAGAAAGGTCACGGAGACAGGTCCAATAGTCCTATAGTTATCCCTAGAGCTACTAGTTCTCCCATTGAAAAAATTCCAACTAGTTTTATATCCGCAACTTTCTCACCAACAATAATTCAGTTACATATCAATCATGTCTTGTGACACATGAACCACCCTAACAATTGCAATATGTCATGTCATTTGCATTCTGTTGCGCACATGCAAAATAAATTTTAACAAGCCAGAGCGGTTTGCCTTGCTAACATATGAGGGAAGGAGTTACCCTCAACAACACACAGATATCGGATCTTAATTTGAGCCAGTTTGCAACAGCAGGAAAATAATCCTGCAGCAACAGGAAATGTGAATTATTATGTGGATTATAATTAATGGACATTTTTGTAGGGTTTGACACATTTTTCGTTTGGAACTTCAGAAGCCTTTTTAAACCTCAAATACACTGAATGTTTCACATTTCCTGGATTGCAAGTAAATTCACCTGCAACAGGGGGATCAACTTAAGATCCTGCATCTGTATGAGTAGTAAGGAGGGTTGTCTAATATACAGCAAAGATGCTCACTCCATGTCCATCATACTCATGTCAACTATTTGTTGATATTATGATAGTTGTGGGAGAGATCCTGTAGAAACATTCCCAGGTGTCAGTAAATTTTTAGCTACCTCAAGGTTCTTGAGGAGCTCAGTGAGGTTCTCCAGAGATGTTCCTTTATCACAGGTGAACTTCTTACGGATGTTCTCATGTTCCTTCTGCAGCTTGCTGTAGGTCTCATTGGCCTCCTTGAAGAACTGAAGTGGAGCAGGAAGTTTAGTAAAAATGACCTATGGTAGTTTTTAAGCAGCATTGTGTGTGTGTGTGTGTGTGTGCGTGTGCGTGCGTGCGCGTGTCTGTGCACTTGTGTGTTCACCTGACTGTAGGCAGCGTTCTCCTTCAGATGGACATGAATACACTTGGTGATCTGGAGGAGCCAGCTCCACTGGGTCTGCAGAGTGTCCATGTAGGCCTAGGGAACCAACACCGCCTTTTAGCTAGCAGCACCTCCATAAATAGTGTAGAACAAACTGATGTTTCCACTTCACTACTTATGGGAGGCTAAGGGGTAGGGTTGCATAATGCCGGTAACTTTTCCCAAATTCCCAGGTTTTCCTGTGTTTACCCGTCTGATTCCAGAAATCTTCCAACCTGAATTTCTAGAAAACCTGTGGATTTTGGGAACGTTGGGGAAATGTTCAACCCTAGCTAAGGGTAAAGCGACTCTCACCTCGATCTTGTCCGAGGCTGGGTGATTGTTCTTCAGGAGGCCATCGACTTTTTGCTTCAGTTTGTTTAGCTCCTTCTCCTTTACCTCCAGGGCACTCATCAGTTTCTGGAAAGAGACAGCACGAGGACCTTCAAAAAGGCTACTACAGCATAGGAATCTAGGCGTGTCTACTCATGGTTACCAGTGCAAGGACTTTGATGTCCATTGTTCCCATGTTAATTTGTAAATAGATAGCAAAGTGAAAACGAAACTAGGAAGTGTAACATGAGACCAATGAGTGTTCAGAACTGATATTATGTCAGTGTAAAGCCTTACGGAGTAGCTCTCCTGTTTCTTGGGGATGTAGACGTCGATGTTCTTGTCTCCCCAGTTGAACACCAGCTCCTCCTCCTCTCTCTCGTTGACCCACATGATGGCCCTGGAGATCTCCTCGATCATGTTCTGCAGCTCTCTCAGCTGGCCCGTACGAACAAATGACATTTTCTGACAGAGGAGAAGAGTTCAATGTTAATACACTAATCATAACTCTGAAGAAATGAATGATCAAATCATTGTATTTTGTTCAATTGATTGTTGTTTAATATGGACTCATACCTGAAGACTGTCCCATTCTTGCTGCAGGGAATGGAGGCCACCCTTGTCATCATTTTGGGCCTGAGTAAAGACACAGACGATCAGTAGGTTATATGTGAACCATGTGACCTGACCAGGGGAAACTCTAGGCCCAAGTTACAGTCAACTCTACAGTACGTACCAGCTCATCTCTGGCACGTTCCACCTCTTGGCTCCTCTGTATAGAGCTGTGGAACTTGTTCTGGTTCAGGATCAGTTGCTCGATGGCGGCTGCGTCCTCACCCCACGGGGACGTCTCGATCAGACGCTGCATACAGACAGACACACAGGAGAGATACAGCTTACTTTACCACAGCGACACTGCGAAACAGCATGCCACCAAAAGATGAATTACATGATTATTACTGAATAACAAAAGTACCGTTTGGTGTCATTTAGTTAGCAATTCTATTGAATATTTCCATATAAGCTGTAGGACAGTGACAACGTGCTACTGAAACCACATCTGTTTGTATGAAAGCCTAAATAAATGTGTTTCCTAACTCCATCCTCTAGATGGTAGTAAATCATAATTAACTGTTCCCACTGTCAGTGTGTCTGGCATCAGCAGGAAACTATTCCACCTATTCCCCCTGTAGAGAGTTCACTTCACTCCACTCATCTTTGATAATAAAAAGGGTGAGTGCTGTGCTCAGTAGAAACTAGCTGGGATGGTTGGCCACCCCACCACCCCCAGACAGTTTCTACAGAACTGCACTCCCTTTTTCTTCTCTCTCTCCTTCCTTTTGTTTTCTTTCCCCACCCTTTTTTAAAATGCATTCATGTTTGTAAGTTGGTATGCACAAATGTCTATTCGGTGAGCTACAATGTCGCAGTGAATATAGAGGTAGGAGAGGGATATGTGGGTGGGAAGAGAGGGATATGTGGGTGGGGAGAGAGTGTATGTGGGTGGGGAGAGAGGGTATGTGGGTGGGGAGAGAGGGATATGTGGGTGGGCAGAGAGGGTATGTGGGTGGGGAGAGAGGGCATGTTGGTGGGGAGAGAGGGATATGTGGGTGGGGAGAGAGGGCATGTGGGTGGGGAGAGAGGGATATGTGGGTGGGGAGAGAGGGATATGTGGGTGGGGAGAGAGGGATATGTGGGTGGGGAGAGAGGGATATGTGGGTGGGGAGAGAGGGATATGTGGGTGGGGAGAGAGGGATATGTGGGTGGGGAGAGAGGGATATGTGGGTGGGGAGAGAGGGTATGTGGGTGGGGAGAGAGGGATATGTGGGTGGGGATAGAGGGATATGTGGGTGGGGAGAGAGGGTATGTGGGTGGGGAGAGAGGGTATGTGGGTGGGGAGAGGGTATGTGGGTGGGGAGAGAGGGTATGTGGGTGGGGAGAGAGGGTATGTGGGTGGGGAGAGAGGGATATGTGGGTGGGGAGAGAGGGTTATGTGGGTGGGGAGAGAGGGTATGTGGGTGGAGAGAGGGATATGTGGGTGGGGAGAGAGGGTAAGTGGGTGGGGAGAGAGGGTATGTGGGTGGGGAGAGAGGGATATGTGGGTGGGGAGAGAGGGTATGTGGGTGGGGAGAGAGGGTATGTGGGTGGAGAGAGGGATATGTGGGTGGGGAGAGAGGGTAAGTGGGTGGGGAGAGAGGGTAAGTGGGTGGGGAGAGAGGGTATGTGGGTGGGGAGAGAGGGTATGTGGGTGGGGGAAGAGGTTATGTGGGTGGGGGAAGAGGTTATGTGGGTGGGGGGAGAGGGTATGTGGGTGGGGAGAGAGGGATATGTGGGTGGGGAGAGAGGGTATGTGGGTGGGGAGAGAGGGATATGTGGGTGGGGAGAGAGGGATATGTGGGTGGGGAGAGAGGGTATGTGGGTGGGGAGAGAGGGTATGTGGGTGGGGAGAGAGAGGTTATGTGGGTGGGGAGAGAGGGTATGTGGGTGGGGAGAGAGGGATATGTGGGTGGGGAGAGAGGGTATGTGGGTGGGGAGAGAGAGGTTATGTGGGTGGGGAGAGAGGGTATGTGGGTGGGGAGAGAGGGATATGTGGGTGGGGAGAGAGGGATATGTGGGTGGGGAGAGAGGGATATGTGGGTGGGGAGAGAGGGATATGTGGGTGGGGAGAGAGGGATATGTGGGTGGGGAGAGAGGGTATGTGGGTGGGGAGAGAGGGTATGTGGGTGGGGAGAGAGGGATATGTGGGTGGGGAGAGAGGGTATGTGGGTGGGGAGAGAGGGATATGTGGGTGGGGAGAGAGGGATATGTGGGTGGGGAGAGAGGGATATGTGGGTGGGGAGAGAGGGTATGTGGGTGGGGAGAGAGGGATATGTGGGTGGGCAGAGAGGGTATGTGGGTGGGGAGAGAGGGCATGTTGGTGGGGAGAGAGGGATATGTGGGTGGGGAGAGAGGGATATGTGGGTGGGGAGAGAGGGATATGTGGGTGGGGAGAGAGGGATATGTGGGTGGGGAGAGAGGGTATGTGGGTGGGGAGAGAGGGTATGTGGGTGGGGAGAGAGGGATATGTGGGTGGGGAGAGAGGGTATGTGGGTGGGGAGAGAGGGATATGTGGGTGGGGAGAGAGGGATATGTGGGTGGGGAGAGAGGGATATGTGGGTGGGGAGAGAGGGTATGTGGGTGGGGAGAGAGGGTATGTGGGTGGGGAGAGAGAGGTTATGTGGGTGGGGAGAGAGGGTATGTGGGTGGAGAGAGAGGGTATGTGGGTGGGGAGAGAGAGGTTATGTGGGTGGGGAGAGAGGGTATGTGAGTGGGGAGAGAGGGTATGTGGGTGGGGAGAGAGGGTATGTGGGTGGGGAGAGAGGTTATGTGGGTGGGGAGAGAGAGTATGTGACGGCTCAAATAGGGTCACGACAGAGAAACGTTTTCATTGTTGCAGTTTTACTGTTGCCAATACTTCTGTCAACTTGACAGAAGGAGAGAGTGTACACAACACAACACAGTGACAAAGTCAGAAGGACAGACATCTGTCTGGGAAAGAAAAACATCTGAGATAATGATAGGTAAGGAGTGAGACATAGGGATGTCATTTACCTAGTCAAGTCGGTTAAGAACAAATTCTTATTTACAATGACGGCGTAGGAGCAGTGGGTTAACTGCCTTGTTCAGGCGTCAGCTCGGGGATTCGATCCAGCAACCTTTCAGTTACTGGCCCAACGCTCTAACCACTAGCCTACCTGCCGCCCCAAATAGAGAGAGGTAGGGAGTGGTGTGTGTGTGTGACTGAGCTGATTTAGTTGGAAGCAAGGCGTGCAGGGTGTGTTCACATAGGCATGTAAGTCATCAGTCTAACAGTCATGTTCCACAACACTGTCAGTAGTGAGTGTTAGATTTCACATTCCTCTCCTTCTTTTGCCCCTTTTTCACTCTCTACTGCTCAATCTCTCTCTCTCTCTCTCTGGTATGTGTTCTTTCCCCCTTGTTTGTCGTTTCTCTTTCATCACTCTCCCTCTCACTCTCTCTCTTTTCCCTCCCCACTTCATTCGCTCTCTGTCTGTCCCCACCCTCTCTCTCTCTCTCTCTCTCTCTCTCTCTCTCTCTCTCTCTTTCTGAGCAGCTTATGTTTTTGCATCGTAGTGGTTTGAGTTTCAGCAGGCCAGAATCTGTGATAAGATTGGTGTCATGCTCCAACCTCCCTGCACACGCACACACTCAAACTATCTATCCTACTGCTCTAAACCGGTTTGGAGCTTCGAGAGAAGGATGGCATGTCTAGGGGGTGAGTTCCAGAGTGATGCAGTCATCTATTTCAACCTTTGCAATCACCTTGAGGGGGAATCGGTAGATAAATTATGCAGGTTTAATTGCAGGTTTTCTAGCTTTAATACCTTCTGTTGGCCGATCCAAGACATGGCATCAGTGTAGGTCCTCCCCCTCTCTTCCCAAACAATGCTGCCCCTGCTCTTCCTCTGGGTCGAGCCACTGATGGAGGAGGTGATCCCACTCTGCATGTTCTGGAGATGCTGTATGCTGTAGGGAGGGTGAGACAGCAAATGTCAGACATGAAAGATGAGAGTGGATTCGTCCCATCTGTTTTTGAGCACAAATGTAAATGAAAACACATATGCAAATTAATGTATCAAACACACACAATCTCTCTCTCTCTCTCTCTTTCACACACACAAACACATGAGCACACTCTCACTAGCTCTCCCTTCCTCTGTCTCTCAATCTCTTTCTCTGTTTTACCTCTTGATGATGTTGTCTTTGGGTTGTTTCATGTGCTGCAGCTCCATGGCACATCCCTTCAGCTGGTCTATGACCTCAGAAGACATACTCATTAGCTTGTCCACCTCCCCCGCTGGACCACCCTGGGGGAGGACAATCATATGGTCAGTACAACAATACACACACACACACAGTCAACACAGTACTGTCAATACACCCACACTGTCCACAAGACTGCCCAGTAAGCTACTATGTCAACATGGTAAGCACACCAAAACAGCCAACAAGACAACCGCCTAACACCTGAACATGGCAACACAGTACACACCAGTGGAGGCTTCTGAGGGGAGGACGGCTGGAACGAAGCAACACCGAACACATGGAAACCATCCCACTCAATCAGCTCCAGCTATTACCACGGGCCCGTCCACCCTAATTAAGGTGCCACCAACCTGCTGTGGTACACACTACACCAGCATTTCCCAAACTCTGCCCTTGGGACCCCAAAGGGAGCACCCCCCCCCCCCCCCCAGCACTACACAGCTGATCCAAATAATTAGCAATTCATGAAGCTTTGATCATTTGAATCAGCTGTGGAGTTTTTAAAAATTTTGTAACCTTTATTTAACTAGACAAGTCAGTTAAGAACAAATTCTTATTTACAATGACAACCTACAGAGGAAAAGTGGGTTAACTGCCTTGTTCAGGGGCAGAAAGGCAGATTTTTACCTTGTCAGCTCAGGGATTTGATCCCGCAACCTTTGTTTACTGGGCCAACGCTCTAACAACTAGGTTGCCTGTCACCCCAGTGCTAGGGCAAAAAAACGAAACGCGCACACCTTGGGGACATGAGGACCGAGTTTGGGAAACGCTGCACTAAACTGTCAAAAAGACAACCAGGAAGACCAACAAGGTCAAAAAGACCACACCATTATGACCCATAATGGCTGAAAACACTTCAGGGAGGGGAGATAATAATGGACCATTCATGGACGAGAAGGCAAACAGCACTTTTCAGGACAGTAATTCTAGAGGAGTGCAATATTATCCGTACAGCTGAAGACAGCTGCTACCAATGTTGCATCAACACGGAAAAAAACAGCATTGCAAAATCCTCCTGTTTACATAGAAACATCCTGGATAATTAAAAAAATATGACTATATTTTGTAAGTGGAAGATGAATTATTATGCTAAAGCTAAACCCATTTTAATGCTGCTATTCCACAACCAAACATGCTTGTGTGTGGGCGTGTGCATCCACACATGTATGTGTGTTTCTATCCATAATTGACCCGTGTAAGGTACTTACTGCCTGGAGAATCTGCTGTACTCTCTGCAGATACTCCTGACACTGGTTTTGCAGGAAGAAAGCTTTGTGTTGGATGCTCTGCACACTAAACATGACAAAACAAAGAACACACCATCAGCGTTTGCAATATTGCAACACAAAACATCCATTATAATGGCATTATACTAATATTAACAATAACAACAAGGTACGCGACATCGTGAGGTGACATCACGTTCTGGGGGAGGATCAAGTTCAGGGGTATGTGTGTGTATGTCGTGTGTTGCAAGTTTCCAACACTTTTCACTCTTGAACACAGTCAAATATCGATCTCAGATCTCAATCTATCGACTTTGACCCAGAATATGTGTTGAGTTGAGTAATCTATGATTGTATTCTGGATAATGTAGCCTAGGCTATTGAAGCCCTGTATAGAATCAGGGCAATGACCACTATTGTGAGTGTAGTTTTGTCATTTAATACATAATGTAAAACAGTACTTTGTATAATGCTAATCATAATGTAATAATGTAATTCCTAATATCAAAGATAGGCCTAGTTTCAATGTAATATGATGTATCTTAATTAAGTCTAAACAGTGTATTTCTTCAGTATTTAATATTCCAAAATACCATAAAGATCAATGTATCAAAATAAACTACAAAATACTTGTATTTTGTAATGTATTTAATTAAAATACATGTATTTTGTATTTTAGAATACAAAAATACATTTTCAAATAGCCAGCCTAACAACGTTCTCAGTAACATATTACATAAATGTTGACAGTGACTGTGATATGTTGTTGTTTATCTATCTTAGTTGAATACTCTGACTGTAAGTCACGCTGGATAAGTGTCTGCTAAATGATCATTATGTAAATATATATGTGAAAATGAACATTCCTAAATGAGCTGCAAAGCACACTGGGTATTATTATTGGCCTTGTTTCAGGGCGAAGCTTATTAGAATAATACTAAGCATGCTTTGCAATCATATACTTTTTATTTAGTTCATTTAGAAGACGCTCTTATCACACCATAGTACCTTCAGAACTCTGATACCAATGCAGAGCGAAAGTACAAATTACAGCTCTCGAAAGTATCTTGTTACAAAATACACTAGAGTGTAGTTCAGGCCAATGTATTTCAAATGACGAAATACGCAGAAGTAATTGAAATATATATTTCAAATACTTACAACAGAAATACTGCCCATTTCTGCTCAAAGGGGCGCCACAACCGGTATGCGAACCCTGGTCCAGCTACTGTCAAACCAACACCTAGCCACCTAAACGCGTGATTCGGACCTCTTGGCCTAACGATTAAGGTGTTGGCTAGACAGTTGCTGGAACCCGGTTCGACTTCTGGTCGGGGATAATCCCCGAATTCACTATGATGAAAAATGCTGATCCAATGTTGGATTTATGTATTTGACAAAAAAAGTTACATTTTTTTTCACTGTCTATATACAATGCATTTATTCACAATAAACTAGTCATTAACTATTGGTCCAATTTGTATCCTGTCCTTAATCAACCTTTAGCCTAATTCTGAATGCAAGGTGCACATACCTTGCCCCCCCTCCGTAGCCCCCACCACCTCCACCACCTCCCCCCATGGACGTTTTGGAGAAAGTTTGTGAATAGTTGTATCCGTCTCCATATTCCTGTTGATAGCCGTTTCCACCAACGACGAACTGAGTGCCGCTTGTCAGGTCTGGTCGAGAATTAGTCCTCCGACTCATTGTCGGAAGTCTATTTTGAGAGCCGTACATAATTTCAAGTACAGTTTCTGATTTACAATGTTGTTTTTAAAAAAAAGGTAAATAGTCTTGAAATAAGTGTAGTCCTAAACATCGGAGGAGTTCGTCCCTACGCCCACCCTCTCCGACGTCTCCTGTCGCGCAGATATTGTAGTTACTAGTGTGAGAACAAGGAGGAGTGTCGTTTTTGGACAGACCACTCCTAGCGCCAAAGTGTCTTAAACGAAGACCGACAGTAGGCTACTGTAACGCCCTTTTGTTCATTATATTTGGGGGTAACTTTTTCTGCTGGGAATATGACGGATAACTTGTGCAAATAATTTGTCACGCTCTTCACAAGCAAGATTCTTGAGGTCGGGAAGGTCGAATGAGTATAATAATATTGTCTCACTTTTTTTCCAAACTAAATGCTCAAATGGACAAGTGATTATTATACAATAAATTCGCTAGTACAATTATATTTTCTGTCTGCAACATAAAAAAAAACGAAATACTTTAATATGGGAATTGGTTTTATTAGGTTGAATAAATTAGATTTAGACACACATAGCGGACAGGTGTGTCTGAGCAGCAGGCTTTAAAGGGAAATGAGGATAGAGTAATGGAGGAGAGAGGGGAGTACACACCCAGTCTGAGGCAGAGGTTAAGCTCTGCCCCGGTATGGGAGAATTGGAACACCTACGTGTATGTGCTTTCAGCAGACAATAAGTGAGCATTAGGCTATATCAGTGGTATTCAAACTTCTTCAGCGGGACCCCATTTTTTCCGCCAGAATTTCTAGGGACCATTTTTTTTCCACAATAATTTATCTTGACCCCACCCCAAATATAATGACAAAACCTTAAAATCTGACATTTTTACATCAACAAATAACCCTCAATTCATTACATTTTCAGTTCTTATTAAAATGAAAAGAACGTTTACACAATAAAATGTGATTTTTCAAATGATCTTTCTCAAAAACATGTGTATATTGTCCCATATAATAATCTGTAATCTTAATCTTCTGTTCCTTTTTGGTGACCCCATTGCAGTCCGTCCGTAACCCCGAGTTGAATACCATTGGGCTAATCATAGCGTTAACACAAGACAGCAACGTCGTCACACACAAGCGAATAGCTGATTGCTGGAACAAGTGAAGCTGATCTGAAGTGCTTTACAAAACCTTCAACAATATGACACTCACATGTTCAATGTTATCAAACACTCCATCTTAAATAGATAGTTGCCAGACATCCTTATTTTGGCCAGAAGATAAAACAACTGAGTCATGTGTCTCTTTTTAAACAATGTGTCTGAGAGTAGATTTTTCAGAATTACATATTCTGCCCTCTGGTGTTTAAATCTGGTCTATGTCGATCCCTAATGGATCGAGTGCACTTTATCTGGTGTGTGTGTGTGTGTGTGTGTGTCTGTGTCTGTGTCTGTGTCTGTCTGTGTCTGTCTGTGTGTGCGTGCGTGTGTGTGTGGTCATAGCCACTACTTCCAGTGTCTACGTCCAGTAATTACTATAGTAAAGATTCAGCCATTCATATTTGCTTCTCATCAATGAAATTAGGCTACTGTAATTACAAGAGAGATAAACATCAATGCACCCACATATAACTGCATGGTGAATAATACATAACATGTGGTCCTATCCAGTGATGCAGTGTTAAACAGAAAATCGGTGGGTAAACTTTGATAGCTGGTCACAGTGAAAACAAGTAACGTTACATAGACTCCCTGCTAAAATAGTGGTACATGTTTTTCATGGAATACAATCCCCCAAAAGGTGGGTAAACTGTCATGCAAAAAAAAAGGTGATTAAACGGTGTTTACTTGTGTTTACCCTCCGCTACACCACTGGTCCTATCTCTGTATCATGAGACATCTCTTTGATATGTATGGGCCAGCAGAATCCATGATTCATGTCTCTTATTGAACGAACAATGTTTAGAATGAAGAGTGTTTGGCATGTGCATATACAGGTAACTGCCAAAATAAAGGAAACGCCAACATAAAGTGTCTTAATAGGGTGTTGGGCACCACAAGCTGCCAGAACAGCTTCAATGCACCTTGGCATAGAGTCTAAAAGTGTCTGGAACTCCATTGGAGTGATGCAACACCATTCTTCTATTAGAAATTCCATCATTTGGTGTTTTGTTGATGGTGCTGGAAAACGCTGACTCAGGCTCCGCTCCAGAATCTCCCAAATAAAAAAAATACAAATAAAAAAGTACATTTAACATTTATTTAACTATGCAAGTCAGTTAAGAACTAATTCTTATTTAGTGTTACATTGGGTTGAGATCTGGTGACTGACACACGGACACAAACACACTTTTAAACCCCCTATGCTCTTTTATACATTACCCATGATAGTTAATTAAGCAATTAACATCCTAAGGAACCACACTGTGTGGAAGCACCTGCTTTCAATATACTTTATATCCCTAATTTACACAAGTGTTTATTTTGGCCAGTTACCTTTATCCTTCAGAGGTGTTCATGAGTGTCCTCCTAGGGCCAGGCTATTAATATAAGGTAATTCAATGTTTATAACCAATACTGAAATGTTTATAACCAATCTCTGCTATGGGTATGGAGGTGTGTAGACACTTCGCAGTGTATTTTTGGGTGAAAACAACAACGACAGTAACATTTCTATTTTGCAATGTACCAAACAGTTCTACCCCATTTCTTCTCTACCGTATGCATAATCAGAACCAGGTTCTCGACTTGAAGGGCCAAACACACCCCACACCCAAGGGACACACCTTGTTTTTTTCAGCAGAGATAGAGTGATGGTGTTCGCTTTTCTCCTTTCTTTCCCTCCTTAGATCTAATAATCCTTACTGCACCAACAAACCCCAGAGCGAGACTGAACGCGCCTGTGTTTTCAAATGTCATGTGTACAGTGGGGAGCCACCCTGAAATAGCTGGACTGAACACTACCTAATATCCCCTAACAAAGACTTCAACAGACATGATGTGTCACTCTGACTCCCTCCAGCATAATGGGGTTGGGATCATTAGTTAGTAAACAGAAAGATGACAATGAGTTGCAGTTATGTCCATGCCTCGTTTTTGTATTTGTTGTTAATGTCTGATTCTAGAATGGAAAGTTGGTAAGTCTAAGGGGTTCAGTAGGAAGGCTCCAGTCAGAATGTATGAATCTCTTACAGACTCACTCAACAGTATAGTAGGTGTAAAACAGGGTTGGGCCTTTATGTCTGCCCCCCTCCCTCGCCCACTTCTCTCATTGACAGCAATGCTAAGAGCGTGTGTCCATTTTAATACCCTGTCTAACCCTCTCTAACCCTTTCTCAGTATCCTATTGGCTACATGTGCTGCTATGAACAACCTGGAGAACTTTTGGAAGCTTTTACTTTCGATTGGCAGTGCACGACCAGTTTGGCTGCATGTCTATCCTAACCCCTCTCTCTCTCTCAACTATTTCTGTCTGTCTCTGATCTTTCGCACTCAATCTCACACACACACACACACACACACACACACACACACACACACACACACACACACACACACACACACACACACACACACACACACACACACACATCGTCACATTTGGGGGGGGTACCTGCATTTCCAATTTTTTTTTGAAAGTGTTAAACAAATCTAATATATATTTTAGAATTTAGATTCTTTGAAGCAGCCACCCTTTGCCTTGATGACAGCTTTGCCCACTCTTGGCATTCCTTTAACCTTTAAATCACTCCAATGTTTGCTTTCCACTCTACGACACTGCACATTGGAGTATACACTACTACAACTCAGACATTGACAGAAAAAATCGGATTTACTAAATAAATCTAATGTCCTTTTACATTTAGACAGTTATATTCTTTTAAACAAATATAACCAGCATTATGAGGCACACCTTGTCTGAAATGTGTTATGGGTGTCTGTGTGTGTGATAATTACTCCAGTCCCAAAATACAGTGTTCACTGTGAATCACAGTGATTATGAGCCAGTCAGAAGACAGCTGGTACCTGTAGAGACACACCTGATTCCACCAGACAGTGACATCCTTATCATCTGAGTAAGACAGAGAACGGACTGTGACAGCTAGGTGATGAGCACTTCCTATGTATACTCAGTGGCGACCCGTCATTCACGGCAGGTGGAGCAGAAACCCACCTGTTCTGAGCCCCACCTGTCAAGCTAAATATATGTGGTACCAGTCAAAAGTTTGGACACACCTACTCATTCCAGAGTTTGTCATTATTTTGACTATTTTCTACATTGTATAATAATAGTGAAGACATCAAAACTATTAAATAAAACATATGGACTCATGTAGTAACCCAAAAAGTGTTGATCAAAATATATTTTATATTGGAGATTCTTCAAAGTAGCCACCCTTTGCCTTGATGATGGCTTTG
The DNA here is from genome assembly GCF_013265735.2 of Oncorhynchus mykiss. NCBI lineage: Eukaryota > Metazoa > Chordata > Actinopteri > Salmoniformes > Salmonidae > Oncorhynchus > Oncorhynchus mykiss. Next base: position 16,058,534 of record NC_048592.1, read on the forward strand.
CAAACTCTTGGCATTCTCTCAGCCAGCTCTTCAATTAACAGGTGTGCCTTGCTAAAAGGGGTATACAGCAGTTATCCGTACTCGGTAAAAGAAAAAGTCTGTATTATGGCAAGAACAGCTCAAATAAGCACAGAGAAACGACAGCCCAACATTATTTAGCTTTTCATCTAAAACACTTACAAACTTTTACAGATGCACAATCGAGAGCATCCTGCCGGGCTGTATCACCACCTGGTACGGCAATTGCACCTCCCTCAACCGCAAGGCTCTCCAGAGGGTAGTGAGGTCTGCACAACGCATCACCGGGGGCGAACTACCTGTCCTCCAGGACACCTACACCACCTGATGTCACAGGAAGGCCAAAAAGATCATCAAGGACAACAACCACCCGAGCCACTGCCTGTTCACCCCACTATCATCCAGAAGGCGAGGTCAGTACAGGTGCATCAAAGCTGGGACCGAGAGACTGAACAACAGCTTCTATCTCAAGGCCATCAGACTGTCAAACAGACGTCATTAACATAGAGAGGCTGCTGCCAACATACAATCTCAAATCTCTGGCCACTTAAATAAATGGAATTAATAAAGGTATCACTAGTCACTTAAAAATAACGCCACTTAATGTCTACATATTCTACATTCCTCATCTCATATGTAAATACTGTATTCTATACCATCTACTGCATCTTGCCTATGCCGCTCGGCCATCGCTCATCCAGATATTTATTTGTACATATTCTATTCATCCCTTTACATTTGTGTTTATTTGTGTGTAAAAGGTAGGTGTTGTGAATTTGTTAGATTTCTTGTTAGATATTACTGCACAGTCAGAACTTGAGGCACAAGCATTTCGCTACACTCGCATTAACATCTGCTAACCATGTGTATGTGACCAATAACATTTGATTTGATTTGATTTTAAGATACAGATACGAATGTCCATCAATTTGGAAAATTTCAAGAACTTTGAAAGTTTCTTCAAGTGCAGCAGCAAAAACCATCAAGCGCTATGATGAAACTGGCTCTCACGGGAAAGGAATACCCAGAGTTACCTCTGCTGCAGAGGATAAGTTCATTAGACTTAACTGCACCTCAGAAATTGCAGCCCAAATAAATGCTTCACAGAGTTCAAGTAACAGACACATCTCAACATCAACTGTTCAGAGGAGACTGTGTGAATCAGGCCTTCATGGTCGAATTGATGCAAAGAAACAACTACTCAAGAACACCAATAATAAGAAGAGACTTGCTTGGGTCAAGAAACACGAGCAATTGACATTAGACCAGTAGAACTCTGTCCTTTGATCTGATGAGTCCAAATTTGAGATTTTTGATTTCAACCGCTGTGTCTTTGTGAGACGCAGAGTAGGTGAACGGATGATCTCTGCATGTGTGGTGCCCACCGTTGAAGCATGGAGGAGGAGGTGTGATGGTGTGGGGGTGCTTTGCTGGTGACACTGTCTGTGATTTATTTAGAAGTCAATGCACACTTAACCAGCATAGCTACCACAGCATTCTGCAGCAATATGCCATCCCATCTGGTTTGCGCTTAGTGGGACTATCATTTGTTTTTCAACAGGACAATGACCCAACACCAGGCTGTGTAAGGGCTATTTGACCAAGAAGGAGAGTGATGGAGTGCTGCATCAGATGACCTGGCCTCCGCAATCACCTGACCTCAACCCAATTGAGATAGTTTGGGATGATTTGGACCGCAGAGTGAAGGAAAATCAGCAAACAAGTGCTGTGGGAACTCCTTCAACACTGTTGGAAAAGCATTCCAGGTGAAGCTGGTTAAAGGAATGCCAGGAGTGTGCAAAGCTGTCATCAAGGCAAAGGGTGGCTGCTTCGAAGAATCTAAAATATATGTAGATTTGTTTAACACTTTTTAGGTTGCTACACGATTCCATATGTGTTATTTCATACTTTGGATGTCTTCACTATTATTCTGCAATGTAGAAAATAGTCAAAATAAAGAAAAACCCTTGAATGAGTAGGTGTGTCAAACTTTTGAATGGTAATGTACATAAATATTTTTGGGGTAAGCCTGTTTTGCATGTTTTTTGGCATTAATTCATGTCACATATCAGTTTGTAAACAATATTTTTTTTCCATTGAGTTATTAAAGCCGTATGCAAATATGGTCTCTTTTTTGCTTTCTTGAGGAAGACAGCTCGAAAATGCCGGTGTTTCAGCCTAACTCATTGTTTTCTGTGGTGGAGCAGTCACCAGAAAATACAGAACACAGGGGTTGGTAATGTTTTCTAGTTGCGACATGATTAGCTCAGTATTCTGTCACTCATGGAGACACTACGTCACCGCAAAATCTTTGGGGAGAGCTCGAGAATTCAAGCCCCTTGGGTGGGGCCATAGAGTTACATTAGAAGTGCCCATCCAAGAAGACTCAAGATCATTGGCCACAGATAAAATGACTAAAAAACCTATTATATTTACTGTAGCTTTGATTGGACTTGTCAACATCATACTTTCAAAATCTTAGCTAGAAACCTAGCAATTATCATCATGAATCAAGTCTACAATCTACTGGCAAATCCTTTTTAACCCTTGTAAGAAGTTATGAAGATAAATTATAGATAAAAGGTTTTGGGTGCATACACATTTCTAGTTGGAAATCGCAAATTCAACAATGAGTGGTTTGCAAGGAATCAGTGGCTTACTGCAAGCATTGCAAAGCAATCACTAGCGTGCTATTCAGTGGAGTGGGTGTGTGGTCTTTAATGGTCTATTTTCAAAGCTTAAAATTGTAAACATTCAACATTGACTTCTGCTGTGTTCAAAACAACTGGAAACTCAGAACTGTGAAATCTCAGACTTCAGTGAGTTCAAGACAACTGGGAAAATACGCTTTGAACGGTCATCCAACTCAGAATTCCAAGTCGGGAACTCAAGCCTCTTTATAGAGCTCCGACCTGAAGATGACTGACGTCATGATTCAACCTTGTTTTTTTTCAGAGTTCCCAGTTGTCTTGAAAACACCATAAATCCATAGAATGCCAGACTTTGATAACACATTTTGATGACAAAATTTGCCTACAAGAAGGACCCCACACCTCCTTCCTGTTCAAGTGAGTACAGCACAACAAGGTCCAGAAAAGTATTGTATGCTGCTTTATAAATTATGCAATTTACCAGGGAGATATGTATACTGTAGATAAGAAAGTAATACTAAGTATATGTTGTGTGATAAGCTGTTAGTAGCCCATGTGCCTCACCATAATATTTTGGTCCCTTTCCCCCTCACAACTTGGCCTACTCTTCTGACTACAGTAGGTGGTGCACATGTAGTCTATAGCCTGTTTTAGATAAATGTCATCATCGAAAATTGTAAGAGCTTTCATTGTCTGCTGATAAGCCCCCATTATACCGTATATCCTATGGTTCTGACTTGGTGTACAGGGAGAATACTGTAAGAACAGCCCATGTTCTTAATTCTGTCACTTTACATTTCAACAGTGCCAAACAAATAAACTCAGCAAAAAAAGAAACGTCTTCTCACTGTCAACTGCATTAATTATCAGAAAACTTAACATGTGTAAATATTTGTATGAACATAAGATTCAACAACTGAGACATAAACTGAACAAGTTCCACAGACATGTGACTGACATAATGTGTCCCTCAACAAAGGGGGGGTCAAAATAAAAAGTAACAGTCAGTATCTGCTGTGGCCACCAGCTGCATTAAGTACTGCAGTGCATCTCCTCCTCATTGACTGCACCAGATCTTGCTGTGAGATGTTACCCCACTCTTCCACCAAGGCACCTGCAAGTTCCCAGACATTTCTGGGGAGTATGGCCTAGCCCTCACCCTCCAATCCAACAGGTCCAAGACGTTCTCAATGGGATTGAGATCCGGGGTCTTCGATGGCCATGGCAGAACACTGACATTCATGTCTTGCAGGAAATCACACACAGAACGAGCAGTATGGCTGGTGGCATTGTCATGCTGGAGGGTCATGTCAGGATGAGCCTGCAGGAAGGGTACCACATGAGGGAGGAGAATGTCTTCCCTGTAACGCACAGCTTTGCGATTGTCAGTCCGATGATGCTGTGACACACCGCCCCAGACCATGATAGGCCCTCCACCTCCAAATCGATCCCTCCCCAGAGTACAGGCCTCGGTGTAACGCTCATACCTCACCCCTGGTGAGACAAAACCGTGACTCATCAGTGAAGAGCACTTTTTGCCAGTCCTGTCTGGTCCAGCGGTGGTGGGTTTGTGCCCATAGGTGACGTTGTTGCCAGTGATGTCTGGTGAGGACCTGCCATACAACAGGCCTACAAGCCCTCAGTCCAGCCTCTCTCAGCCTATTGCGGACAGTCTGAGCACTGATTGAGGGATTGTGCGTTCCTGGTGTAACTCGGCAGTTGTTGTTGCCATCCTGTACCTATCCCACAGGTGTGATGTTTTGAATGTTCCAATCCTGTGCAGGTGTTACATGTAGTCTGCCACCGTGAGGATGGTCAGCTGTCCGTCCTGTCTCCATGTAGTGCTGTCTTAGGCGTCTCTAGGTACGGATATTGCAATTTGTTTCCCTGGACACATCTGCAGTCCTCATGCCTCCTTGCAGCATGCCTGAGCCACGTTCACACAGATGAGCAGGGACCCTTGGCATGTTTCTTTTGGTGTTTATCAGAGTCAGTAGAAAGGCCTCTTTAGTGTCCTAAGTTTTCATAACTGTGACCTTAATCTCCTACCGTCTGTAAGCTGTTAGTGTCACAGATGCATGTTCATAAATTGTTTATTGTTTATGGTTCATTGAACAAGCATAGGAAACAGTGTTTAAGAAGATCTGTGAAGTTATTTGGATTTTTACCAATTATCTTTGAAAGACAGGGTCCTGAAAAAAAGTGTATTCTTTTGCTGAGTTTAGTTATATTGACTCTGTCCGTCCTAGCTTGCTCATACATGTCTTAATTGAAATTACGGATTGCCTCTTATCCGCTAGTCGTGCCCTTATGCTATAGTTCCTACATCTCAATTGTCAGTAGAAACCACATTTGTTTAAACAAGTCAGCCATAACAGCTATGTTTTTTTAAAGGTAGTAAATGACGCTGAATTAACTGTTTTGCTCCCAGACAAGGCTCCGCTGATTGCAGCAGGCCTACAATGGTAATTTTTTGGCACTGCTGTTGGGACAGATTTATATAAGCCCTTATAGTTTGTGGGCATCGTTTGCCACCGTTATAATGTGTTCTTTAGTGTTGTGTTGTGTTGTGCAGTGCCTTGCTGGCACGCATCTACAAAAATTGGGGGGAGTTTGCCCCACAAAGATTTACATGCTGAAATCACCACTGTGTATACTGTACATTACATCTGGAATGTCTATGATACTGTAGTCTTTTTTCCAATAAATCACCCATGTACCCAATAAATCAAAGGTAACAGAACTAAATGACTATCGCCCCGTAGCACTCACTTATGTCATCATGAAGTGTTTTGAGAGGCTAGTTAAGGATCATATCCCCTCTACCTTAAAACTCTTAGGGCTAGGGGGCAGTGTTCAGGAGTTCGGATGAATGACGTACCCAAAGTAAACTGCCTGTTACTGGTAGCGTTGGATAAAAACACTCTGAAGTTTCTAAAATTGTTAAAATAATGTCTGTGAGTATAACAGAACTGATATGGCAGGCGAATAAATGGTTGAACCCCGCCCTGTGCAACTGGGTCCTGGACTTCCTGACGGGCTGCCCCCAGGTGGTGAAGGTAGGAAACAACACCTCCAATTTGCTGATCCTCAATACAGGGGCCCCAGAAGAGTGCGTGCTCAGCCCCCTCCTGTACTCCCTGTTCACTCATGACTGCGTGGCCAAGCAGGCCTCCAACTCAATCATCAAATTTGCAGATGACACAACAGTAGTAGGCCTGACTACCAACAATGATGAGACAGCCTACAGAAAAGAGGTGAGGGCCCTGGGAGTGTGGTGCGAGGAAAATAACCTCTCATTCAATGTAGACAAAACAAAGGAGCTGATCGTGGACTTCAGGAAACAGCAGAGGGAGCATGCATCTATCCACATCAACGAGACCACAATGGAGCATGTGGAAAGCTTCAAGTTCCTTGGCGTACACATCACTGACGATCTGAAATGGTCCACCCACACAGACAGTGTGGTTAAGAATGTGCAACAGCGCCTCTTCAACCTCAGGAGACTGAAGAAATTTGGCTTGGTACCTAAAACCCTCACAAACCGTTACAGATTACTTTTACAAACTTGCACAATTGAGAGCATCCTGTCGAGCTGTATCACCACCTGGTACGGCAACTGCACCACCCCCAACCGCAGGGCTCTCCAGAGGGTGGTGCGGTCTTCCCAACGCATCACCGGGGGCAAACTATCATCCAGAAGGCAAGGTCAGTACAGGTGCATCAAAGCTGGATGAGAGACTGAAAAACAGCTTCTATCTCAAGGACATCAGACTGTTAAATAGCCATCACTAGGCAGCCCCATATACATAGACTTGAAATCACTGGCCACTTAATAATGTAACACTAGTCATTTTAATAATGTTTACATATTTTAGCTTTACTCACCTCATATGTGCACTGTATATACTGTATTATATTCTACTGTATTTTAGTCTATGCCTCTCCGACATTAATTTCCTAATATGTATATATTCCTTATTTCCATTATTTTACTTTTAGGTTGTGCGTATTGTCAGATATTACTGCATTGTTGGAGCTAGAAACACAAAGCATTTCTCTACACCTGCAATAACATATGCTAACCATGTGCATGTGACAGATGAAATTGGATTTGATTTAATAACCTTATACCATTATAGCTTGGGGATTGGATTGGTTAGTAGATCTCTCTTCTGCCTTACACACCAATATCACCAACGCTCTAGCAAGATACACATCTGATTTATCTTTGTGTGTGTGTGTGCACATGCATGTGTGAGAGATGAGTTAAACCAATTCAACACGTGTACATTGCTCTCACATGAACTCTGTATTCCAGAGTAGACACATGGCAATAAAGCCTTCTGAGTAATAATAAATGTGTTCATCTGCACCTCTCAGTTGGACTTTGAATTCAGTGATGCGCCTGGACACATCAAAGTGATACTCTGTATGTAAATCTCATACAGTGCCTTGCAAAAGTATCACCCCCTCTGCGTTTTACTACTTTATTGCATTACAACATGTAATTTAAATGGATTTTTATTTGAATTTCATGTCATGGACATAAGTGAAGTGAAAAGAAAAAATAACTTGTTTAAAAAAATGTTTAAAAAATAAAAAACAGAAATGTGGTGATTGCATATGTATAAACCCCCTTTGCTATGAAGCCCCTAAATGGTGCAACCAATTACCTTCAGAAGTCACATAATGTGTGCAATCTAAGTGTCACATGATCTGTCACGTGATCTCAGTGTACATATACACCTGTTCTGAAAGGCCCCAGAGTCTGCAACACCACTAAGCAAGGAGCTGTTACATTTGTCATAACGAGGAGACCAAGGCACAGCGTGATTGGAATACATTCTTCTTTTATTTAAAAAATAACAATTAAACAAACTAACGTGACACTATAAAAAACTAGTGCTGACATACAACTACACATAGACAATAACCCACAAAACCAAAATGGAAAATGGCAACCTAAATAGGATCCCCAATCAGAGACAACGATAAACAGCTGTCTCTGATTGGCAACCAATTCAGGCCACCATAGACCTACATATACCTAGACATACCAAATCCCCATAGATATACAAAAAACCCTAGACATGACAAAAACACACATACCACCCTCGTCACACCCTGACCTAACCAAAATAATAAAGAAAACAAAGATAACTAAGGTCAGGGCGTGACAAGGGCACCACCAAGCAAGCGGCTCTATGAAGACCAAACAAGTCAGGGACAAAGTTGTGGAGAAGTACAGATCAGGGTTGGGTTATATAAAAATATCAGAAACTTTGAACATCCCACAGAGCACCATTAAATCCATTATGAAGAAATTGAAAGAATATGGCACCACAACAAACCTGCTAAGAGAGGGCCGCCCACCAAAACTCACGGACCAGGCAAGGAGGGCATTAATCAGAGAGGCAACAAAGAGATCAAAGATAACCCTGAAGGAGCTGTAAAGTTCCACAGCGGAGATTGGAGTATGTGTCCATTGGACCACCTTAAGCCGTACACTCCACAGAGCTAGGCTTTACGGAAGAGTGGCCAGAAAAAGCCATTGCTTAAAGAAAAAAATAAGCAAACATATTTGGTGTTTGCCAAAAGGCATGTCGGAGGCTCTCCAAACATATGGAAGAAGGCACTCTGGTCAAATGAGACTAAAATGTAGCTTTTTGGCCATCAAGGGAAACGCTATGTCTGGCGCAAACCCAACACCTCTCATCACCCCAAGAATACCATCCCCACAGTGAAGCAGGATGGTGGCAGCATCATGCTGTGGTGTATGATTTTTTTTAATGGACAGGGATGGGAAACTGGTCAGAATTGAAGGAATGAGGCACTAAATACAGGAAAATTCTTGAGAGAAACCTGTCTTTCAGAGATTTGAGACTGGGGCGGAGGTTCACTTTCCAGCAGGACAATTACCCTAAGCATTCTGCTAAAGCAACACTTGAGTGGTTTAAGGGGAAAGATTTAAATGTCTTGGAATGGCCTAGTCAAAGCCCAGACCTCAATTCAATTGAGAATATGTGATATGACTTAAATATTGCTGTACACCAGCAGAACCCATTCAACTTGAAGGAGCTGGAGCAGTTTTTCCTGGAAGAATGGGCAAAAATCCCAGTAGCTAGATGTGCCAAGCTTATAGAGACATACCCCAAGAGACTTGCAGCTGTAATTGCTGCAAAAGGTGCCTCTGCAAAGTATTGACTTTGAGGGGGTGAATAGTTTTGCACGCTCAAGTTTTTTGGGGGTCTTATTTCTTGTTTGTTTCACGACAAAAAATATTTTACATGTTCAAAGTGGTAGGCATGTTGTATAAATCAAATGATACAACCCCCCCCCCCCCCCCCCCCCCCAAAAAAAAAATCAATTTTAATTCCAGGTTGTAAGGCAACAAAATAGGAAAAATGCCAAGGGGGGTGAATACTTTCGCCAAGCCACTGTACAGTCTGCATTCTCTTGGAGTCTTGCCTGGCACAGCTACAGTAGCAGGGTGTGGCACTGCTAGTATAACTCAGCAGACAGCTAGGATGAGAAATCCAGTTTAACAATGTCACATAAACACCTCAACTCACACTCTATGACCTAAAGGCAGACAGGGAAGAATTAAATAATTACTCATTCATTTGAAAGGTGATTTTCTTGCAGCTTCTTCTGTGGGAAAACTATGAGTCTGGTATGTCTGTTTATCCTCTAGCAACTGACAGTTTTGGATCATTTTAAACAATTTGATTGATATGGAGCAATGATGGTGTGCTCACAAAGCTTTGATCATTAGATACAGTGAGACAGAAAAGGGGGAAATGTGTGTGTGTGTGTGTGTGTGTGGGGGCGGGGGGGGGGGTTATCTATTCGTGTGGGGACCTAAAATCCCCAAAGTCCACACAAGGATAATGAAACAAGGAAAATTCTCCCTCGTGGGGACATTTCCCACATTCCCATGAGGGGTTAGGTTTAGGGTTACAATTAGGGTTACAATTAGGGTAAGGGGTTAGTGGTTAGGTTTAGGGTTAGGGCTTGGGTTAAGGTTAAGGTTATGGTAAGGGTTTGGGTTAGGGCTAGGTTTAGGGTTAGTGGTTAGGGAAAATAGGATTTTGAATGGAAATGTATTTTAGGTCCCCATGAGGATATAAGATCCTTAACATATGTGTGTATGTGTGTGTGTGTGCGCGAGTCTGTGTGCGAGCAAGAGAGAGAGTGTTCTACACAGCAAAGTTACAATAGACAGCACTGTTTAAGCCTGAGGCAAACCACCAGTGCTTTCCAGCCAAGCATTAATCACCAGCCTAGTGAGTGTTGACAGTTTCCGACGCACACACCTACACACATCTACGCACACGCGCGCACACACACACAAACACACGCAGGTCAACCGATGCACATACGGTTTGGCTTCCCGCCACACCTGAGATTGTTGCCATGGTGACAAAGAAGCAGGTTTGAACAATAACAAACAGTATGGTGAGACAGGGCTTGTTTGAGTGGTAAGGCGAAAGCAACCGACTGTGGACGAAAGTCGAGGAGTGAATTCGGGGGTTGTGCATCTGCGACAGCCGAAAGTCAGACATTGTTGTGGATTTCCAACAGCAAGGCTTAGATCATCATGGCAGTGTCAACATAGATTGTATTCTTTATTAAAGTCTTTCTAAATGTTTCTATACCCCCATATCACATACTCACAAACTGAAAACATAACGTGTGACAACATGTATTGGTTAGACTGGTCTCAAATACCACTTTTCATTTGTTAAAGCTATCCCTTGTAGCTTTAGAATCGCCCAAACTTTGGTTCCTGTTTCAGTCACGTATTTGGCCACATTCACGTGGGTCAAACAAAAAAAACTCTAATGATTAGTTGACAAATAGTGCCTCGCATGATGCAGTTGGTGAGAAGCAACTGCAGCGACTTGAAGGCGACTTCATCAAAAACTGCATGACCTTTGATCAGGTCATGCAGTCGACATGTCAGGCAAGTCGTACAATTTGTATAACCATAATGCAACACGCTTTGAAAGGCGGTTCACAAAAGTGACCCATTCGAACGTGCCCACAGATAGTGTTGTGGTGTGAGGGCAGGTCAGGTTTTATTGGCAGACACTCAACAAAGTGGGCAAAAACTGGTTGAATCACTATTGTTTCCATGATGATGTTGAATGAACGTAGAAAACGAATTGGATTTGCAAAGAGTCATCTACGTAAGGGAATTTTGTATTTTTTGACAACTCAACCAAATGTAAATCAAAACTAGACTTTGAACTGACGTTTGTACCCAGTGGGTTGTAACAGGCTACATTGACAGGACCAGGTTTTGTGGGAAAGGTTTGTGAGCATATTAGTGATATTGCACAATTATAAAAAGTTTATCTGAAACATTACTGTTAACTCTGTTCAACTAGGACGGGAATAATTGTATTTTTGTAAATCAAATCAAATATTATGTGTCACATGCTTCGTAAACAACAGGTGTAAACCAACAATGCAGAGAGAAAGATAGATGTATTTTTTTATAAATAGAAATAGTGACACAAGGAATAAATACACAGTAAATAACGAATAACAATAACGAGAAAATGTAACATGTATACAGGGACTACCAGTATCGAGTCGATGTGCAGGGGTACGAGGTAATTGAGGTAGCTATGTACATACAGGTAGGGGTAAAGTTACTAGGCAACAGGATAGATAATACACAGTAGCAGCAGCGTTTCTGTGGTGTGTAAGTGTAAGTGTGTTGGGGTGTCAGTGTAAGTATGTCTGAGTGAGTGGGTGTGTGTGCATAGAGTCAGTGCAGAAGAGTTAGTGCAAATAATTGTTTGTGTGTGTTGGGATGTGCATGTGTGTGTGTGTGTTGGGGTGTTAGTGTAAGTATGTCCAGTGTGTGTATGCATAGAGTCAGTTCAAACGAGTCCAATAAAGGGTCAATGCAGGTAGTCCAGGTAGCCATTTGCTTCGATATTTAGCAGTCTTATGGCTTGGGGGTAGAAGCTGTTCATGGTCCTGTTGGTTCGAGACTTGGTGCAGACACAATAAAGGTAGCCTAGCGGTTAGATCGTTGGGCCAGTAACCGAAAGGGTGCTGGTTCAAATACACAAGTTAATTAGTCAAAAGGTGAAAAATCTGTTGATGTGCCCTTGAGCAAGGCAATTTGCTCTAGGGGTGCTGTACTACTATGGTTGACCCTGTAAAACAATGCATATGACCATAAAAAACTTTCGTATTTTTTTACACAATATCTTTTCATAACAACTATGCCCTAAGCCACATTGAGCGTAAGAATAGTACCTTGAACAGTCAAATGGTACATGACAGTTACATTTGTAGATATATGTCTTTGATCTTTGCTAAGAGCTGTATAATTCCCGCATCAAGGTTGTCAAGAGTTGTTATTCAGGTTTAGCAGTGCAGGTCAGCAGTGTGTCAGTTAAGACAATGGTAACAAGCTGGAACTGCTCCATGGTCTGTTAAGACTACAGTAGGTCTGTATTCTACAGTAGCGGAGAGGAGCTCGGAAACAGTCAGAGAGTTGCATCTTTGGTTGGGGCTGACTGTTACCAAATGGAGCCTATGCTAGTGGTGCTTATTGAAATGTCAAACAAGGAAATAAGTGACTGAGTTATGTGTCATTTGACTATTTTCCATTTACTATCTACATTAAAAATAAATACCTTGTAATTTCTGTACTGTAAAATAAAGTGGTACCAAAATAATAATTGAAAAACATCACATTTTGGGAACAGTTCCAATACCAACAAAACCTCTACCTACAATCCAAGGCCTATGTCAAGGCCTACGTCCTTTAGAATGACTATTCACACTTTTTTGTGAAAACTAAAAATGGCAATGCTGTAGTGACACACTGTAACCAGCAGAGAGTGCCATTGCCACTAAATAGAAAGAAAAGAGGAAGGGGTGAAAGGGGTGAAACGTTAAATCAAATATATGCCAGTCAAAATTTTGGACACAACTGCACATTCAAAGGTTTTTCTTTATTTTTACTATTTTCTACATTGTAGAATAATAGTGAAGACATCAAAACTATGAAATAACACATAGAATCATGTAGTAACCAAAAAAGGGTTAAACAAATTAAAATAGATTTGATATTCTTCAAAGTAGCCACCCGTTGCCTTGATGACAGCTTTACACACTCTTGGCTGGTTTTCCTTCACTCTGCAGTCCAACTCATCCCAAATACCTCGTTTTTTCCCACCCCTTTTTTGTGGTATACAATTGGTAGTAGTTAAAGTCTCGTCTCATCGCTGCAACTACGGACTCGGGAGAGGCGAAGGTCGAGAGCCATGCATCCTCCGAAACTCAACCCAACCAAGCCGGAAGCCAGCCACACCAATGTGTTGGAGGAAACACCGTACACCTGGCGACCTGGTCAGCGTGCACTGCGCCCGGCCCGACACAGGAGTAGCTAGTGCGCGATGAGACAAGGATATCTCTGCAGGACAAACCCTCCCCAACCCGGACGATTCTGGGCCAATTGTGTGCCGCCCCATGGGCCTCCCGGTCACGGCCGGCTACCAGAATCTCTGGTGGCACAGCTAGCACTGCGATGCAGTGTCTTAGACACCCGGGAGGCCATCCGGGAGGCCATCCCAAAGTATCTCAATTGGGTGGAGGTTGGATGATTTTGGAGGCCAGGTCATCTGGTGCAGCACTCCATCACTCTCCTGCTTGGTTATATAGTCCTTACACAGCCTGAAGGTGTGTTGGGTTATTGGCCTGTTGAAAAACAAATGATAGTCCCACTAAGCCCAAACCAGATGGGATGGCGTATCGCTGCAGAATGCTGTTGTAGCCAAGCTGGTTAAGCGTGCCATGAATTCTTAATAAATCACAGTGTCACCAGCAAAACACCCCCACACCATCATACCTCCTCCTCCATGCTTCACTGTGTGAACCACACATGCGGAGATCATCCACTCATCTACTCTGCGTCTCACAAAGACACAGTGGTTGGAACCAAAAATCTCAAATTTGGTCTCATCAGACCAAAGGACAGATTTCCACTGGTCTAATGTCCATTGCTTGTGTTTCTTGGCCCAAGCAAGTCTCTTGTACTTATTGGTGTCCTTTAATAGTGGTTCCTTTGTAGCAATTCGACCATGAAGGCCTGGATTTCCGGATTGACTGACCTTCATGTCTTAAAGTAATAATGTACTGTTTTCTGTGCTTATTTGTGCTGTTCTTACCTTGTCTTTTACCAAATAGGGTTATATTCTTTATACCACCCCTACCTTGTCACAACAGAACTGATTGGCTCAAACGCATTAAGACGGAAAGAAATTGCACAAATTAATTTTTAACAAGGCACACCTGTTAATTGAAATGCATTACTCATGAAGCTGGTTGAGAAAATGCCAAGAGTGTGCAAAGCTGTTATTTCATAATTTTGATGTCTTCGCTATTATTCTGCAATGTAGAAAATAGTAAAAATAAAGAAAAACCCTGGATTGAGTAGGTGTGTCCAAACTTTTGACTGGTACTGTACTTCATATTGATTTTGTTGTGTTGAATTCAATTAAGGAATTTCCTCATAGTTTACATTATTTTATTTGACCACACAAGACAGTGTAGCTGAGAGTTACAGTTAATCGTTACTGAAATAATAATGTGATAAGATCATAAAATAATGTGGTTGACTGACTGTATTGCACAGGTGATATTAATCACTCTCTCTGTATATCTGTGGTAATAATAAAATACGTGTGTGTGTGCGTGTGTGAGAGAGAGTAGGTCTACACCCCTACATTTTTCTTCTCAACTCTCAATTGCATTCTCTCTTCTCCTTTCCCTCCACTATGACAGTCCTATTGTCACAGAACTATAAAGGGCAGGCGTATGGCCTACTAAACGTCTCCTACACACATTACAATGGAGACGTTCAACAAAAAGCGACGTTCTTCGCAAACGACCCACCACTAGTATATTATTATGCACCTTGTAGGTGTATGCGATGGAGAGGGGTGGAGGGTTGCTCAAAGTCCTGCCTATCTTATTCTGCAAACATAATCCGTGGTACTCCACCGCTGTGTAAATGATTAAAAAAACAAACTTTCGATATAGCGGATGACTTGACAGGAAAGAGGGAATAGGCTTGTGTTTACAAAAAGTCAGAGCTCAATGAGTGTTTTGTACTCTGTACTTCCATCTGCAACCTTGTACATGTGACTATTTAACTCTAAACGCTATAGGCTACTCTAAAGAACTGTATTTGGGCAGGTGTGTTACCTGTACGTGCAACCGTGTAAGGGACAAGGTTGTATTCCCTTCCTTGGTTTACTACTTCTTCCGGCACAGCTCACTATAGGTTGATCAAATTCTATGCAAATGAGATGTATCCAGCAGATGGGAAACATTGGTGATTAAAAACTTCACTCGCCGCATGTTGTCGCGCTTGTCTGTTCTAATAAGGACATTTGCCAGCCTGCATTTAAACCTGCTTGCTGTCAGCCAAATAAACTCTTGTCCTTCAGTGATAATAGTGCGGGGAGTCCACCTAAACAGGATCACAGGGAGTGAGCAGCTTCCTGGTCATAAAGAAGTGCGTCCTGCTTCAATTTCAGTGATTGCCTACGCACCGCAGTCACCACCAGAGCGGGGTTATTGACGCAGTGTGGAGTCTCCCGGCAGCATTGCCAACTCGGCTGCACTACAGACGCATCCATGAGCGAAACCGCGATGGCCGTGGTACAGCTCGATACCGAGGACCATCAATCGGAGAACGGCTTCGTGTCCCCCGAAACCGAGTCGCCGGGATTGCTCACACGCATTGACAGTTGTGTCTTGCCTTTTCTTGGTGGATTTGGGAAGTACCAGAGACAGCTAATCGTGCTGACATGGATTCCGGCGTTATTTATTGGATTCAGCCAGTACTCTGATGAATTCCTTCTTGCCCAACCGAACAACACATGTGTTCCGCCTATGGCAAACACAACTAATTTGACCAGAAGTCCTTTATTTCATGGGGCAAATAATAGTTTTCCGCGAACAGCGGCGTACGTTTATACCAATGGCACCCTAAATGATACGGCTAGGCATCTGCAACATTGTATGTGCAAAGAGTGGACGTTTGAGCTGCATACCGGACTCATTCAGAATGTGGTTACCAAGGTAAGTTTCGTGGCCTGACATTGAGCAATTAGGACTGCATTTCCATAGTTTATATTATGTCATACATTCCTCCCTCTTTTCAGATGAGGTGCATTAGGTCAATTGATTTATAATAGGCTATTAGCATATTGTGGCGGGTTACCCACAGCAATGAGTAAAGGCTGTTACCAGAGGGCTTTGTCGTTTTCACATAGGTTAATAGTCGTACAATAAAACAATTCCATGTATTGTGGTCTCATAATATAATGTTTTGATTACAGACCAGCACCTGGTTTAACCGTCACACCTTCATATGAGTCAAAACATATGGCTGGTTCATGCATTGCAGCCTCCAATATCCTACTGGCGCAACAAGCCCAGGAATGGATAATAAAATGAGCTGCTGCACTGAGTACATTAATAACCTGTTCGTGGGGCTAAGAATAATAATGGTCAATAACTGGCAGTATGTTGGCAGTACTGTGATCTTAATTTTAACATGCCAACAGTATTCTTAAACGAGGGATGGCATGACATTACTCTTCCGAGCAGCTGACGAGGTGTGAGCTAGAGTGGAGAGATCTCTGACCACGGCGGAATGTGCCTGTGGTCATAAAGACCCAGACCAAAGTGATACTCGAGTTTTGATTTAGAGCAAAGGGCATGTACTGTCATGCTCATTAGTGCTCCTCCACGCGCGCCTCCCGAGAATAATGACTTCCCTGTTTTGCCATTGTCACCTGCCATATATTTAACTTAACACGCCATCACTAGTCTGCCTTTCTTTCTTTCTGAATTTATATCTGAAAAGTATACACGACTACTGTATCAAGGACTGTAGTCATCAGGTAATGGGATTTTTTTCCCCGTTTCCATTGTATTTTTAGTTGTTGATAGTTCAGATTAGGGCTGGGAGATATGGCCCAAATATTATCTCATGGTATTTAAAAAAACATTGAACGGTATGACGGTATTTTTCGTTTTTGAATAATGAAAGGTCTACATTTGCTTTGAGTCGTTAGTGATCCTAGGGTGGCAACAAATACATTCTAAGTGATTTCAATTAGTCTTTCTCCAGTCTGATTGTTTTATACTGTTCAATTCAACTTCAACAAAACAAATGTCAGCACTTTTATAATTTCTGAAGTTCCTGCACCAAATTGTCATACTTGAGTAAAGATAAGCTATAGAAAATGACTCACGTAAAAGTGAGTCACCCAGTAAAATACTACTTGAGTAAGAGTCTAAAATGTATTTTGTTTAAAATATACTTAAATATCAAAAGTAAATGTCATTTATACAATGTACTTAAGTATCAAAAGTGAAACTATAAATCATTTCAAATTCCTTATATTTAGCAAACCAGATGTCGTCATTTTATTATTATTTTTTATTTTACATGCGGATAGCCAGGGGTACATTACACCACTCAGACATAATTTACAAACAAAGCATTTGTGTTTAGTGAGTCCTCCAGATCAGAGGCAGTAGATGTCAAGAGAACATCCCTGGTCAAGTGTGTGAATTTAGCCATTTTTCATGTGCTGCCTAAGCATTCCATATTTAATGAGTACTTTTAGGTACCAGGGAAAAAGTATGGAGTAAAAAGTACAACATTTTCTTTGGGAATGTAGTAAAGTATAAGTTGTAAAAATAAAATGACTTAAGTAAAAATACTTTCAAGTACTAAAGTGCTTTACACCACTGCAGGATATGGGCAAATAATCTCACACTTATTTTTAACCAAATGTTGCAATTGCGATTTGACTTGCGAATTAGAATTATTCTAATTCTATAGTTAGAATATAATAGTGGGCACTTTTGAATACAGTTTTAGATGACAACTAATTCAAATGCCAGGGAGGAGTTATTTTGACAGGGTAGGAACTAAAGTGTTGAAAAGTGTTTCCTAGGGGACTCTGTAAGCTTTAGCTGCATTGCATGTTTTCTCTTAGCTTCATGTAGCTAACGTTTTCTTGCTTTGCATATTCCTCTTTGATTTAGAAGATACTTTTGCACAAACAGCATGCTGATTTAGGTCTACACTATCGCTGGTATTATCAGGCTGTATTAGCTAGCTACGTTTGCTCTTACTCATTACATGTATTAGCTAGCTAGCTATTAGCATATCACAAGATTTAGGGCAACTTGCTAAGAAAAGACAAACTAGCTGTTTGCTGATGTAAGAAACAAACTAATACTGTCATTATAGAATGCTAGTGGATTTATATTAAGAAGCAAAGTGAAAACAACATTGTTATCAACATTGTTGCATGTGCTGCATTGACCATGCAGACTGAACGAACGCAAGTCTCGTGGTTGAGGAACATCAAATGCGCTCCTTGAATGACAGGGGGCGTGGCTAGGTCTGTGTGGAAAGTGGTGCTGAGAGATGACTCAAGTAGCGAAATAAGCTATAAAAAATGACATTAAACATGGCGTGTCACATTTAACAAACCAAACATTCAAATACCGGTGGAGAAGTTAAAGTAAAAACCCAAACCGGGCCCTGCATCAATAACAGTATGTCAGAAAATATGGTATACTGCTTAGTTCAGTTGCTGTTGTAGTTCAATTCCTCTTCCTCTGGTGTTTATCGATCCACACAGGCCTAGATCTAGGCCTCCAGCACCGAAACTCTCATCCATGCCTCCGGAACTTCCTGTTTAGCCTATTGCAACACTCTCCTCACTGGTATCCCCACCAAACGACTTCAACTGAAATCTGCTGCCAGAATCCTCACCCGCATCAGGCCAACCGAACACATCACACCAATCCTAATCAATCTACACTGGCTCCCTGTGCAATCCCGTATTAACTTTAAGACACTCCTCACCCACAAAGCTGTCCACAACCTGGCACCCACCTCCTCCCAGTCTATGCCTCCCACTACCTCTGCTCCTCCTCTGCTGGTCTCCTTGCCACCCCCTTCTCCAACATGGGTGCTCGGCCTTTCAGCTGCAAGGCACCCAGGTCCTGGGAATGCACTCCCCCACACACACAACATGCAGAGAGACAGTCATCTCATTCAACATCCTCCTAAGAACACACATCTTCAAGGATGTCGATAACATTAAGCCTATAGCAGGTAGGCAACCCTGTTCATGAAGTGCCGTAGACTGCGTGAATTTGTTCCAACTAGTCACCACACCTGACCAACTGAGCTAAGGGTTGCCTACCCTGGCCTATAGTTTAGGATTGATTCTGCCCCCCCCCCCCCCCCTTCTGTGTCTTCTCTGTATACCTATGTGTACCCACACCATTACCCTAAACCCGTCTGTAACTTATTCCCAACCCAACCCCCTAAACCCTTACCCTCTAGTCTAAACTGTTTTGTCTGGTCCATTAATTTAAAATTGCACTTTGATGCACTTGATTTGATGATCTTATGTACCAATTGCACTTGATTTGATGTAGCCCTACCTTTTAATATAATATGTTGAGTGCCCTGGAAGGTGTCCACCAAAGAAAATTTATTTATTTATTATTATATACTAGGCTTAGATATACTTAAAAAAAAAAAAAAATAGTGACACAAAACAGGATTTTGCACTTTCAAAATAGACCTCACAAGGCCTACTATTTCACAAAAGGGTGTCTTTCTGTGAGAAGATATTGAGAAATCATTTGGCATTCTTCTCATGGACCCCTAGCGGTATAAAAGTACATCCATAGCAGAGATGCCATTTCTGGAGGGCTGCACATCAGCAACAAAACTACGACTGGAGGCCAATGTTGTACACCCCCAAATTGTTTGCTGGGCTTTGTCGTTACACTTTGTCCCAGTGAGTCCTTTCTAATGTGTAGTAAGTTCTACATAGATAAACTAAACATCCTCTGGACTGAGTTAATGATTTATATTTTTATCAAAAAGGTTGAAAACTGAACTTTAAGGTCACGTATTACTACATTCTAAATGCTATGTCCTGTGTCCCTGTCATTTGTTTTATGTGAGTCAAAGGTGTGTGTTTACACCTGTCGAAAGCAAACTTTTTTTTAAAAGTAGCCTAGTATCTCCATCTCCGTGGGGCAGGGAAGGAAGGGGCAGTAGAGTTTGTTAGGTTTCTGTTGAAGGTACACATTCGTAATCAAACACTGTACTTCAAATACACCAGTTTACCCACAGATGCGTCATCCAGTCCAGTGTTTCTCAACTCAAGTCCATAAGTACACATTTTTGTTGTTGCCCCAGGGACAAACAGTCCTAATTCAACTCATTACATGCTCAATGATTAGTTCACATGTTGAATCAGGTGTGCTTGTTGATGCTTACAATTTTTTTTTTACTCTTGGTGCTTGAGGACTTGAGTTGGGCAACACTGTAGTCTGGTCTATATTGACCTAGACCTGACATTTTGCCACTCAAAGGCGTAAGAGGACCAGCTTGATAAAGAGGCTGGTTTTGAAGCCTTAGTACTATACGGTCACTGTTGACCGTATTACCGGCGGCCACGAGTCACAAAGGCAGTCGAATTCCACATGACTGTTTAGTCACGGTAATAAGACTTCTCCAAGCTCTGTTGCTGCTGCTGGTAATTAGTAGCCTACAAAACTTGCCTTGTACTCGGCACTCTATTGTTCCTCTAATCACTCTGACATCAATGCATTTGTATTTGAAAATCTAATTCAAACACTTCATGAGAGCCAATGAACTCATGTTGTGCAACATTTCTATAGGCTATGCAATTGCGGGAGGAAACAGAGTTGAAGGCCACTATTAAAAAGAGGATCCCATCAGCTTTCTATAGGCCTACTATATTTATTTCTCAACTTTCCTAATATTAAGCACATTGCTTAAATTTACAACAGGAGAATGCCTACCTGGCTGGCATGAAAATAAACCATGGGGAAAAGCGTCCTGCATTCGCTATTTAAGTGCATAGATGACATGTATTTTTTCCCCTGCCCATTTCGATACAGGTGCATGATAATGCTCCATTCTACATCTAAACAAATGTCACACATATTATTTAGTCTATGTAAAGACCAGATTAAATCAAGAATAGTCTGATCGGTGCCAACATTAGCCTATCACTTGTGAGTTCTATATTATCACTTGAAAGAAACAATGCGTTTTTATTGTCATTTTTAAAAATCCGAGTCACACACCTCATGTTGCCTAGCCCATTGGCCTATGTGTTTTAATAAGGTTTGTATAACTAAAGTGGCAAAATGAATTCTTAAAATGAAGCATAATAATCTGCTTTACAAGGGGTGTAGAGTCTAACTGCCATACATAAGCAGCGTGTGAGTTTCAAGTTTGAGGAAAATAATTTTTACCATAAATGCACCTTTATAATAAAAGTTGTACATTTTATAATTGCATTTCCGGTCACTTTTGATAATGGAGTTTTCAACTAATGGAACATTTGAACTTAAAGCCTACCAACATGTGCGCATTGCTGCATTTATTATTTTAGTGTAAGAGCTGTTTGAAAAGACTGCCTGGTTTGGTGGGATGTAGTTTTGGCCTGCATGTCGACGTCATCAGATGGTAAATTAGTTAATAGACCATTAAGAAACCATCTGCCAATAAATAACAGCTAGTTTTCAGTTTTCCGCTCGACACTCAGAATTCTTGTTTGGGAAATTGCTCTTTGCTAAGAAGCTATTTTTGACAAAAAAAACATTTTTTGAAAACAATCACAGTAAGGTACTTAATTGTTGCCCATAAATAATTTGATAGAGATACAAATGTCTGCATTGGAACTTTACATAATTTTTTTTAACAATATCTAACAATGTTGCATCATTCCACCTCCTCTCTTGGACTAAGTAGTATAGCTACTGATATTTCTTTTGGTTTTCCTGTTGACACTGGCACCAGAGCAAGGCAGTTCTTGACACGGCCGAGCAGTTGGTGACAAAAACTAGGTGTCCTTTTCCCCCCAAGCAAGCATTCCACAAACCAACAAGGTCGTCCCCAGAAGGAATTGATTCTCGGGCTAATGGACGAATCCAATCCCACTAAAGGACCTCATTATAAGCCCACTCCCTTTCCCTAGACTCCTGGTCTGACATGCGATAACCAGGAAGTGACACACACGATGACATAAAGTGATGACACCGCAGTCCTTGGTGTGTTTAGATTACATAGGAATAAAGGCACATGATTCCGTCTGAAAATTCTGTGTCTCCCTATCCTTCAGGAGTGGAGCAGAGTGCCGACACGATGGAAAGGTGGTGTCGTTTTCCTGTCACAATGTACTGGAACACACCGAAAACGTCTCATCTCAGACTTAACTCTTTCATAAAGAAATCAAAGGAATTACTTTCACAAAGTCTCTCGGAGTAGGCCTTGGCATAGCAATACAGTAAGAGGATATCTCCTTGAATAGTAATAGTACAACAGTAATAATGCAATGAGAGTTTGGCTATATCGTCTTTAAATATTAATAGTAGAGCAACAGAATGGATTTCCACGGTAATGTCTCCTTGAATAGTCATGGCATAGTAACTGTGCTCCTCAGTGCAACTCTCCCCCTCATAGCTTTGTTCAGAGAAGGATTTGATAACGCTAGGCTCAGAGGAGGAGCGGATAGGGGCTGATGGGGGATCCAGACTGGCTGGTGTGGATGTGGAGGCCCATCCTAATTGAGACCTTGGGCTCCTCGGGGACTCGGTTAATTGGACTGAGCTGAATAAAATAAAACGAGCCTGGATCATTACAGCGAGACAGAGGGTCTCCCACTCTCCCTGCTTAATCTCACGCCGCTCATATATTCTACCTTACATTAAGATGGGAGCAGCATCACACAGCCAGGAGTAGAGCCATAAAGACTATCATCACATTCTATCTAGACCAGTGGTCGCCCACCGGTCAATCATGATAGACTGGTCGATCTTCAAGACATTCCAAGTTGATCACCAGACATGCGCTCCGCCTACCGGGCGGGCCTGGGAGATCTGTGCGTCTACTGCACTGGCCAATCGGATAGCTCAAATCATAGGTTCCTACAGAGCTTCCACGTCTGTGGCCACAGCAAAGTTTTTGATGGGCTACTAGCCTACGTAAGATTTAATACATTTTAAAATCATGACCAGAGAGAGACTGTCAAACTATACAGCAAAGAGCTGCTGTTTTTATGAGTTCATGTTTAAGTTTTTATTCAGCACTGTCAACACTTTTCATTCAACACTATTACAAAACATAAAAGCTGCAATAAATAAGTAGCCAAGTGTATCGATAGCCCTATGTTTTTATAATTATTTAATATCACCTCGTCAAGTGTATTTTAATATCGATCCCGCTAGCTAGCTAATGATAGCTAGCCAGCATACTAGCCATGCATTCAGAAGCTAGCTAGCTTACCTAACAGATATGCAATAAAAATATGCTCTTACTCAGAGCTGCATCAATTTCTTTAAAATACGGGCAGTACTGGGGGTTTGAGCAATTTGTTGTTGTTGTGCTTAATGCTCTGTCGATAGTTGATTTGTTCACAGTACTTCGCTGCGTCGCCAAATGTTGACTTGACGGCTGGACATTCCTCACACACCTGCTTAAATATTTATTCCCAAACTTTTTATGGTTGTGAATCATTTCCTCGAAATGGCGCTGGAAGCGCAGCTCCCCCAACACAGATTTGAGATATAATGTCTCCTTTCTTGCCCAGTGCCTGGTTTTCTTCGACTTGGGTGCCATATTTTGAATTGCCGCTGCGGTTTCCACGTGTGTTGTTGTGGTAGGCGGAAGTAGTGTGTGACAAGTACATCTGGGAACAGACCAAACATATTATCAAACTCCCTCAGTGATATTTTTTTATTTTTTTTGGGGGGGGGAGCCTTATCCCATGCGGATCGTTCATTAAAATCACGGATGTGCAATAGTAAAACGCACATTACCCACATCCTGTAATACTAAATCCGACTGAATAGGTCTCAAGACAACTGGGAACGCTTGGGGGAAAAAACTGGATCCAACTTCCAAGTCAAACTCTTTCTAGAGCTCCAACTTTCTAACGTGAAGATCACTGACTTCATGATTTGACTTCACATTTTTTGGGGGGTGGGGGAGAGTTCCTAGTTGTCTTGAAAGCACCATGACCATCAGAAGCAGTTAACATCAGTCCAGTAAAATAAAAAAAAAGCTAGTTATTTCAATTCATCCTCTGCAGTTCCTTGCAAATGCTGCACTAACTGATTTATTTTGTTATCAAAGCATAAGCTTTTAAATATATGGTCTGAGAATAACAAGATTGGCAGGCCAGGCATATAGCCAATATACTGTGATCATGAATTAAGGCTACTGCCCAAACCACATTTCTACAGAACTGTTGTATTAAGTTCATGTTTTTTAAGTCATGTAAAAAATAAAATCTGAGGGTTAGACCTCAGCTTGCTTTTTGACTGTGAAAGTGATCTTGACTTAGAAAATGTTGGTGGCCACTGATCTAGACTATACTGACTAAAACCCCCAGTGTGGTCAAGGAATGTTGTGGTTGTCCATATTAATTGCAGAGTTAGTGGTTGAAGGGGGAACAGCACTTCTTAAAATGTAGCTGTAGAAGTATCTAGGTGGGACTGTTGTATAGTAATTTCTCTAGCATAAGCCACCTCCAACATCGTTTTAGAATTTGGCAGTACGTCCAACCGGCCTCACATCCGCAGACCACGTGTTTGGCGGCGTGTGGGCGAGTGATTTGCTGATGTAAACAGAGTGCCCCACGGTGACGGTGGGGTTATGGAATGGATAGGCATTAGCCACAGACAACAAACGTAATTTCATTTGATCAGTGGCAATTTGAATGCAGAGAGATACTGTGATGAGATCCTGAGGCCCATTGAGCATGTTTGTGATGCTCTGTATGTCAGCCTGTTCCATTTCCCGCTAATATCTGAGGCAATTGGTGATCACACCAGATACTGACTGGGTTTCTGATCCACGCCCCTACCTTAAAAAAAAAAAAAGGTATTTGTGAAAGGTAATCCATTGATTATGGCCTAATGAATTTATTTAAGTTGACTGATTTTCTTATATGAACTGTAACTCAGTAAAATCTTTGAAATTGTTTTGTTTTTATATTTCTGTAGTATAACAACATGCAGTAATTCCTCAAATGTAATAAGAAATGTTAGAATATACAGCTCCCCAAGCTTGCACCCCTATTCTCTCATACACGTTATCTGTTATGTGTATATGTCCAAGCAGATATCTTTTTCGTTTTTTACAAAAGTCTTTATTCTTTACCTGTAGAAAAAGATTAATTGTATGTTATGACACCTCACTTTCGTACAAGTACGGCGAGATAAGGTTTGCACCCAATTCCACTGTAGTGACAGAGTAGCAGGACTGGATAATGGCCCTACAATGCCCTGTGAGTGAATACAAGAACACCTAGCCTTTGAGAATCTCTATCTTCCATATAATGGCCTGCCCTGTCTTATCCACAGACCCAGAATCAGGGTGGAACAGCAGGAGACCGACACATCTGTTTTGGATAGACGCAAACACACACACGTCAGGTGGGAGGAAAAGAGGCCTGCCTGTGGCACTGAAAGATAAAGCTTTGTACAGGCGTTGTATGTGTGTGTGTGCTGGCGGGAGTTAGATTCTGATAAGAGGTGTGTTTTTGAGCAGAGAGGCAGTAAACATGTAACTAAATATGTGACCCGGCTCAGCCTTTGGCCCTGGTCACAGTGGTTTTAGGATTCATTGATGTCATGCAAGGATCAGAGGGAAGTAGCCAATCACGCCCTCTCTCTGCAGGATGACAAACAGTAAGATTTATATAAAAAAAAAAAAACATTTAATTATATGGTTCATCATCTATATTACCAGAACTGAATAGACTGGAGCACTTTGTGTGTAAGAGACAGAGAGAAGGAGCTATGGGAGTCAGGCAGTACAGTAATCGTTCACTGCATGCCGACACACTACAAGGACAAAAGCCTCTCGTTTCATCCACTATCCGCCCAATAATATTGTCTAGTCTCTTTCTCCACACAGTACATGGTGACTCATACCCAATATGCTATTACCTTAGTGTACACACACCCAAACTGAAGAATGTCTTCTGATCCTTGATGTGTTTGAGTATGTCTTGTGTATACACTTTCAGGATATGGTAAGAATGTCTTGAGTGTCGTCATGCTTCCTGCAGAACTCAGACAAGTCCTTTTTTTTTTTTTAGTTTGATCTGATCAAGTCTCTCTCTCTCCGAAAGTGGTCTGACGGACACTGGTACCATTTTTCACTGTGTGCTCTGTCATGGAAACATACACACAGCAGGCCTTCATAAGGAGATTGTGGTGTGGTAGAAGATGTCCCGTTGAACATTTCTGTAATTTGTTTAACCTTTGTGTAACTTGAGAATTGATTCTGGTATGATATTTATCTGGGATATGATATCAAAATCTTCACATAATAGCTCTAGAATATGGCATTTCTAACCTAGGGGATTTCCAACCTAGGGGATTTCTCAATGAGTTGCATATTAATTATCAAAATGATCTCACTGATGGTACAGTTGTGGGTTTATATTTTTGGATATTCTTTCTATGACAGATGTATCGGTAATGGAAGGTCTTTGACGTCTCTCTCTGTCACTCACACCTCCACCTACTCTCCTATATTCCCTGATCCCAGAGATGAAAGAATCCTTCTAAACGTATACTGTTAATTAGGAAAGAAAACTGATAACCAAGGTGAGTGTTGCTAGGTGGTAACCATGCATCAGTCTCTCTACTCCACTCTCCCTCTCTTCACAGTCCCTGTCAGGCATATAATTTCTTGCTCTTTTTCCCTTAATATAGTTCCTTTATTCTTTTTCTCATTCTTTCTCTTTCCAATCCTCATTCACTGTCAAGCATTTGATTACCTCCCCCACCTCCCTCTTTCTACTCCCTCCCGCTCTTTAGTTAGACATGTACTGTACATGTAGCTGTAGTTGGTGCATAGCGTCCTTGTCAGGGCCAGTCCGAATCACTGATGCAGAGTGACCATTGGGGTTAAACGACTCAAAATCACTGATGCAGGGTGACCGCTGGGGTTAAACGACAGACACAGCAGCGGGGTTTATACAGGGAGGCTCCTGTCCCCCTCTGTCTCCTCCCAGAACTGGTGCTGTCACTCGGGGCCAGTGTTCAGGCCCTGATGCCCTCCACTGCTGCCACACACAGACCCAGAGCACAAATAGGCCTTTTGTCCTTCCACTTGCCTGTCAAACTAATGGATTAGTAAGGCATTGCCTTCTAACACAGAGCCTTCAATTCAGCTCTCTGCAATGACCCTTACAATAGTGTGTGAGTGAATGAGTGCACGAAAGGAAGCATGGTTATGCTTTTTATCATGGCTAACATTTTAAGATTAGCTTTAAGACATGCTGTTCCTCTAACTAAGATGTGGTCAGGCTTCTTGCCCGGTCATGTCTTTCTTTGCTGATTTAATGGTTAAGGTTACTTTCAACCTTGCAGTCGTCAACTGCTTTGAACCGCATTAACCGGTCATGCTTAGTCAGTCACCTCGACCGCGTGGTCTGGTTGGTCCCCCATTCTGCACAGTCATGAGTTCTCCATATCCCATGGTCTTCACAGTCCCAGCTCTGAAGCGCAAACACACACACCACACTTTCAACACGCTAGTTTGACACAGACCAAGACAGAGCAGACTTCCTTGGCTTTTTTGTATGTGGTATTGCGCAACATTGAGTAACTTGTTTGCCTCCTGTCTTCGTCTTGATCCATAGTGACATCGATACTGAAGGTATGAATGACATGGCATACATGTGTCTCATGATCACTGCATGGTGGCAATGAGTAATCCTCCAGAAGTTTCCACTCTGAACACAACAGGTCACTATGCCAGAGGTTATAAGAGGTTATAAACCCTGATCGCCTAAAGACATTGAGTTTCAAAGGAGAAGTGCAAACCCAGTCCCCACTTCATATCCATTGTTATATTCCTTCCTCATATTTGTATGCACAGAGGGGGCTCCAGACCAGAGTACCAGGAACCTAGTAACCATCCCCAATAGCCTGCTTCATTCACAGCTGCATTGGACTCAAATTGTCAGGTGATAGTGGAGTGGATAAGTCGAACAGATTTGGGGTGAAATTATCAGTTTTCAAAAGTGAGTTTATTCATCTACTTTATGTACTGTACACATACAGTACTTGTACAGGAGCTATGACTCTGTATACGATTAGTTGTACATCATGTCTAATAAATCTATCTCCTTAATTAATGTTGTGTGAGATTTGTTCAAAGTTGATTTTTGTTCTGTTCATATATGTATGTACCTACTATATCTATAAATAAATCAAATGCAAATCATCTAGAGTGACAGAGTATGCTTTGCATTCTGGGAATCCCACTGTTGCTGGGGTAGTGGACTACAGTACACAGCTGGAGGGAGAGTACACAGACAGAGGGTATATGTAATTATAGCCTACACACAGAGGGAGATCTAGGCGCTGGATGAGGAAACGCTGCATTATAGGCTATAGTACATTTACATGGCTGAACAATTCTTAATGGAGGCTTTAAAACAACGTTTCTGTGTTTTTGCTGAGTCTCTCTGGTAAAGGCAGTGTTGGCAAAGTGAGAGTTTGGTTAGGGGAAACTGGATTGGGATCAGGGATTTTGTTGCCTGTTTCAAATCACTATAGCAAGGTAGCTAATGCGTTTGGTCCCCATACTGTCTGACAAATAATGTATGTGCTTCATTTAGTTATTGGATGTATTGAGTAACACACTGTGCAGAAAATCCTCCTTCTAGTAATAGTCGGGGCTTGGGGATGGGCTGCCCACTGCTCTTACACCATAACTGAAGAGTGCATACTTGACTGCAAACTCTGGACACTTCTCCTAACATGGTGGGGTGCTAGTGTGTCAATGCGAAAAAATTACAATTATGCTTTTACTTCCTCCACTTCCACCATTATCAACACTAGTACTAACAATTCAATGCTGTCTGTGTGTGTGTGTGTGTTTGTGGCAATAAATGAGTTACTTGAGTGTCTTCTGCATCATTGTCCCTGTGATCGGGGACCCGGGGTGATTGTCTCTAGTTTAAACCTGCACCTTTCTGAGTTCACCAACCAACAGGTGGCACTCTTAATGGTCATTCGAGACGGATTAGAGACAATTAACCCTGCCTGCCTTGCTGAGGCTCAAAGGCAACATCACCACTTCAGGTGACTGCCACTCCAGGAGCTGAGCCAAGTGACACCTCTGCTTCTCATCAGTACTGATTACTCGCACCTCATCACCCCAGTCCAGCTTGTTCGATCATGTATTGCAGGCAGTCCTGTAGCTGTTAAGACAAAGTTGGGCTGGTTGGTCTAGGGACTCACGGGTCTGCCTTCGCGTGTCTGCTCACCGGCATCCTGATTCGAGACGGATTAGAGACGATTAACCTGGATAAATGACCAGTAGGGGCTAATCACCGTCCTCTCAGCTCCTCAGCCAACTCTTGGCCTTGGAACAGGGCGGTCCTGACCAGAGTTATGCAAGCACACACCGGCGAGAAGAGGATGGCGGGAATGACGGCGGCCTGCTCAGGAGGCTCACCTACCCGGAGAGATCTTTTGACGTGCTCATTGAAGCTTTCGACCGGCCCAATCCTTAGTCACAGGCCTCAGGCGTCCAAGGTCTCCTGGAGACGCTGAAGGAGATGGAGAAGCTTACTCTTACCACCCGGACGCAGCCGCTGTGGCTTCTATGTACCCACCTCAGCAGCTAGTACAGCCCCTGAGCCAGAAGCTGCACCAGCAGAGATGACCATCACAAGCCCCGAGCCAGTAGCTGTATCTAGGTGCTACCGCCTACATGTACCCACCTCCGCATCCAGTGTTACCCACCTGACCAGCCTCAGCCCTGGCCAAGGTTGCCACAGTACCTGCCACGGATCGGCGCCTTCTTGCACCTAGAGACACTGTCAACAAAGATGACAGGAGTTTGCTCTCTTCAAGATGGCCCTCGAAAACCTATTGCTCCCCGATGAGGACGCATTGGTCAAGTTTCACCACTTTCTTGACCACCTCAAGCTGCCTGATCCCCATCTCATGGCCATCTCACTCCATGACCCAGTGCCATACACCGCTGCCATGGCAGACCTTGAGCAGCAATGGGGCCAGCTACATTACCTTGCCCTGGAGATCTGTCATCATGACGTTGCAAGACATCCGGCCAGGGGACACAAGGCTTCTGTCAGTTTCCTTTTCTCATCAAGACCTTAGTGAGCATGCCCTGTTCACTTTGGCCCAGGGGTAATCGAGTCCTGTGGCTCCAAAGTTGAGTGTCTTCTGGGGAAGCTCTGAATACAGGGCCAACGTCAGTCACATGCATACATACATACATGCATGCATGCCTGCCTACCTACAAGCAAGCACTTGTACCTAGCACAATGGCTGAAGATGGAAGCAGAGTGCCAGAGCAGCCAGTGCCCTTAAACAATGGGACAAGCCTGCAGCCTTTGAGCAGAAACACCCCGGTGCTTCTATACTATGGGGCTTCAAAGACACCTGCACAGGAACTACCACTTACACAGCCCACAGCAGAGACCAACGCGTATTGTCCCTGTGCAAAAGCAAGGACCACTACCTCATCAGGTGTTAGAGATTCAACTCAATGACTGTCGAGCAGAGCCTCAAGTGGCTGAAGGACAAGCGCCACTGTCGACGGTGCAGCCAAGCTCACCGTGAGGCTCTGTAACTTCAGGAGACTATCTGTGGTGGATAGCACCTCGTTGTACTCCATTAAGTGCACACGTAGAAGTATAGGTCCAAATATCCCGACACCTCTTCATATCCAGCGGTTGTTCAGATGGGTCAGGTGAGCTCCTCAGGCCGGACACTGCTCAAAGTGTTCAAGGTTCTCCTGCAAAACAACAAGGATGGGAACCTTGGAGACCTATGAAGCCTCAAGCTCGGGCATGACGGGGCGGAAGAGTCCCTCACCGTCGGAGAGTGCAACAAGATAAGGGCTCATCTCTCAGCTTCAGATGCTGTCCCTTAGAGGGACCCAGGAGGGCCTTCTCCAGGCCCTTCTCCATCACACACAAACCCATCCCACCTTGCTAAGGCTCAAAGGCAACACCACCACCTCCGGTGACTGCCACTTCAGGAGCTGAACCAAGTGACAACTCTGCTTCTTATCAGCGCTGATTACTCACACCTCATCACCCCAGTCCAGCTTGTTCGATCATGTTTTGCAGGCAGTCATGTAGCTGTTAAGACAAAGCTGAGCTTGTTGGTCCAGGGACCCACGGATCTGCTGCATCCACCAGATGAGATTCCCCACAGCAAATGCAGCACCCCCTGCTGTGCTCACAGGGCAGCTATCCAGGCAATGGACACCAGCCTGCAATCACCCTGATCACACAGGGCGGCGCAGCGCTTCTAGAGACAATCAAATTGTATTTGTCACATGAGCCGAATACAACTGGTATAGACCTAACCGTGATATGCTTACTTATAAGCCCATTACCAACAATGCAGTTTTAAGAAAATATTTACCAAATAAACTAAAGTAACACAAAATAATAACAACCATGCTATATACAGGGGGTACCGAGTCAGTGTGTGGGGGTACATGTTGAGGTAATTTGTACATGTAGGTAGTAAAGTGACTGCATAGATAATTAACAGCCAGAAGCAGCAGTGTAAAACCAAATGCGACCGAGCCTGGACTCAGAACCCAGTGTCTCTGGTGCCCCTCAGGAGGCCCCTTGCTAGCTAGTTAGCATAGTTAGCATGACCAATTATTAGTTAGACATTTTACGACTTTGGGTGTGATCTTAAAGTCATTCTGTATTGCCAGAGTGCGCTTGTAAATTCAGAGCGTTGTCAGATTGTCCGTTTAAAAAAAAAAAAAAAAATATTCAGTGTTTCGCTCTCAGATCGCACACTGACTGCTCGGGCCGAGGAGTAGGGTTGATTTGAGCGTTCTGCCCAGACAACGGCAGTCAAGCACCCAAGGTAGCTTGCTAGCTACTTCCAGACACAAATGAGACCACTGACCATTTTACTCGCCTTAGCAAAGCTGGTTATGTTAGAGCTGGTTTCATGTTATCCAGAGTGTTGGTGACTAACTGTGCTGCTGGCAACAATTTAATGACGTTTTTTTGCGACGTTTACTGACTCAACGGGTGTTGAGCGCTTGTAAATGATTTATTCTGTACTGTGGGCACTCATACGCGAGTGCTTCGAATTCAGAGTAAATAGCCAGAGCGAATTTATGAAAGCACCCGATTGTCCAATGAGAAGGCAGAACGACTATACCATTTTAGCTAAGCTAAGAATGATGGGAATAATCAAATCAATAAACGTTGGGTAGGTAGTGAGCCTATAGTTAATATACTGGCAAGTTTGATGTTTAAGTAGCCAACTAACATTAGGTAGCTAGCTACAACATACCAGTACATACTGCTATACTGAGACGCTATGTGGTTCGTAAGGACAGTGTAGCTAACAAATTGTCAGCCAATATAACATATGGTAACTTATTTGAAAAGTCATTAGTTTATTACATTGCTCAACATTTTCATAACATTTGTCATAATTAGTTAAAGCAATGAATTTGTATCCGCTCTCATTGTACTTCGACTGCATATTTTCCGCCATTTTCTTAAAATCTGGAAACGATGTGAACCATGTCCATTTCATGAAGAATTGAAATATGGTTCTAAACTACAGAATTAGTGTCCTTTGCGTGTGTGCTTCTTATTTTGGTGAATTTAGTACGACATCCGGAAACTTTTGTCATACTAACTATATCCATACTATGACCAATAAACGTACTATATACTCAATCACGTATTTGAGCAAAGCTTATGACTTGGGTGACTGGAGTCTTTGACAATTTTTTTTTGGGGGGGCTTCCTCTTACACCATCTAGTATAGAGGTCCTGGATGGTAGGAAACTTGGCCCCAGTGATGTTCTGGGCCGTACGCACTCTGAAAAGTCATTAGCATTGTCATGCCCTCTTCACGACTGTCTTGGTGTGCTAGGACGATGTTAGTTTGTTGGTGATGTGGACACCAAGGAACTTGAAGCTCTCAAACTCGCTCCACTACAGTCCTGTCTGTGTGTTCGGCCCTCTATTTCCTGTAGTCCACAATCATCTTCTTCTTTTGTCCCTTTTTGCCTTCTGGTAGACAGTCATTGTAAATAAGAATTTGTTCTTAACTGACTTGCCTAGTTAAATAAATAGTCAGGGCTTGTTTATTATTTTGTGTTGTAAGGCCTGCTGGAGGGAGTCTGGGCTGCTCTTAGAACATGCTAGGACATTTCTCCCAACTGTTGAACCAGCCCGCCCACCTGATCCCAGGCCAATGGGCGGGTGAGGCAGGGACAATTACAAAAACATAGTTCCACCCTAACAGGTCTTAGTTCTTCCAAGAGAGATGTGGATACCTTCATTCAAGTGGAGTACACTTTAGCAGAAGATTGCATACTGTACTGCAAACTCTGGACACTTCTCCTAACATGGGTGAGGTGCTAGTGCATCAATGCAAAAAAATAATAATAATTGCGTCCACCATTATCAACAATGGTACTAACAATTCAATGCTGTGTTTGTGGCAATAAATGAGTGACTTGAGTATGTCTCCTGCGTCATTTTCCCTGTGACCCGAGGCGATTGTCTGTAGTTTAAACCAGCACTTTTCTGAGTTCACCAATCATCAGGTGGTGCTTTTTTTTCCTCCTTAGCTGAGATAATTAATACCTG
The DNA here is from genome assembly GCF_013265735.2 of Oncorhynchus mykiss. NCBI lineage: Eukaryota > Metazoa > Chordata > Actinopteri > Salmoniformes > Salmonidae > Oncorhynchus > Oncorhynchus mykiss. Next base: position 16,091,979 of record NC_048592.1, read on the forward strand.
TCTGAATATGAAATGACTGATGTTAACGTGTTCTTTCTCCCTACGCCGTATTATGGCTGCCCTCTCTCTCTCTCTGTGTGTGTGTGTTTCAGATGGGTCCGGATAAAGCAGAAACAACACATCTGTTGTTTACATTGGATGGCCTAACCTTCATATGTTCTTAATCTTCCTTTACAGTGGAGTCTGGTGTGTGACTCGGCATGGAAGGTCCACATCGCTAAGTTCTCTCTGCTTGTGGGCTCCATATTCGGATACCTGGTCTTTGGGGTCCTGGCAGACTGGTGAGTTTTTTTATTTCTAACTACTACATAATAAAGTTAATATATTTGAATAGACATTCAGTTCAGGAGTGTTCAGTGTGTTTCTTGCTAATGCACCGAAACAATAAATACCTTAAGGGGCAGACTCGAAGTCTTTACCTTGTATTGTTTAAATATGGGACCTCTCCTCCCCCCCTTGTCTCTCTCCCCTCCCTCCATCCTTAGGTTTGGTCGCCACCCGGTCCTGATCATCTCGGTCCTGTTCATGCTGGTGTTCGGTCTGACCGTGGCCTTCTCGGTCAACGTTCCCATGTTCAGCACCCTGCGCTTCTTCGAGGGCTTCTGCCTGGCAGGCATCATCCTCTCCCTCTACATCCTCAGTAAGTCTTCAGTAAGTCCTGCAGGCCTAGTACACCATGCTTTTCTCCATGCCTTTGCTATGCTGTACAGTCAATTGATTTATCTGTTTTGTGAGAATTTCAATTAGTGTTGGGGTAATGGATGTGCTGCAGTGTGGGCAGTTGTTGGTTTCCATAGCCTTGTCTTTGTGGGGTGTGTTATATTAGACAGACCCCCATGTCTTGAGTTGGCGTTGGGATTCTATATATCAACAGATGGTGTTATGACTATGAGTAGGGCCATATTACCTGACTAGGGGCTACATCCCAAATGGCACCCTATTCTCTAGGGCTCTTGTTAAAAGTGGTGTACTATGTACAGTAGGGAATAGAGTGCCATTTGGGACCCAGATTAGGGAAAACCTTAGTGACGAGGTGTAAATATGGTGTGAGGGGTGTGTTCTTTCCAACAGCTGCTGTTCGTTCTAGTTGCCTGTAAACTGTTAGGACAGGCCCCTGTATCACTGGAGATGACTGCAAGCGTTTCAGAAGGAGCTGTGGAAACCTATCGCCCCACAGAGAGAGACGCTGCCTTTCCTATGTGGGTTATGTAGATGCTGTTGCAGCAGCTTCCATAGGTCCTAGCTATCGATCTGTGTTGTCACTCATCCCCATTTCCACCAGGCCTCTGCGTTGATAGAGATGACTGCAAGTATATGTACCTGTGTGGAAACCTAAGTTTTGTCTAAAATGGCACCCTATTCTTTATATAGTACCCTACTTTGAACCAGGGCTCTGTGTCAGTAGTAGCACACTATATAGGGAACAGAGTACCACTTCAGATGCAGCCCTAGCCTTTCCAATGTGGGTCATGTTTGTGGAGGGTCAGCAGAGGGTCAGAGGCTGTTGAATATGTACTAAACACCGAGGGAGGCAAAGCAGCAATAAGGTACCTGCAGCCTGTCTGGTCTATTACACGGAACACTGTCAGAGCTGTGTCAGGCTCACCCTTTTGATGGGGTCAGTTACACTAGGTTTGTTTTGGTCTGGGTTATAGTTCTAGGAAAGACGACATCACGTTACTGGTAGACGGAGTGGAAAGTTATCAAAATGTTTTTTTGTTTTTTTTAAAAGGTCATCCCAGCTTGATGCCTGTGTTCCTGTGGCGCCAAATACCCTTGATCAAAGTGCCTTTCAGTGTAAATGTAGCCTCGGATAGCATACAGCTTCTATTTTAAAGGGTGTGACCTCCTTCTGAGGAGGTATCAACTGACAGAGAATTGCTGACTTTCCACTTTTTGGAAGTCCCTCCGAAGCACTCCCAACAAGTACAGAACAGCTTTGAAATGAGTGCAGTTTTTCTAAATCAAGCTCACTTCCTTGGTTTGTCCTCTCATTACTGTTAACCAATAGACTGAGTGACAGATACTGAGATGGAAACAGAGGAGGTGGCTAGGTGATAATCTGTCCGCTCCGCTGTACTCGCTGGCCTTGCCCACTGCAGTGCTTCACTGGAACTGTGTGTACTGTACACTCCATAACAGTCAGAGAGATGAATCCTTGTGACCTTTTCTCTCCGCAGTAAAGGTTTGATGAGTGATAATCTGCCCTAGAAAGCCGTTCCAGTCGGTCCTGGCGCTCATTCCCGTTGAAATGCATTTACCCAGCTAGCGAGGAGAGGGTGGGGTGAGGAGGAGGAGGAGGAGATGATAACGTCCTGATAACTAGTCTTGTGGTTGATGCGTGGGGGGACGGAACGGAAGGGGGGCAGAGCCAGGGGGCCCCTTGTCATTCTAATTTACTCCACACCGTCTACCTTGAAAAGCCTCGCAGTGTTCCCAAAATAGACGGCTGGGACCTTCTGTCAGTTTGTTTTGTGTTTGATAATTGCATTCAATGGTTGGTTGTTTACATAGTTTTCGCAAAGTCGTCTCACTGTATGCTGACTAGATACTGTGTATGTATGGACACAATTAAATTAAGGCCCACCCTCTTGTCTGTCTCGCCAACTCTTTTGTCCCCCTCCACCCTCTTTTTCTCTCGCTCGCTCTCCAGTCTCCACCTCTCCGCCCTGTCTTTCTCTATCCTGTTTTTCCACTCATTATCAACTGCCATCCCAGTGATTGCTGAGTAAATACTGTAGAGTGTACGTACGCTCTAAGGAGTGCCACTGAGTCACTCCGGCAACGGTGGTAAAAGACTATGTACGAACCTGGAGTTCAAACCGACTGCATTTCATTCTCCGGCAGTGTTGTTGAGGAACACACAGCAGAGAGGCAGAGCAAGGATATGGGGATTTTCCATGAAGGTTATGTGCTGAGAGGATTCATTATGTCGGGACTACATTGGCTGTCTACTTGTTAAAACTATCACACGGTCATCATGCATTTAGAATGATTGGTATAATTGATTTGTAGCATACCCATGGTTTGGCTGTGCGATATTTGCTTTACAGATTTGTCGAGATTATGTCTGAACTCGCATATTCAAGTTGTGCAAATGACAACCAATACAGTTTGGAATAATTACTCTATGGAATGGTTGGAGTTCTCTTTATTTTTTACCAGCTAGTCAAGTCGTTTAAGTTGAGCTATACCGTTGCCTATATTGTTGTTCTTAATGTGGAGGCGGTATACGTCCACATTCTGCGTCTCCCCTCTGTATTGCCACAACTCTACTAATGCGGGTTGTCTTCAGATATTGGCACTGTTGTTATCCAAACCCTATATTACTAAATTCATAATACTGTTATGTACAGGATAGGCATATTTAGACTTTCCAAAAAAGTTATAATTCACAAAACATCTAAATTTTTCAGGGCAAATTGAAGAATTGTGTATGCCAGGTATCTAGACTCTCATATCAACACAGCTGAGACGTGTGGTGTGGGAAAACCTGGGAAGAACCATGTAGTATTTGGGTCAAGGATAGTTCAAGATGTACTATTAAGGAGTGTAGGCGAGGCTACTCCTTTATAATGTCCAAGGACTTCATATGTTCGGTTCAGCGGTAACTGGCTCTGGCAACCAAAACTGTCATTCTCAATCTAAACGTGAATCGATTCTCAATTGCCATACGGTTGTAGAAACATAAATCCCTCTACTTTCATATCACATCAATATAATTTCAAATTTGCAAAATTCACTGAGTGTACAAAACATTAAGGACACCTTCCTAATATGTAGTCCCCCCCACCACCACCAGAAAAGCCTCAATTTGTCTGGGCATGGACTCTTCAAGGTGTAAACTTTTCCACAGGCATGCTGGCTCATGTTGACTCCAATGCTTCCCACAGTTGTCACATTGGCTGGATGTCCTTTGGGTGGTGGACCATTCTTGATACACACAGGAAACTGTTGAGCATGAAAGACGCAGCAGCATTGCAGTTCTTGACCCAATCCGTTGCGCCTGGCACCTGCTACCAGACCCCGTTCAAAGGCACTTAAATCTTGTCTTGCCCATTCACCCTCTGAATGGCACACATACACAATCCACGTCTCAATTTTTTCAAGGCTTAAAAATCCTTCTTTAAACTGTATCCTCCCCTTCATATTTTGTTCTGTGTATTTTGGGGGGGTATTTTATTAGGATCCCCATTAGCTGTTGCAAAAGCAGCAACTACTCTTCCTGGGGTCCACACAAAACATGAAACATAATACAGAATGACATAATACAGAACATTAATAGACAAGAACAGCTCAAAGACAGAACTATATAAAAAAAATGTAAAGGCACACGTAACCTACATATCAATACATACACACTAACTATCTAGGTCAAATATGGGAGAGGCGTTGTGCCGCAAGGTGTTGCTTTATCTGTTTTTTGAAACCAGGGTTGCTGTTTATTTGAGCAATATGATATACACTTTCTTGAATTTGTTCAGGATTTGGGGATTGTGAAAAGACCCCTGGTGGTATGTCTCATGGGATAAGTGTGTGTGTCAGAGCTGTGCGTAAATTGACTATGCAAACCATTTGGGATTTTCAACACAATGTTTCTTATAAAAAGAAGTGATGCAGTCAGTCTCTCCTAAACTCTTAGCCTAGAGAGACTGGCATGCATAGTATTTATATCAGCCCTCTGATTACAATTAAGAGCAAAATGTGTCGCTCTGTTCTGGGCCAGCTGCAGCTTAACTAGGTCTTTCTTTGCGGCACTGGACCACACGACTGGACAAGAACCTGCAGAACTTGCTTTTTGGAGTGTTGTTTTAAAAAAGCAGAGCATCTCTTTATTACGGTCAGACCTCTCCCCATCTTTACAAACATTGAATCTATATGTTTTGATCATGACAGTTTACAATCTAAAGTAACACCAGGTAATTTAGCCTCCTCAACTTGTTCTACAGCCACACCATTAATTACCCGATTCAGCTGAGGTCTAGAACTTAAGGAATGATTTGTACCAAATACAATGCTCTTAGTTTTAGAGATGTTCAGGACCGGTTTATTACTGGCCAAACATTCCAGAACAGACTTAACTCTTTTGTTAAGAGTTTCAGTGACATGTGGTTACTGATGTGTATATGGTTGAATCACCAGCATACATAGACACACATGCTTTGTTTAATGCCAGTGGCAGGTCATTGGCCTAGAGAGCGGTACACCACACGTTACATGTTTGACATTAGAGAAGCTTCCATTAAAGAGAACACTTTGAGTTCTATTAGATTGCCATATCGTGGATTCAGAGCTGAAGTTGAAAAGCCATAACACAAGTTCTTTTCAACCACCGGTTATGGTCAATAATATCAAAGGCTGCACTGACATCTAACAGTACAGCTCCCACAGTCTTATTATTTATCCATTTATTTCAACCGATCAGTCATTTTGTGTCACTGCAGTACATGTTGAGTGCCCTTCTCCGTAAGCATGCTGAAAGCCTGTTGTTAATTTGTTTACAGATAAATGGCATTGTATTTGGTCAAACACCATTTTTTTCCAACAGTTTGCTAAGAGCTGGCAGCGAGCTTATAGGTCTGCTGTTAGAACCAGTAAAGGCCGCTTTACCACTATTGGGTAGCGGAGTTACTTTGGCTTCCCTCCAGGCCTGAGGACAAAGACTTTCCTCTAGGCTCAGATAAAAAAAATATGACAGATAGGAGTGGCTATAGAGACAGCAACCATCCTCAGTTGCTTTCCATCTAAGTTGTCAATGCCAGGAGGTTTGTCATTATTGATTGATGATTTTTCCACCTCTCCCACACTAACTTTACAAAATTCAAAATTGCACTGCTTTTCTTTCATTATTAGATTTTTTTTATGCATGAATACAATTGCCCACTGTTCGTTTGTTGGCATTTCCCACCTCAGTTTGTCCACTTTGCAAATTAAATAATCATACAAAATAATTGATTTGTGATGAATAGGCCATCTGATTCGATGAAAGATGGAGTTGAATCTGTCTTTCTGCCCATAATTTAATTTCAAGTACTTAACAAGTGACCTCAATAAAGGATCATAGCTTTCACCTGGGTTCACCACCTTGTCAGTCCATGTCATGGAAAGAGCAGGTGTCCTTAATGTTTTCCACACACAGTGTACACTGGTTTTAACCTGTTTAACACAGTTGCAGCCGACAGCATTACATATTTTTTTTCTGGGATCCTTCTTTCGTTACACACGGGTATTCGGAGATGCTAGATGGCTCATTTAGAACAGGTGGTCACCTCTGTCTTCCGTAAACGAGCGCTCTAACATGGAAATATGGCCGCGTGGGAACCCTAACCCTATAAAGATGTGTGGTAATTTATCCTTTTAGTCTTAGCCATCACATCAGCAAGAAATAATTGTCAAGTTCCAAAACGCTTACAAAACCGTATCGCAAGCGAGGCATAGCCTATTAACGTTTGGACAGCGCTTCGGGGCAGTGTTGGCGCATCGGTGTATATGGCAGAAATGTAAGTGAATAGACTCTAATGCGCTAGCGTTACCGTCAATGAAATGTGCTAGGTCAACGGTACATGATTGGACCAAGGGAGTGACCATACACCAAAGGTATTTCATCGCGGTTGTGTCACCTTGCCTTGCACTCCCAAGATTTCCCACGTCAATGGAATTCTTTCTTCTTCCTTCTCCTAAAGTGTGGCTCTGAGTGCGTAGTCATAATCTTGTCGGTCTGATTTTTGCTTTGTTAATCGTACACAAACGTCAATCTAGACAGAGGGACTGTAATCCAGGTGAAACTTTGCAGGGTTCACTGTCAACAACGGTATTTCCCCATGGAAACCACCATGGAAGCTACTGTCTTTTTTTTAGTGCAGTTTCATCTTACCTAGAGACAGGACGCAGTGCTGCGCTATATGGAGCTGATTGACATACTCTCTGTGTGACTTGGGTTTTCCGCTGGTGACTCAAAAGGCTCTGGAGTGTGTGACAGTAATTCCCCTTTAATTACGTAGGAAAGGTGCTCCCTTCCATCTAGCTTCCATCTGTCATTCCCTGCCTGAAAGTATTAGACATGGTATGTTTGGGCACTGGATGCTGCTTAGGGGCCTTACTGTACCTGCATGGGGAAACACTGAGGGTATGGTTAGTAAGAGAAAATAACCAACCTCCTCTCTGTTTCCCTCCCTTAATGATATCCCCAGTGCCTGCCAGCCAGCCATTCAGTGAGCTCTACGGCGGGCGGTAAGCCCCGGTAGGGGAGAGGTTTGTGTAAATGCCTTTGTTCGCTGCACTGGCCTGTCAGATTCAGCCATACTGCAGGGGCGGACAGGGCTGATGTGAGGCTCCTGACACAACCCCTATCACCATCCAGACGAGGGAGAGCAATGGGAGAAACAGAAAGGCAGTGCGCTAGAGAGAGACTGAGGGTGGGGCAAATGGAGCAAGGGATAGGAATATAGCTCACTATCGATGTGATGACTCATTATTACTCTTTTGGTGAAGATTTGATGTTATCAATCTCTTTTTTTATTTTTATGCTGGCACAAGTATGAATGTTTGCTGTGCTAATGTGTGCATTTACCTGCAACGCCCAGGATGTGTGCACTCCAAAGCAGTGGGCCATATTAAGACTAGCACATCCATATCCACCCTATTTTTAAAACATAGCAGAATCACTAATGAAATGCAGTGGTATTTCGACCTCAGAGTTCCATCTCTGACAAGGCCTACAGTATGTTAGCATTTTTGCGCTGTAGCGTCAGTAGAAATCCGGTATGTTAGCATTTTTGCTAGGGTCATTGTGCTCAGGCGCAGTGGGTAGACTTGGCTAGCTAGATTTGTTTCTTTCTCTGTGTTATTGTTAGCTCATGTCTTGCCCCAGCTATGTAGGTCACTTTTCTTCTCTCCCAGCCTGTGATGCGATTTTGAATTCAACTATTTAACTAGTCTTCATTTTTATCATTTTAGCTAGGTCATTGGATACATTTAGTTGCCTATATTGCCAATTTATTATTTTAACTTAATGAATCGTAAATGTTGACGACCATACTCTTATTAATTTGGCTAATCACAATAGTATACCGTGTGTTAGGGAGATCACAGTATTTTGTATATCTACAGCACATAGAAATCATATCAACCCTGAACATAGGCCTCAGCTTGTTGCTTCATACTGTATCATTCCAGAGCACATGTGATCCTGGGATGTTGAACAGTGTCTAAGCAGACGATACTTGATGATATCACTCTCTGGCTGCAGTGTGTTCCCCAGGCTTGCCCCCGCCTGCCTCGCTCACGACATACTCGTGTTCTCTCAGGACTCTGGCATCTTGTTGAGAGATGAGCTGGTAGAGCTGATGATGTCACCAAATAGCTAACTAGGAGTGCCCCAGCCCTGTGTACTAGTAGGAATCACAAGTTTGTGTGTGTGTAGAATTATCCAGATTTGACCACATGTTGTTGCCAAATGCCTAACACTTCCTTATTATTGAACACTTGGGTTGTATTTCACAAAGGGTTAAGTTTAGTCAACTTTTACACTCATTAAGAAATAACTTCAAAATAATTGTGATTATATGATTGACTTTAACTCGTCTATACTCTCATGTTTATAAAGATGGAATGAGTTAAGTCAGTTACTTTGAATCACTGCGTCCTCTACGTGACCATATTTGTTCATCTATTCAGAATTCCACACCTCCAGATGAAGGTCATGTGATATTCTCACCGGGAAATCTAGTCTTGTGACTTTTTATCAGGAGGTGACTTCATCACGGTCTTGCTCTGTTTGTGCTAAAGGAGCAGGGTTGTATCTTGATCACTGTGAAGTAGTGACATTAAATGAAATGTACTATTGACTATCTGATCAGTCCATTCATTCCAGTCTGACGTATTGTAGTCTTTATGCTTCTCAACACTTATTGGACTGTATCGATTATTCTGTGTAGTTACAACTTAGACACTAGAGCCTGCACTCACTTCAACTTAATTACATACACAGTCCTACTCCTAGCTCTAATGTACAGTTAAGAATCGGCTGTACATCCACATTGCTGTACATTTAGCATTGCACAGAGAAACTGAGAAGATGCACAGGAAAACACTTATCTACTCTTAAAAAGTAGATGGATGACAGTGTATCCCCTGTTTGCCATGCTCTATCCTGGTCTGTTTCCCCTCTGGTGATGGGATAGTAAAGCTGGTTTATTCAGGCAGGATTTGGGCTCTGTTCCCCTTCCTGCTGCAGTATGTATGGCTGGGTTCTGCTGCTCAGACAGATTGACTGTCGGTAATTAGTGTGTGTGTGCATGTGTGTCCGTCTGTATCCAGAAGCTTTAATCTGCCAGTACAGAGGGAGAGAAGAGACTGATGTGCAGACAGACATGGAGGGGTTTGAGTGAGTGAACGTGTCTGTGGTCATGCTGAGACTGAGTTCATGTCGGTGACCATATGTGAATGTAGGACGCTCCCATGGTGCAGAATGTACGAGTCTGGGATCCTTATACTGTAGCTTCCATGTCATTTTATATTTTTCATTAATTGATTGTCTATGGGTCTTAGCAAGCAGTTGCTTATCAACAGATAGTATGTTGATGGTGTTTCTCTGTAGAGCATTTACAGACGGATTATCCAGACTATCCCCATCCCCCAACAATGTAACCGGATGAGTTAAAGCTGAACGATGGAGGCAAGGATGGAGGACCCCGACTTAGCTAGTTGACTATACTAGGATGAGTTATGGTTGCACTAGGATCAGTTGAAGCAGAATGAAGGGGCCACGGAGGACACCGGTTTAACCAGCTGACCAAACTAGGATCTGTTTGTGCTGAATGATGGAGGCACAAAGGAATAAAGGCTGAATAAAGGCTTTATAAAGGCTTAACGGAACATGGACCAGTTAGTGATGTATAGCCCTGGCCCACTAGACATTAATGAGCGCTGAGATCAGCCCTATTTCTCAGAGAGACGGATAAGGATGTCTAGGCAGGATAAATTGTGTTTTTTTCTCAGCCAGAAGAGAGGAGGAAATCTGTGACTGGCTGAGAGATTCACTGGGAGGGCTACCACGGAACCCCCTCCGTCCTTCTCTTCACGTCTCCCCCCCCCCCCCCCCCCCCCCCCTCCCTTCCTCCCCTCTCTCTGCTCTAGATGAGTTATGGTGGAGACTCTGTGCTTCCTCTGAGCAGGGTAAAGTTCACTTTTGTGCTGGGTGTACATTCCCACTGGCTGCTCTGCAAACTTTCGTCCCTTTATTCTTATCTCTCACCCCTAGACCCCTTCCTCTCCCCTGGGGCTATATCCCTCCCTATCAGAAGTCCCAGAGTCATGGATGGATGGGGACTTTCTATCCCATAGCTTGATACTGTAGTAGGCCCATATTGCTGACTCAGTTTTATTCAATGTACAGAGACATGACTCAAAATTTCATGATGTATCCAAAGGATGTAGTCACCCTTTGGATACGTAACATTTGCCCAGTACCGTCCAATGTTCAATATGCACAAAAAGCTTATTTCTCTCAAATGTTGTGCACAGTTGTTCCCTGTTACTGAACATTTCTCCTTTGCTAAGTTAAGCCATCCACCTGACAGGTGTGGTATATCAAGCAGCTGATTAAGCGGCACAGTCATTTACTCAGGTGCACCTTGTGCTGTGGACAATAAAAGGCCACTCTAAAATGTGCAGTTTTGTCACACAACACAATGCCACAGATGTCTGGAGGGAGAGTGCAATTGGCATGCTGACTGCAGGAATGTCCACCAGAGCTGTTGCCAGAGAATTACATTTTCAATTCTCTAGCTTAAGCCTTCTCCAACGTTGTTTTATAGAATTTGGCTGTTCGTCCAACCGGTCTCACAACCATAAACCACATGTATGGCATTGTGTGGGCGAGCGGTTTGCTGATGTGAACAGAGTGATAATGCACAGCCCCATGTCGCATGAATATTTACACAATTTCTGGAAGCTGAAAATATTCCAGTTCTCCCATGGCCTGCATTCTCACCAAACATGTCACCCAATGAGCGTGTTTGTGATGCTCTGGATCGACGTATGACGGCGTGTTCCAGTTCCCACCAATATTCAGCAACTTCGCACAGCCATTGAAGAGTGGGCAGCGTAGCCTAGTGGTTAGAGCGTTGGACTAGTAGCCGAGCCGACAAATCTGTCGTTCTGCCCCTGAACAAGGCAGTTAACCCACTCTTCCGAGGCCGTCATTGAAAATAAGAGTTTGTTCTTAACTGACTTGTAAAATAAATGTAAAAAACAGGATTGGGACAATATTCCACAGGCCACAATCAACAGCCTGATCAACTCTATGCAAAGGAGATCAGTTACTTTATGCATGACACAATTCATTTTTCCAGTTGTTTACAGACAGATTTATTTAACTTAATTCACTATCACAATTCAGAGTCAGAAGTTTGCATACACTAAGTTGACTGTGCCTTTAACCTGCTTGGGATAGGGGGCAGCATTTTCACGTTCGGATGAAAAGCATGCCCAGAGTAAACTTCCTGCTACTCAGGCCCAGAAGCTAATATATGCATATTAGTAGTATTGGGTAGAAAACACTCTGACGTTTCTACAACTGTTTGAATGATGTCTGTGAGTATAACAGAACTCATATGGCAGGCAAAAACCTGAGACAAATCCAACCAGGAAGTGGGAAATCTGAGGTTTGTAGTTTTTCAACTCCTTGCCTATTGAATATACAGTGTCTATGGGGTCATATTGCACTTCCTAAAGCTTCCACTAAATGTCAACAGTCTGTAGAACCTTGTTTGAGGCTTCTACTGTGAAGTGGGGGAGAATAAGAGTTGATTCAACCAGGTGTCTGGCAGTGCCATGTGCTGATCATGCGCGCACACGAGAGGTAGCTGCGTTCCATTGCAATTCTAAAGACACAGGAATTCTCCGGTTGGAACATTATTGAAGATTTATGATAAAAACATCCTAAAGATTGATTCTGGTTTGACATGTTTCTACGAACTGTAATATAACTTTTCAAACTTTTCGTCTGAATTTTTGCCTGGACTTGCCCACGCCTTGTGAGTTTGGATTTGTTTACCAAACGCGCTAACAAAATGAGTTATTTTGACATAGCAAACAAAACAAGCATTTATTGTGGAACTGGGATTCCTGGGAGTGCATTCTGATGAAGATCATCAAAGGTAAGTGAATATTTCTAACGCTGTTTCTGACTTTTACTGACTCCACAACATGGCGGGTATCTGCATGGCTTGTTTTTGTGTGATTATTGCATGGTTTGCTTTTTCCTAAAAGCTTTTTTGAAATCTGACACTGCGGTTGCATTAAGGAGACGTGTATATATCTATAATTCTGTGCTTAATACTTGTATTTTTTTTATCAAAGTTTATTATGAGTATTTCTGTAAATTGATGTGGCTCTCTGAAAATTCGCCGGATGTTTGAGGCACAACATTACTGACCATAAAGCTCCAATGTAAACTGAGATTGTTGGATATAAATATGAACTTTATTGAACAAAACGTACATGTATTGTATAACATGATGAACATCAGTTGGCACTCAAAGGACATAAAAGGTTAGTGATTCATTTTATCTCTTTCTGCTTTTTGTGACTTTGGCTGGAAAATGGCTGTGTGTTTGTGATTAGGCTCTGACCTAACATAATCATATGGTGTGCTTTCCCTGTAAAGCCTTTTTAAAATCGGACACGATGGGTAGATTAACAAGAAGTTAAGCTTTTAATTTGGTGTATTGCATATGAAAGTTACATATTTCAAAAAAATATTTTTGAATTTCGCGCTCTGCCTTTTCAGAAGAATGTTGTCGAGGCGGAACCCCTAGCCGTAAGAAGTTTTAAACAGCTTGGATAATTCCAGAAAATTCCAGAAAATTATGTCATGGCTTTAAAAGCTTCTGATTAGGCTAATTGACATCATTTGAGTCAATTGGAGGTGTATCTGCGGATGGATTCCAAGGCATACCTTCAAATTCAGTTGCTCTTTGCTTGACATCATGGGAAAATCAAAAGTCAGCCAATCACCTTAGAAAAAAACATTGTAGACCTCCACATCCTTGGGAGCAATTTCCAAATGCCTGAAGGTACCACGTTCATCTGTACAAACAATAGTACGCAAGTATAAACACCATGGGACCACGCAGCCATCATACTGCTCAGGAAGGAGACGTATTCTGTCTCCTAGAGATGAACGTACTTTGTTGCGAAAAGTGCAAATCAATCCGAGAACAGCAGCAAAGGACCTTGTGAAGATGCTGGAGGAAACAGGTACAAACGTATCTATATCCAGAGTAAAACGAGTCCTATAATGACTCAACCTGAAAGGCCGCTCAGCAAGGAAGTGTTCCAATAAGTGCTCACTGCTCCAATACCGCCATTAAAAAAGCCAGACTACGGTTTGCAACTGCACATGGGGACAAAGATTGTACTGTTTGGAGAAATGTCCTCTAGTCTGATGAAACCAAAATAGAACTGTTTGGCCATAATGACCATCGTTATGTTTGGAGGAAAAAGGGGGATGCTTGCAAGCCGAAGAACACCATTCCAACCGTGAAGCACGGGGGTGGCCGCATCGTTGTGGGGGTACTTTGCTGCAGGAGGGACTGGTGCACTTCACAAAATAGATGGCATCATGAGAAAGAGAAAATATGTGGATATATTGAAGCAACATCTAAAGACATCAGTCAGGAAGTTAAAGCTTGGTCGCAAATGGGTCTTCCAAATGGACAATGACCCCAGGCATACTTCCAAAGTTGTGGCAAAATGGCTTAAGGACAACAAAGTCAAGGTATTGGAGTGGCCATCACAAAGCCCTGACCCCATCCTGTAGAAAATATGTGGGCAGAACTGACAAAACATGCGCGAGCAAGGAGGCCTACAAACCTGACTCAGTTACACCAGCTCTGTCAGGAGGAATGGGCCAAAATTCACCTAACTTATTGTGGGAAGCTTGTGGAAGGCTACCAAATTTTTTTGACCCAAATTAAACAATTTAAAGACAATGCTACCAAATACTAATTGACTGTATGTAAACTTCTGACCCACTGGGAATGTGATAAAAGCTGAAATAAATAATTCTCTATGCTATTATTCTGACATTTCACATTCTTAAATAAAGTGGTGATCCTAACTGACCTAAGACAGGGATTTTTTTACTAGGATTAAATGTCAGGAATTGTGAAACTGAGTAAATGTATTTGGCTAAGGTGAAAGTGAACTTCAGACTTCAACTGAATGTCCGTGTGTACTGTATTTAGAAGGAGCGGGCCCTGGGAACACAAATGTGTTACAGACACAAACCCAGTAGCCGGGGTCAGTGAGGCAAGGGGGAGGGCATGAGCAGATCATGTGATTGCTGGTCAAAAGACAGTGGTCAGATATTGTAGTGTTCTCAGAACAATGGGCCTTCTTTGGCTCACTGGACGTTCAGTTCTTGAAGTTGCATGCTCTATTAGGATCCCACACTGTGTTTGTGTTACTCAACTGCTTGTATTGGTAAATGCAGCAAAAATAAGAAGATTATCACTTTTGTTGGTAAGGCTACCCCTAGTCAACCTTCGATGATATCACCCTGACGTTCAATGACCACCTTGTTGTCACCAAAGCCCTTTATTAGTGCATTTGGTCACTCCTGTCACCCTGGCTTTCTGTGAGTGTTTTGCTTGACATCAGCTGAGCACTTGTTTGTGTCAGCAGGCAGGGAAGGGCCCGAGCTGATGGTTGGCGGTTCGGATCTGGAGCAGGGAATTGTGGGACTGCTGATTTAGGAGGGGTGGGAAAGATTAGGGTCAGCTGGAGGAAGGTGCTTAGGTGGCCCCCACCTTCACCCCTCAACCCCCATTCTGCCCCTTCAGGAGTTTGTTTGTGTGTGTGTCTGCATGAGTGTCTTACATGTTTTCATACGTAGTCATTCTGTACAGAATGTTCTGTTAGTGCGTCCGTATGTGTGATCCTCACAACCACAACACCAAACCAATGCTATTCCCATTGACCATGACTTTACTCACAAAACTCCCACTGAGCTACAGGATGAGGTTATTCAAAAACCCAACATTCCCTCTCCCCCCTCTCTTCACTCCTTCAGTCATAGCTTGGTCGTTCCAGCTGTGTTACTGTTAGTGTCAGGTTGAAGTTACACCAAACGCAACCCCCCTCCTCTCTCCCCTCTTCCCCCTCTTAGCTTGGTGGTTCCAGCTGTGTTACTGTTCCACGAACACAGAGCATTATTCATACGAGCTAGGAGGGGGGCAGATCCTAATTGAAATTCCAGGCTTTTCTTTGGTAGTGGAGCGAAGCTACAGCCTGCAGTCTCTGTATTATCCCGGGCCTGTCACCTTGAAAGACCCATCTGGAGCTGGGCCGCGTGCTCCGGGTGCAGAATGCGGCCGCCAGAAAATAAAACACAAGTCAAAAAAGACAGGAGGAGATGTAAAGGAAGAAATTAATGGAGGACCAAAGGCTGAGGGAGAGAAAGGGGAAGAAAGAGGCAAAGCAACTGTTACAATACCAGACACCTTGCCTGCTTTTAATATATTTTATAATGTGTGCTGCTGCAGCGTCTAGCTAGCCAGCTAAGGGGCTGAGTTGTGTGTTTCTGCCGGCTAGCGGCTAGCGAGGTGGTGGCATGCATGCTAATGACTGTATGAATGAACCAGGATCTTTCTTATCGTAGCTGGGGAGAAGTAAGTACAAGTTGGCCATCGTTAGTTCACCGCAATGGGCTCGGTTCAGGGCAGTGACTCTTCAGTGCTCTTAAGACAAAATAAGCAAATATTTGACGTCATATTCTCTGCATGATAATTGCCAATTTATGCCGTGGCGTCAGTCATACAATGTCCCTGATCTTACCTCTGTATTGCATCAGTTCCAGACAAGGTAATTAGACAATGTTCACGATAGTGGCATCGGTATCAGGATACCTCCTCTCCTTCCCAGGGATGGAGCTGTGTGGCGGAACTAGTGCCACTCTCCCCTCTGTCCACTCTCTGTCAAGTTGAGAAAATGTGGGGGTGACATTGTTGACCTTTGGTTTGACTTGTAGGCTAACCTCTCTCCGCTTTCTCTCTTCGTCCCCCCCCCCTGCGGTCGAGCTCTGTCTAGAACTGTGACTGTGCCTATGTCTGTATTGTAATATTACTCAAGTCTTCTCTTTCTCTTTTCCAGGGATTGAGCTGTGCCTACCAGCCTGGCGTTTCTCCATGACCATGGTGGCCAGCTTCGTGGTGCTGGGCGGGCAGCTCCTTATGCCAGGGATGGCATACCTCTGTCGAGACTGGCAGGTCCTGCAGGCCGTCATCATCTGCCCGCTGATCCTCATGGTCTCTTATATCTGGTGAGGACAACACCTACTTTACTCCCCATCTCAGGCAAAGCACAAAACAGTTTTGGGACAGGCTATACCCACCACCTGCTTTAATTTAGCATCTTTGTATTGATATATTTAGCTGTTTATTATACGGGTGATCCCATTGAGATTGATACTGATTTTAATTTACTTGGTTACTTGCTATAGCCTACCACTCCCAATCATCATACACTACTGTTCATGATTGGGTTATATTGTAGGCTAATGTGGGTTCTGTTTATCCAATGCTTATATTATGTACACTGCCGGTCAAAAATTTTAGGACACCTACTCATTCAAGGGTTTTTCTTTATTTTTACTATTTTCTACATTGTAGAACTATGAAATAACTATTAAGTAACACATATGAAATCATGTAGTACCCAAAAAAGTGTTAAACAGAGATTTTTAAAATAGCCACCCTTAGCCAGCTTTGCTCACGCTTGGCATTCTCTCAACCAGCTTCACCTGGAATGCTTTTCCATCAGTCTTGAAGGAGTTCCCACATATGCTGAGCACTTGTTGGCTGCTTTTCCTTCACTCTGCAGTCCAACTCATCCCAAACCATCTCAATTGGGTTGAGGTTGGGGGGATTGTAGAGGCCAGGTCATGTGATGCAGCACTCATCACTCTCCTTCTTGGTCAAATAGCCCTTATACGGCCTGGAGGTGTGTTTAGTCATTGTCCTCTTGAAAAATAAATTATAATCCCACTAAGCCCAAACCAGATGGGATGGTGTATCGCTGCAGAATGCTGTGGTAGCCATGCTGGTTAAGTGTGCCTTGAATTAGAAATTTCCACTGTCTGTCCATTTCTCGATTTTCTTGGCCCAAGCAAGTCTCTTCTTATTATTGGTGTCCTTTAGTAGTGGTTTCTTTGCAGCAATTCGACCATGAAGGCCTGATTCACACACACTCCTCTGAACAGTTAACAGTTGATGTTGAGATGTGTCTGTTACTTGAACACTGCAAAGCATTTATTTGGCCTGGTAACTCTAATGAACTTATCCTTTATAGCGGAGGTAACTCTGTCTTCCTTTCCTATGGCGGTCCTCATGAGAGCCAGTTTCATCATAGGGCTTGATGGTTTTTGCGACTACCCTTGAAGAAATGTTTCAAAGTTCTCAATGTTCCGTATGGACTGACCATGTCTTAAAGTAATGGACTGTCGTTTCTCTTTGCGTATTTGAGCTGTTCTTTCCATAATATGGACTTGTATACCCCCCTACCTTGTCACTACGCAACTGATTGGCTCAAACTCATTAAGAAGGAAGGAAATTCCACCAATGAACTTTTTAACAAGGTACACCTGTTAATTGAAATGCATTCCAGGTGACTACCTGGAAGGTGACTAAGCTGGTTGAGAGAATGCCAAGTGTGTGCAAAGCTGTCATCAAGGCAAAGGGTGTCTATTTGAAGAATCTCAAATATAAAATATATTTTGATTTCTTTAACACTTTTTGTTGGTTTTGTTGGTTACTAATTGATTCCATATGTGTTTCATAATTTTGTTTTACAATGTGGAAAATAGTTAAAATAAAGAAAAACCCTTGAATGAGTAGGTGTTCTAAAACGTTTGACCGGTAGTGTATGTATGAAATAGAAGTGGGAATAGCGAGGCATGGGAGAACACTCTGTCTTAGTGCCTTGCGAAAGTATTCGTCCCCCTTGAACTTTGCGACCTTTTGCCACATTTCAGGCTTCAAACATAAAGATATAAAACTGTATTTTTTTGTGAAGAATGAACAACAAGTGGGACACAATCATGAAGTGGAACAACATTTATTGGATATTTCAAACTTTTTTAACAAATCAAAAACTGAAAAATTGGGCGTGCAAAATTATTCAGCCCCCTTAAGTTAATACTTTGTAGTGCCACCTTTTGCTGCGATTACAGCTGTAAGTCGCTTGGGGTATGTCTCTATCAGTTTTGCACATCGAGAGACTGACATTTTTTCCCATTCCTCCTTGCAAAACAGCTCGAGCTCAGTGAGGTTGGATGGAGACATTTGTGAACAGCAGTTTTCAGTTCTTTCCACAGATTCTCGATTGGATTCAGGTCTGGACTTTGACTTGGCCATTCTAACACCTGGATATGTTTATTTTTGAACCATTCCATTGTAGATTTTGCTTTATATTTTGGATCATTGTCTTGTTGGAAGACAAATCTCCGTCCCAGTCTCAGGTCTTTTGCAGACTCCATCAGGTTTTCTTCCAGAATGGTCCTGTATTTGGCTCCATCCATCTTCCCATCAATTTTAACCATCTTCCCTGTCCCTGCTGAAGAAAAGCAGGCCCAAACCATGATGCTGCCACCACCATGTTTGACAGTGGGGATGGTGTGTTGCTTTTACACCAAACATAACGTTTTGCATTGTTGCCAAAAAGTTCCATTTTGGTTTCATCTGACCAGAGCACCTTCTTCCACATGTTTGGTGTGTCTCCCAGGTGGCTTGTGGCAAACTTTAAACAACACTTTTTATGGATATCTTTAAGAAATGGCTTTCTTCTTGCCACTCTTCCATAAAGGCCAGATTTGTGCAATATACGACTGATTGTTGTCCTATGGACAGAGTCTCCCACCTCAGCTGTAGATCTCTGCAGTTCATCCAGAGTGATCATGGGCCTCTTGGCTGCATCTCTGATCAGTCTTCTCCTTGTATGAGCTGAAAGTTTAGAGGGACGGCCAGGTCTTGGTAGATTTGCAGTGGTCTGATACTCCTTCCATTTCAATATTATCGCTTGCACAGTGCTCCTTGGGATGTTTAAAGCTTGGGAAATCTTTTTGTATCCAAATCCGGCTTTAAACTTCTTCACAACAGTATCTCGGACCTGCCTGGTGTGTTCCTTGTTCTTCATGATGCTCTCTGCGCTTTTAACGGACCTCTGAGACTATCACAGTGCAGGTGCATTTATACGGAGACTTGATTACACACAGGTGGATTGTATTTATCATCATTAGTCATTTAGGTCAACATTGGATCATTCAGAGATCCTCACTGAACTTCTGGAGAGAGTTTGCTGCACTGAAAGTAAAGGGGCTGAATAATTTTGCACGCCCAATTTTTCAGTTTTTGATTTGTTAAAAAAGTTTGAAATATCCAATAAATGTCGTTCCACTTCATGATTGTGTCCAACTTGTTGTTGATTCTTCACAAAAAAATACAGTTTTATATCTTTATGTTTGAAGCCTGAAATGTGGCAAAAGGTCACAAAGTTCAAGGGGGCCGAATACTTTCGCAAGGCACTGTATCTGTGTAGAATCAGAGGGAAGCTTCTTGGACCCAAGGGAATTTTCCAGTTGCTTCCCCAATGTAGTAACAGTCATAATAGCGTATGATAATTAATAGCTTAACATCCATTCAAATGACCTCTACTGTTCATGTTACTACAGCTGGTGTCTCTAAGGCCTGGGCAATAAATACTCATTCATTAACCATATTCACACTGTATACCTGATGAGCGGCAGGTAGCATAGTGGTTACGAGCGAGAGTACAGTATTGCAGTTATTAATGCGTTTCAATCAGCTAGAAAGAAAGCATGAATGCACACACACACACACACACACACACACACACACACACACTTTCCAGTACCCGGGGATTCCCACAGAGCCTGAGGAAGGAGGGATTATATATTGAGGTTCCTTTCAGCCTCTCATTAAATCCCAATGGGGAAAAAAGGGACTAATTTAATTGATTCAACGGTTCATATTTTCTTGAGCAGATTGTTCTCTTGTCTCCATGTAGGATCTTCCCCGAGTCTCTGCGGTGGCTGCTGGCCACTCAACAGTATGGCCGCTCCAAGTGGATCATGGGACACATTGCCAAGAAGAACCAGGTTAACACCGAGCTGGACACGGATCACATCCTCACAGGTATAGTACACAGGGGAGAGGTCATCCCTTTCTTAACTGCTCTAGTCACAGGTACACATCTCAGTTTTAAAACTGGTGATATTAATGCTGTGTAACTACTCAGCTCAAGACATCAGTCTTCGGGCTTGAATTTCTTTCTCTGTGTATTTGCTGTGCTTTTGGTTATTTGAAAGTGGATGAGTTTGTCTTCTTCTGAAGGGAAAGGACTTTACATCTACTATTTCCCTAGCCAGATCCGCTGGCTCGTCTCTGAGACAGAAGTGCTTGGTCAGTCTGAATGGATCTGACTGGGGAAATCCCCTTCCTTCCTCTATGCCTGGTTCCCATAGTAACAGTCCTCTCTCCTGGGGCCGAGGGAAATTGGCAGGGTAGTAAACCTACACCATGGCCTTCCGGATGGGACCCTCCGGACCCTTAATTAACTTTATTAGGGCCTTTCGAGGGTGGAGAGGCATTGCTCACAGACAACAGATGGGGCCAGGTCAATCACTTTGGATAGTGACTAGATACAACCATAGGCAGTGCCATAATGTAGGCAATGCCATATTCCTGCAGTGGACAAGAGAGAACTATGGTATTGACAGAGGAAATGGTATAGATGCCCCTTTGAATGTAACTGTTTTTCTGGGTGATTTGTGTGTGTGCGCTCATTAATAGTCAAAAGTTTGGGCATACCTACCCATTCAAGGTTTTCTTTATTTTTACTATTTTCTACATTGTAGAATAAAAGTGAATACATAGCAGCATACCATCTTGCATACCACTGCTGGCTTGCTTCTGAAGCTAGTCAGTTCCTGGATGGGAGACCAGATGCTGCTGTTGTTGGAGGGCCAGTAGGAGGAACTCTTTCCTCTGGTCTAAAAAAAATATCCCAATGCCCCAGGGCAGTGATTGGGGACACTGCCCTGTGTAGGGTGCCATCTTTCGGATGGGACATTAAACGGGTGTCCTGACTTTCTGAGGTCATTAAAGATCCCATGGCACTTAAGAGTAGGGGTGTTAATCCCAGTGTCCTGGCTAAATTCCCAATCTGGCCCTCAAACCATAACGGTCACCTAATAATCCCCAGTTTACAATTGGCTCATTCATCCCCTCCTCTCCCATGTAACTATTCCCCAGGTCGTTGCTTCAAATGAGAACATGTTCTCAGTCAACTTACCTGGTAAAACAACGGATAAAAAAAAAATAGAGACAACTGATAGACAATATAACTCACAGGGCTGAGCATGTTTTTTATCATGCAACTAATAAAACATTTACTCTGTCATCACGACTATGTTGATAAATTCATTCCAATTAATAATTTGGGATTGAAAACATTTATTTATTTATTTCACCTTTATTTAACCAGGTAGGCAAGTTGAGAACAAGTTCTCATTTACAATTGCGACCTGGCCAAGATAAAGCAAAGCAGTTCGACACATACAACGACACAGAGTTACACATGGAGTAAAACAAACATACAGTCAATAATACAGTATAAACACGTCTATATACGATGTGAGCAAATGAGGTGAGATAAGGGAGGTAAAGGCAAAAAAAGGCCATGGTGGCAAAGTAAATACAATATAGCAAGTAAAACACTGGAATGGTAGATTTGCAGTGGAAGAATGTGCAAAGTAGAAATAAAAATAATGGGGTGCAAAGGAGCAAAATAAATAAATAAATAAAATAAATACAGTAGGGAAAGAGGTAGTTGTTTGGGCTAAAATATAGGTGGGCTATGTACAGGTGCAGTAATCTGTGAGCTGCTCTGACAGTTGGTGCTTAAAGCTAGTGAGGGAGATAAGTGTTTCCAGTTTCAGAGATTTTTGTAGTTCGTTCCAGTCATTGGCAGCAGAGAACTGGAAGGAGAGGCGGCCAAAGAAAAAATTGGTTTTGGGGGTGACTAGATAGATATGTGTGTGTGTGTGTGTATGTATGTATGTATGTATGTATGTGTATATATATATGTATATATATGTATGTATATGTATGTATATATATATATATATATATATATATATATATATATATATATATATATATATATATATATATATATATATATATATATATATATATATATACATATATATATATATACATATATATATATATATATATATATACATACATACATACATGCATGCATGCATGCATGCATGCATGCATGCTGGAGCGTGTGCTACAGGTGGGAGATGCTATGATAACCAGCGAGCTGAGATGAGGGGGGACTTTACCTAGCAGGGTCTTGTAGATGACATGGAGCCAGTGGGTTTGGCGACGAGTATGAAGCGAGGGCCAGCCAACGAGAGCGTACAAGTCGCAATGGTGGGTAGTATATGGGGCTTTGGTGACAAAACGGATTGCACTGTGATAGACTGCGTCCAATTTGTTGAGTAGGGTATTGGAGGCTATTTTGTAAATGACATCGCCGAAGTCGAGGATTGGTAGGATGGTCAGTTTTACAAGGGTATGTTTGGCAGCATGAGTGAAGGATGCTTTGTTGTGAAATAGGAAGCCAATTCTAGATTTAACTTTGGATTGGACATATAGGACATATAGCCAGTCTAGCCAGCCTTGGTTTGAATATCAACCAAATTTGTTCCCATTCACATTTTCTCCTGACACACAAATGGACTATAAATACATAACGTTATCAATTTTGTTTACCCTGACCAGATGGACAGCACACATAGTCTGTATGCAGCTGTTATTATTTGTAGCCTACAGTTGATCAGACTGAAATATAGTCTCTTTTTCATCAAATACAGCAGGTCAGATCTCTTTTTATGTAGCCTAGGCTGCTTTTTCTCGTGTCTGTCCGGAGTGATTGTGTTCTCACCTATGCTAAATAAACACAGAAAGAAAGTGGAAAGCCTACTTAAGCACGTGCGGGGGAAAAAAATGTGCTGCCTCAGCCTCTCTCTTTAATCTCACTTTTAATGGATGATGCGATGGAAGCGATCAAGTCATTCTTTATTGATTTCGACATCCCAGAAAAGACAGTCAAGTTCCATATTTTCAGCAAGTAAAGCATTGTACAGTGCAATTACCGCTGCAAGCTCCTTGTAGTTGCCGTTGTTAGCGGAAAGTTCCGGCTCGCCGTGTCCTCTAAAAGCCCATTCTTACATGCCAAAAATGCAGTGGGGTCGATAAGCATTTAAGAATATCCATGTTTCTTATTCCTTTCTCGTGGTGTTGCGCAGTTTGAATACGCAGACCTTGGTCCACTTGATCAGGCAGTTTGATGAAAGGCTCCTTCTTAACCAGCTATGGTTGATTAACCAGCAGGTGGTTGAAGAATGCCTTGCGTGGCTAAACAAGGAGTTTTGTAGCTAAAGTCTATGATCATTAAAAGTACTTAAAACCTACGCCCCGGTTTGTCATTATACAAGGAACAAACATAACATGGTGTCAGATTGGTAGTCCCTATGACGAGACAGAGAAAAGAAAGGAGTTACTCTGCAAATTTCTGCGATGAAAATTGAACATTCTACCACAAGTCAAGTGACGTGAGTAGTCGAAGATGCTAGCTTGCAAGAGTGAGGGCAACAAGCCGCAGCAGTGAGAGTGACAGCAGCGAGAGCAAGGACAACGAGCCGCAGCAGCGAGAGTGAATGCAGCGAGAGCAAGGCTGCATTGGAATCTGTTGACGAGCAAGTTGATGAGCAACATACTGAAGTAAGAGATTGACACTGTTCCTGTTCTCCGTCATGGATAGGCTTAGTCCTCCTACTCCTATGCAGTTAACAGCCAATTTAGCTGACAATTGGAAATGTTTCAAGCAGAGATTAAGCCTTTCTACCTAGCAGCCAGTGGAGCAGGGGGAGATGATGACAAATTGAAAGCTTCCATTTTTCTGCATGTTATTGGAGAGGATGCATTGGACATTTTACAATGGCTTTCAGCAAGACGAGGCAAACTTGACATTGACTGTGCTAATGGCTAAATTTGAGGAGTACTTTGAACCAAGCCAGAACGTCACGTTTGAGAGGGAAGTTTTTCTCTGACGATCAGAAACAGGGAGTCAGTTTTGACCAGCATTTGGCTGAGCTGAACACACTGAGCAAAACGTGTGAATTTGAACATCTGAAAGACTCACTAGTGAAAGACAGGATAGTCTGTGGCATACTTGATAATGGACTCAAGGAGAGATTGCTGCGTGAGCAAGATTTAACTTTGGATAAAGCAGTGAATATGTGTCGAGCAGCTGAAACCTCCAGAGCACAAGCTAAAGAGCTGTATAGAGATGAGACGTCAGTGTATGCAATAAAAAGAGAGGAGCACCACACACAATGCCTTACAAAACAAAAACAAGCAAAATAGAGCAATCAAAACACTACTTGTGATTCATCCACAAGCCAAGAAATTGCCTTGCAAATGGCAAATCATGTAACAACTGGGAAAAAATAGTTTCTCAAAATGCTGAAAAGTTGAGGCTACAAAGGAAAAAGCTTCATACAGTCAAGGAGGAGATTGAATAATTCTTTGTTGATTCTGTGGAAGTATGCCATGCAGTAAAAGATGATCGTAGCATCACTTCCTGTGTCTTCCGAGAGAATGGAGCAGATTAAAAGCAAGAACGCACCTGACCAAACAATGATAGAGTTGAAAGAAACAACACTGATAGGTTGGCCCGTACAGAAAAACTGTTTAAGGAGAGTACAGGATTACTGGATGTCCAGAGCAGAGCTCACCGTTGTGGTTGACATAGTGTTCAAAGGCAACAAGATTGTCATTCCCATGACACGACGCAAAGAAATGCTACAGAAAATAGACAAGTGCCATTTGGGTGAGGAAAAATGCAAACGCTGAGGATGAGAAGTAATGTACTGGCCAAGAATGAACCAGGAAATCAGCCAGACCACTGCTTCATGTAAACTGTGTTTGCCCTACAGGCCAAAGCAGCAAGCAGAGCCGCTAATGCCTCATCCGGTACCCAACAGACTCTACTATAAAGTTTACCTTTTTGACTGCAATGGCAAAATTCACATGGTAACAACAGACTACTACTCAAACTACCCTGAAGTAGCAACACTGACAACCACCTCCAGCAAAGCTGTAATCACCTACCTGAAATCAGTCTTTTCAAGACATGGCTTTGCGTCTGAACTGTACTCGGACAATGGCCCGCAGTTCTCAAGTTTCGAATTCCAATCGTTCGCTGACGACTGGGGATTCCGACACAACACCTCAACTACCCAAGGTCCAACGGCTTAGCAGAGTTCAGTCAAAATTGTCAAAGGTCTGATGAAAAAGGCACACGATGGAAAGGGGGATTTTCTAAAAACTCTGATCTACCGCAGCGCACTTTCACCTGCACAAATGTTGATGGGACGTCACATCAGAACCAACCTACCCATCCATGAGGACTTGCTAACACCGAGGTGCTCACAAAATCAAACTTGTGAAGGAAAAACAGAAAGACAAACAAACAGCGACACAACAAAAGAGCAAGACAATTACCTGAACTGAAACCTGGAGATCATGTACGACTCAGACATCACTACAGGAACCTGGATGGAGCAAGGGTGTGTGCAGAGAGAAGTTGCACTGCGATCCTATGAGATCCAAACGGAGCGTGGATCACAACTGAGACGAAACAGAGTGGATCTAAGGCTGCAGCCATCCACTCAAGGGACTGAAGATCATCAGGAGGATACTGCTGAAGTGTCAAATGCCTTTAGAAATGGACAATTCAGTCAGAACACCCTGGCTGACAATGAACGCTGTCCAACTGTTTCAGGAAGCACTTCAACAGAACGACCAAAAAGGACTGTCAAGAGTCCCTGAAAGGCTTATTGAGAATTGCTTTTAAAAAATGTAAAAAGGGGCACCTGGACTGAATGTTTTGTTTGTGAAAAGAAATAGAGCCACAATAGAGTATTGTTGGACAGACTATATTTAGTTGGGGAAAAAAATACATCAGAAATATGTTCGTTGCCTTTTTAAGTGATGAGAGGAATGTAAAAAAAAATATTGGGGGAAAGAAATGTGTGTTCTTGAAAATTGCGTGTTATGCAGGTTGAGTAAACAAATGTGATGTGACGTGTAGTTACAGAGAAAAGTAGTTTTCTGTTTAAAGGAAGGAAGATGTGTTGTGTGTTAATAACATTTAGACTACATCACCCAGCAAGCTATGCGGGTGGTGGGGGGGTGGTATATGTTCATTAAAAGAAGTTAAACCTATTTATACAAGGAACAAACATAACATCCCCAGCTCCCTAAGCTTCTCAACACATAGAACCCCCCCCCCCATAATGCTCTGCAGCACAACCCCAATTAAACGGACTAGATTAATTCTCTGATCCTAATCCTATGATTGGATGGACAACATATCACTTCATACTGCAAAAGCTTTGATTGGTTGGAGGTCGTCCTACAGAACTGGTCATAATTACCATGTAGGTCTATGCCAGGGGGTGAGGCCTACGAGCCTCCTTGGTTTTATATTGAAGTCAATGTAGCCAGATGAGAATGTAAGCTAGCTGTCCTCTGGCTACACCATGGTGCTACCCCAGTGAGTGCTGTTGAAGTTACCATAGACCTTCATTGATAAAATAGTGTTTTTTAATCAATTATTTGGTGACATTAGTAAAGTTTTATCTAAAAAGACTAACTTTGTTTCATTATTTTTATTGATATTACATATCAATGAGGAGGATGGTCCTCTCCTTCCTCCTCTGAGGAGCCTGCACTGATTTTGTATTTGTTTACTTATTTACATGTGTGTGTGTGTGTGTGTGTGTGTGTGTGTGTGTGTGTATATAAATAAATATTTTTAGTTTACAGGACACCTACTCATTCTTTTATTTTTACGATTGTCTACATGGTAGAATAATAGTGGAGACATCAAAACTATGAAATAACACATGGAATCATGTAATAATGAAAATACAGTGCCTTGCGAAAGTATTCGGCCCCCTTGAACTTTGCGACCTTTTGCCACATTTCAGGCTTCAAACATAAAGATATAAAACTGTATTTTTTTGTGAAGAATCAACAACAAGTGGGACACAATCATGAAGTGGAACGACATTTATTGGATATTTCAAACTTTTTTAACAAATCAAAAACTGAAGAATTGGGTGTGCAAAATTATTCAGCCCCTTTACTTTCAGTGCAGCAAACTCTCTCCAGAAGTTCAGTGAGGATCTCTGAATGATCCAATGTTGACCTAAATGACTAATGATGATAAATACAATCCACCTGTGTGTAATCAAGTCTCCGTATAAATGCACCTGCACTGTGATAGTCTCAGAGGTCCGTTAAAAGCGCAGAGAGCATCATGAAGAACAAGGAACACACCAGGCAGGTCCGAGATACTGTTGTGAAGAAGTTTAAAGCTGGATTTGGATACAAAAATATTTCCCAAGCTTTAAACATCCCAAGGAGCACTGTGCAAGCGATAATATTGAAATGGAAGGAGTATCAGACCACTGCAAATCTACCAAGACCTGGCCGTCCCTCAACTTTCAGCTCATACAAGGAGAAGACTGATCAGAGATGCAGCCAAGAGGCCCATGATCACTCTGGATGAACTGCAGAGATCTACAGCTGAGGCGGGACACTTTGTCCATAGGACAACAATCAGTCGTATATTGCACAAATCTGGCCTTTATGGAAGAGTGGCAAGAAGAAAGCCATTTCTTAAAGATATCCATAAAAAGTGTTGTTTAAAGTTTGCCACAAGCCACCTGGGAGACACACCAAACATGTGGAAGAAGGTGCTCTGGTCAGATGAAACCAAAATTGAACGTTTTGGCGTAAAAGCAACACAGCTGAACACACCATCCCCGCTGTCAAACATGGTGGTGGCAGCATCATGGTTTGGGCCTGCTTTTCTTCAGCAGGGACAGGGAAGATGGTTAAAATTGATGGGAAGATGGATGGAGCCAAATACCGGACCATTCTGGAAGAAAACCTGATGGAGTCTGCAAAAGACCTGAGACTGGGACGGAGATTTGTCTTCCAACAAGACAATGATCCAAAATATAAAGCAAAATCTACAATGGAATGGTTCAAAAATAAACATATCCAGGTGTTAGAATGGCCAAGTCAAAGTCCAGACCTGAATCCAATTGAGAATCTGTGGAAAGAACTGAAAACTGCTGTTCACAAATGTCTCCATCCAACCTCACTGAGCTCGAGCTGTTTTGCAAGGAAGAATGGGAAAAATTTCAGTCTCTCGATGTGCAAAACTGATAGAGACATACCCCAAGCGACTTACAGCTGTAATCGCAGCAAAAGGTGGCGCTACAAAGTATTAACTTAAGGGGGCTGAATAATTTTGCACGCCCAATTTTTCAGTTTTTGATTTGTTAAAGTTTGAAATATCCAATAAATGTCATTCCACTTCATGATTGTGTCCCACTTGTTGTTGATTTTTCACAAAAAAATACAGTTTTATATCTTTATGTTTGAAGCCTGAAATGTGCCAAAAGGTCGCAAAGTTCAAGGGGGCCGAATACTTTTGCAAGGCACTGTATATTTGAGATTCTTCAAAGTAGCCAGTCTTTACCTTGGTGAAAGCTTTGCACACACTTGGCATTCTCTCAACCAGTTTCACCTGGAATGCTTTTCCAACAGACTTGAAGGAGTTCCCACATATGCTGAGCACTTTTTGGCTGCATTTCTTTGACTCTGCAGTCCAACTTATCCCAAACCATCTCAATTGGTTTGAGGTCGGGTGATTGTGGAGGCCAGGTCATCTGATGCAGCACTCCATCACTCTCCTTGGTCAAAT
Source organism: Oncorhynchus mykiss (assembly GCF_013265735.2). Classification (NCBI taxonomy): domain Eukaryota; kingdom Metazoa; phylum Chordata; class Actinopteri; order Salmoniformes; family Salmonidae; genus Oncorhynchus; species Oncorhynchus mykiss. Next base: position 16,120,926 of record NC_048592.1, read on the forward strand.
AGCCTTCGGATCATTGTCCTGTTGAAAAACAAATTATAGTCCCACTAAGCCCAAACCAGATGGAATGGTGTATCGCTGCAGAATGTTGTGGTAGCCACCATCTCACCACCTCCTCCATGCTTCACGGTGGGAAGCACATGCGGAGATCATCCGTTCACCTACTGTGAGTCTCACAAAGACACGGTGGTGGTTGGAACCAAAAATCTCAAATTTGGACTCATCAGACCAAAGGACAGATTTCCACCAGTCTAATTGCTTGTGTTTCTTGGCCCAAGCAAGTCTCTTCTTCTTATTGGTGTCCTTTAGGAGTTGTTTCTTTGCAGCAATTTGACCATTAAGGCCCGATTCACGCAGTCTCCTCTGAACAGTTGATGTTGAGATGTTTCTGTTACTTGGACTCTGAAGCATTTATTTGGGCTGTAATTTCTGAGGCTGGTAACTCTAATGAACATATCCTCTGCAGCAGAGGTAACTCAGGGTCTTCCATTCCTGTGGTGGTCCTCATGAGCCAGTTTCATCATAGCGCTTGATGGTTTTTGCGACTGCACTCGAAGAAAGGTTCAAAGTTCTTAAACATTTTTACTGGTTGACTGACCTCCATGTCTTAAGGTATTGATAGACTGTTGTTTCTCTTCACTTTTTATTTGAGCTGTTCTTGCGATAATATGGACTTGGTCTTTTACCAAATAGGGCTATCTTCTGTATACCAACCCTACCTTGTAACAGCACAACTGATTGTCTCAAATGCATTTAGAAGGAAAGAATTCCACGAATGTACTTTTAACAAGGAACATCTGTTAATTGAAATGCATTCCAGGTGACTACCTCATGAAGCTGGTTAAGAGAAAGTCAAGAGTGCAAAGCTGTCACCAAGGTGAAGGGTGGTTACTTTGGAAGAATCTTAAATATAAAATATATTTTGATGGAACACTTTTTTTTTTTTTTTTTTGGTTACTACATGATTCCATATGTTATTTCTTTCTATGATGTAGAAAATAGTTAAAGAAAAACCTTGAATGAGTAGGTGTGTCCAAACTTTTGACTGGTACGGTATGTTTTATATTCTATTATACAGGGCACATTTTGAAAAGAGACCTAGGTGTCATATCTTCCCTGTCCAAATAAAGATTAGATAACACACACATTATGTAGCCTATTGAATGTAACATAACTAACCCCTGAAAAGGGCCTGCCGTTTGTGGGCCAATTTTATGCAAGGGATTATGGCTGTGCCGCTAGGCCAGAGGATGACTTCAGAGCTCCATGATTGTATAGAGAGCAACTTTGAGTAAAAACTTGGAATGTTGCCCGTCACGTGCATACATGTATGTGTGTGTGTGTGCACATGACCAAAGCGGAGGTTTGTTTTCATAGCAACACCTCGTACTTCCAAACATCCATGCCCCATGCTATGATCTGCGCTGTCCTGGGGCATTGTCTTCTGAAAACATTCCTCTTTCAATTGTTAATTCACTCACTTGTTCCTCCCCCTCCCCACTCACTCTTTCCCCCTGTCATTCCTGTTTTCTAACAGAGATAAGTGATGAAATGTCTTGGTATGAATCACAGTTTGCAGCTGAAGGTGTCCTTTGTCTCTTAGTCCTTAGTCTCTTATCCTCCTTAGTCTCGTATCCTCAGATGAAGCCCTTTCGTTGGCTGTGTACAGCCTGTAGATGAGTGCATTGTGGTCATATTTACCTGATTTCTCTACGCTGTTTCAGAGTTGCAGAAAGCTCTTCAGAAGAAGCCCAAAAAGACATGTATTGTGAAGATGGTGGGGACAAGGAACCTGTGGAAAAACATTGTGGTCCTCTGCGTGAACTCGTAAGTATCTTTGTTTGTGTGTGTGTGTGTGAGTTTATGTAGTATTGTGTGCGTGTGTCCATGATGCAGCTGCCAGTCCGACGACTCTGGGTGTTTAAGTGATACTTCTGGATTTTGGCAATGAGGCCCCTTGTCTACTTCCCCAGAGTCAGATGAACTTGTGGATAACATGTTTGACTCTGCGTTCAGTTTGAAGGAAGTTTCTCACTTCCATTTGCACAATTGCTATAGCGCAATGACTTGGAAGTCTATGGGAACAGCTAGCATAACAGCTAGCATGCTGGCTGTTCCTGTAGACTTCCAGTCATTGTGGTAACACTCGTTAGCATTGGCTCCTGAAACTACCTATAAACCGGTGTGCCGTGATTATGGGACTATTGACCTGTCAGCTCGATGCAGTGGCCGTCTGCTTTTAGCAGGCCTATCTGTCTATCCATCAGTCTGTCCATCCCTCGGTCTTCCTGTCTCTGTGCTGTTTGCAGTCCTGCCTCTGTCCATTTGTCTGTCCGCCGGTTTTTCTGTCCATTGGCCTTCAGAACAAGCTTCACCTCTCCTCACTCACGTAACCCAGTCATTTGTAGACAGCAGACTTAGACACAGCCCAGGCTATTTCAGTGCACAGTGTCCCTAGCTGTAGTCTGACCATACATTTTTCATGAGCTGTGTTCTTATGAGAGAACTGGAGACGAGCAAGAGGGTTTGTGTGCTTTTACTTTTGTTTCATAGAAATACTTTCCTCTTTTTTTTTTTTTTTTTCCTTCATCTGAACTCTCTGTCTGAACTCATATGGTCTTTCTTTGTCCTCTCTCCCAACATCCCTCTTTCTTTCTCTGTCCTCTGTACACTCATCTCCTTACTTCTTTCTCCCTCTCTTGCACTACCCCACACCCATTATCCCTGTTTTCATTATTTCTCTTTCTTGATACCCTTTTCTCTCTCGCTCTCTCTCGCTATATCCAGACTGACGGGCTATGGGATCCACCATTGCTTTGCCCGCAGTATGATGGACCACCACGAGACCCACGAGTCCACCATGTTCCACAACTTCTACGCTGACTACTACACCATGGCGGGCATCGCAGTGGCATCATGCATTGCACTGTGCCCGGCAGTGTCCCTGATGGGGAGGAGGGGTGGCCTGCTCATGTTCATGATAATCACTGCACTGGCATCACTGCTGCAGCTAGGCCTGCTCAACTGTGAGTAGCCTACAGTATAATACGCAATGGTATAGTGCACACACACACACACAGCTGCCTCTTCCTATACGCCAACTATGCACTGCGTGTAGGGCCCCGTGGCCACTAGGGGGCCCCTGACCAAAAAACATTTTTCTCTGTTGAGAGTTAGAAAAGTAGAATCTACATTTCGAAACTTTGGTAGTGCATCAGTAGTTTTCCTCTTATGTCAGCTAACATTGCTATGTAAGGTAGTCTAGCCAGCTGGTAGGCCTAATCGTCATTACTGACGGCCGAGCACGCAGGTCATGTGCTCAGGGGGCCCTGACCTCCTGGGGGTGGAGGTGAAATAGTCTTTATAGTTAGCTACTGTATAGTTGTTTTGATGATGATGATGATGATGTTTGAATGTAGGTCTGTGGGAGGTGGCCTCTTTACTGTGTAACAAGGACGGATGTTGTCCGAAATCTGACAGTACCTAGTCCTTTTTTTTTAAAGAGTTACAAATGTTGAGGGAACATATATTTAACCTAGACCTACAAAATACACCTTGAGATCATTCAAACAGCAAACATATTGTCTTGTTATTGCTATGGTGTAACCAGTGTGTGTTTTGTGACTGGAAGTGTGTGTGTGTGATCATTTGACTATATATTAACCTGTTTCTGTTTTCCTCTCTCTCCCTATGGCTCCTATAGTACTAGGGAAATACAGTGTACATCTGAATATAGGTACAGTACAACCATCAATTTCTCTCCTCTTCATTCTTGTGGGAACTCGGCCCATATTTCCCTGGTTGCAGTTGCTCTACCCTAGACCCTTAACTAATCAATAGCCCATCATTCTGGATCTTAACTGTTTACTCCATTTATAATCCGCTTACTGGAAATACTGCAACTGCTCGATTTTAAAAACCAACAACAAGGTCCTAGGCAGATGAGAGAATTCCACAATAAATGGATAACCAATCTACTGTCTTAAATGTGGTTCAAGCTGTTAGAAACACATTATGATCGCTGGCTAGCTGCAGATGTCTTAACGTGATTTATTTGATGTGATTAGACAAAGACTGGAGGAACTCTGACATTTGTGTAAGATTGGAGGACACTAAGAAAATGTCAGTGTTCCAACATAGTAGCAGAAAGACAAGGGTGCTTTGCGGTGTGTTTTGTTGTGCAATGGGGGTGGTTTAAAGCAAAGGTTGGTATTTCACCATCACTGCGACCTAAATACTGTGACTTGTCCTATCTCTCCCCTTCTCCCAATCACTCCCACTCTCCCACCCACTCCCTAAGAACAACAAACTCAAACTCATTGCAGAGTTCAGTCGGATCCCGTTAGAGCAAACCATGGCGTGTCGTTTCTGTTTGCCGACTATGAGTGACAGTTCAAACACAGGCACCATGGGGCTCAGAATGCCCGTAGGCATCGAGGAATAAATACGTCTCTCAAGGACAAGCTAGCTGCATTCTGTTTACTGCATAAACACACGTTCAGATCCAGCCTGCTTGTCCTTCACAGTGAAACATTACAGCTAACACATGGAACCAGCAGTAGGCTAGTCGTGCAACTTGGTAGTACTACAGTCCATTATAACAAATAAACCTGATGTTGACTGTGTAATAACCACACTACTGCATGGTATTATAGTACGTTATATGGTTCATTAGAACTTTTTTTTGATCTTGCCTGTTCATGTAACTTCTTGCAACTATTAGAAGTCTTCCTGTCTGTGTTTCACTTCCTGATCCTTGCTTTGTTCTGATGATCCTCTCTGTTTGGCTCGGTCTCATTGACCCTAGCTAACCTAAGTAGCCTCTAGCCCTCTTCTTCCCCTGTGTGTTTATCTAGCTCCTCTCTTCTTTCTGTTCTCTCCATCCCTAGTCCTCCACCTGGCAGCAGAATTAGCTTGGCCTGTTGTCTGACAGCCAGAGGATTAGAGAGGAGCAGCAAACTGATCTGAGTTCTGCCTCAGATTATCCGCTTAGGGCAACTTAAACATGTCTCGTTCAGCAACAAACTGATACTGAGACCACTTTCAGATGATCGTCTTGTCAATTTTGAACATGTCTCGTTCAGCAGCACCGTGTGAGTTAGTTCTAGGATTGTTTTGCTGCTGTTTAGCTGAGGATCAGACAGATCAACGTCAGGGTAATCCTTCATGGCTAGTTTAGTTAAATGGATAACATGGTCAGGGTGATGGACAACATACAGGATGCTCAACAACACAGACTCATGGGAATTATGTAACAGTCTAAGTACATTTAATAGGCTCATCTTACTACTTTAATAACAACCTGCTCTTTGAGAATGTATTACATACTGTTCCTCAGTGCACTGAGCCTTCTAATATGAGAAGCATTCATTCAGGGTTAGATATAGTATTTTTCTTTTTGAGTTAATCTCCCCTTTTCTGCAGTACATTAGAATGTATTCTCTCTGTATGCTGGCTGGATAATTGTTATGTTTGCTTTGTTGGTATGCAGAGTACTCGGATACACAAATCTCAACTTAATAGTGAGTCGTGTTTAATGGCTGACTCGTATGTTGCCGTCTGTCTGTACAGAGCGCTCGGATACGCTGAATAAGAACTTCTCCATCGCCTTCTCCATCATCGGCATGTTCTCCTCCCACGCTGTCAGCAACTTGAGCATCTTTTTCTGCGCTGAGATCACGCCCACCGTCATCAGGTAAGCCCACCCACGCGCTGGGAACGGACCACTGGAGCGTACCACAGAGAGGGGCAGAGGGATAGGTTTCAGAGGGGGCTGTCAGTCAGGATATGTGCAGGCCAGGGTTGAGGAGAAAGCTTAATGGAAATCAAAAACAGGGTTCCATTTTCTTCCCCTTTTATTCAGAGATGGGTCAGGTCAAGTGTCTGGTTAATTTTATAAAATTTTACAGAACATTCACTCTGTCAAGCTATGAAAAACATACGGTATACACATCTGGAATTGGAGAAAGATAAAGAGGTGTGGAATTTGAAGGTTGCTGTCATCATGTTGTGTGAAGGGAAAATACCCTGTTTTATGATGCGCACTATCATAATGGAAAGTAGTCGCAGTCTTTGATCTCAATAGAGAGGTTCATGATTCAGTGTCTCTGACCTGCCAGGATATCACCAGAATATTACTACCCTGCTATAAGCACTTACAATGAGTGTGTGTGATCATGGATCTCTTGTTATATGCACAACCATAATAAAGGTGGTGTTCAATATCCATATTTTTTATATTATTATTAATTTATTTAACCTTTTTATTTTGACAGGGAGTCATGCCGAGACCGAGGTCTCTTTCACAGATCAGCCTGGTTTTGAATTAGCCTTTCCCTCTCTTGACAAACTGACACAGCTTTGGATCATCATCATCATCATGATGCTGTGTTGTGTTATGTAAGGTATGGTGCACTGTGCTGCCTGAAGAGTGACTGTGGATCGCCACCTGGTGGCCAGTCACAGAGCAGACAGGAGAGAAATGAGGCTACTGCCTTGGCAGGCAGGATGCTGTTACATGGTATTGCAGCAGTCTCTGCTGCTGTGGGCGTAAAATGGCAAGGACATGTCAATAACACAGACCACGTGTGTCTGCATAAGGACATGAGAATAGTAGGGGCTGGAATGTGGAATGTGCTATTGAATGTGAACATAAAAGAAAGCATTGAAATGGAATGGAATGTAACAAAGCAGAACATTGCACTGGAAATGGCAGAGGTTGCAGGGCACACCTTTTCTACAGGATGGATATGATTTAAAGACGGTGGGTCTTGGAGGTTGGTTTGGGATCGGGTGTAGTCATGTTCTTCAGAGATAGTGACTTCCTAACTGATGGTCCTTGTCTCTCTCCGTAGGGGTGGGGGTCTGGGCCTGGTGCTCGCCAGCGCTGGCTTCGGCATGCTGACCGCCCCCATCATGGAACTCCACAACCAGAAGGGCTACTTCCTTCACCACATCATCTTCGCCTGTTGCACCCTCATCTGCATCATCTGCATTCTCCTCCTCCCCGAGACACGCTACCAGCCCCTGCCCGAGACCCTGGCCGACGGGGAGTGTTACACCCGCCAGCCCCTGCTGCCCCCCAGGAGGCCTGGCGAACAGCGCCTCCTCCTGGCCCAGGTGGAGAGCAACAGGGACTACACCCGGGTCCATGACACGCCGCTGCACGAGGCGGCCGCCACCGCCGTCTCCACAATGGAGTTCACGGCGTCCTCCGCTGTTGACCGCGCAGCACCATCGGTTATTGATATTTCGGCGCCCTCCGCTAGGACGTTAATGTCACACCAGCATGAGTCTGATGGCAAATCCACTGAAGACTCCACTGATATACCCCTCATTAATTCTGTTGCCCCTTCATCCACTTTCAATGTTGATGATGAGACAGCTCCCTCCCCTACTAAAGACATTACCACTGACCCCCTCACAGAAGATACCCATACATCCATCTTGGTCAACACCATTTCCCCTGTCACTGAAACTCTTCCCATCTCTTTATTGGAATCAACCATTCCGCCAGTACTTGATTCAACCCCTACCTCCGCATTGTACCCTTCCACACCTAGTTCCATAGTGGATCCTTCCACTCCACCTGTTATAGAATCCACCCCCACTTCATTGGATGCTCCAGAAGTAATTGAAATTCCCCCTACCTCCACATCGGACTCTCCCCCTGTCATAGAAACCACCCCTACATTGGACTCTACCACTCCCCCTGTCATAGAAACCACCCCTACATTGGACTCTACCACTCCCCCTGTCATAGAAACCACCCCTACATTGGACTCTGCCACTCCCCCTGTACTTGACCTTCTACCCCCCTCTCCAACACCCTCCCCTGGTCCTGTCATCAGTGACATTTTTCTCCCTCCCCCCATGGCGGACTGTACGACTCCTATTGATTCTGCTGACCACATAACCACAGACCCGATCATATACTCTCTAGATGACAAACTCTCCACTCCTCCTCCCCCTACATCCGGCTGTACCATTCCCCTTCTCATAGACTCTGTCCATACTCCAGAGTTGGACTCTTCATCCCCATGTGTTAATAATGTTATTGTTTCTCCCACTTACCCTATCGTAGCTCATTCCCCTGTTCATCCCCCCATCCGCCCACTACCACCACCACCCAATGACTCAGGTCATATCCCCACAACAGTGGACTCTTCCATTCCCCCTGTCATGGACACTGTTCACAGCCCCACTGTGGACTCTACCACTCACCCCATCACAGACATTGTTCAACCCCTTTCATTGGACTCTACCATTCCGCTTGTCATAGACTCTCAGGACCCCAACGTAACAGACTCTGAGACCACAGAGGCGGCCACCGCTTCCACAATAATGGACTGTACCATCTCCTCCCCCATAGACTCGGGAATCCTCCCTATAATGGACTGTACTATCTCAGAAAACCGCGTCATCAACGGGGTGGCGTCGTCATGATCCAAGGCTCTACCTCTGGAACAAGGAGGTGTGCCACTCCCTCGTGGAGGAAGAAGCCCTGGACATCCAGGTCACATGTATGGAGTCACTAACTGGCTGATCAGGCCTCAGACATTTTGGCTGCTCTGTAGGGAGAATGCCAGTGACCGACAGAAGAGGGAACAGCTTGATATGGGGACGAGTGTATCTCTGACACCTTTTACTGGGAACAGCCAGAAAACAGGACAGGAGGACCGTGCTGCGATGACAATAATGAGTGGTTACTCTGCCACAGTGCGGAACTGTAAATAACTGACATCATCAGCGTTTTACATAGTTGTTGTTGGAGGAATCTGTATGTGTCATTTTAGACTGAGATACTGCCAGCCAAAACTCCCTTTGACTTCCTCTGACACTTTATCCCAATGCTTAATTGGAGATGCTATACATACCACTAAAACCATTTTACTGTACATTTGCCTCAATTGCAGACTTAGATGTACGCCCAATGTGTTTGATGTACATTTGCCTTATGTAGAAAAAAAAAAATACTTTAAGAATACAATGCAGAATTTTGAATGTCAACAGTGCCAGATATCTAAACCGAGTTTAGTCACCCAATTGTTTTTGTTTGTCAGAAACTGAATGGAATCTGTGTAGGGAAAAGAGCAATTTGCCAAATATGAAAAAAAACAAAAAAAAGGGCAATAAGTTTTGCCCCAAGTATTGGAGGTGTTTTAATGTATGATGCAATGCGTTAAAAAATGACAAGAGAAACATCTGAAGACTTCAGTCCTTGGTGTTATACAAGCATGGGTGTATGAGAAGGTACTAGAGAAAGAGAATGTCGCGAACTGAAGAGACATGTTCATACGTTTATTAGGACTATGAACTGTTTATGTCGAGAGAAGGAGAGCTTTACCGGTGACGTGGTAGAAGTGAGAGGTCTGTTGGTCCTTTAGGACTATGTTGTGCTTGTTGACGTTGCGGCCCTGTAAGTGAAACATTTGAGAATTTACAGACTATATCAAATGTTTCATGGGACATTTTGTTTCCACTCTTAAAAAAAAATGTGAATGAATTGTACTGTAGGCAATTGGATCTTGTTAATGTGATACTCTAGGTCAAAATGCGTAGTTTGTTGTTGTGCTACTGATGTTGCGCTTGATCACAAAAACAAAAAAAAATATTGCCATTATTTCACAGGGGGGGGGGGGGGGGGTGTCCTTAGTGTATAAAGATAGGCGGCACTGTTAACATTATTTGTGTGAATGTAAGTGGCACTTTAATCTTCGCTACGGGGACTGAGCATGTAAACAAAAATGTGAACTTTTCCATGAAACAAAGAGGTGATGTTCAAATGTTACCTAAAAAATCACAAGAGCTATCTCTGAAATGGACACATGAATGACAAAAGGATTTTGTCTTCATTACAAATACATCTGTCATTGCCACCATCTTGTGTGTGTTTTCTACATGTAATTAGCATATTTGGTGACGTAAAAATATTTGAAGGTTATTTCCCAAATAATATACCAGAAATATTTAAACTTCACCAAAGTATGCAAAATGTATATTTGTGATATTGACTCAAATTCTGTTGCGTTTTGAAATGTAGGCTTATCCCTCTTTTTTTCTCTTTTCTTTTTCTTTTTTTTTTACTTCAAAACTTAACTACCATTTACTTGAATTACTTTCATTGTAAACAATACAGACATGATAGCGAAATGTTGTCGTCATTATTGGAAAAGCTACAACAAATGTCTCTGATTATTTTAATTAAAACCAAAATATATGAAGAGCTTTCTTTTTCTTTGAAAAACCCAAATGTCTAGTGTCAACGTCATGTTTTACCAACGTGTGTGAATGACTGACTATTGACAATAGTACATACCGGGAAAACAAAATGGTGGCTGTCAGTTCACTGCATCAGATTGTGTTGTTAGGCCACTGTTTTACAAATACAACATCACTTGTTGTGATGTAGAGCTTCTTTCTTTTCAAACATCTTTGACATATTGTCCTTTTCAAATGCCATGGAGTCCTGTCTTTTACAGTGTGTTTAATATATATTTAAAATGGAAAATACTTTGGTCACCTCCAAAGCCATTGTATCATGCAATAGCAGCCACTGATCACTCAACTGTGCACTAATCATAAAGTAGTCATCACAACACACACTGTCATGTAGTTCTGTGGATATAAAAATGACTATGTAAATACTAAAAGTGTAACGACCTACTTTCCGTATATTCTCTGGTTATTTCCTGGTAAATAAGCACACTGTTAAAGAAGATATACTTGTTGCTGTGGTCTTCATTCCTAATACTACATACACCTTGTTTGGAAAATTCAAGTGCGGTAGAGAAAGGATATGTGAATCAAGTAAAACTTCATTACACCCCTGTATGAGCCTCTTAGCTTCTTTTAACATCTAATAGACCTCACGGCTCAAACCATAATGTATCCTGTACTCCCGTCAAGTCAGATTAGTACATTTGGTTTAGCTGTGATGTGAGGACGGTGTTACTAACGCACGATAGTCTATTGACACTGGAACAACAGAGGTCAATCGTACAAATGTTAAGAGTATATTGTCTGCAGCTGTAGCAATACTTCTCACCCCACATTTATTGAACTGCAGCCGCTCTTGTCTTAAAATGTCACAATACAACACATTACAACCTTACATTACAGTCTCCGATTTCATATGTGACAGCATCGTCCGCACCAGCGATGGTGTATGCTTGGTCAGAAGTATAATGACACATTCTATTTCTATGGGTAGAGTGGGGTGAATGGCTTGGAAAGTGGCTACACTAAAACGGTACAAGTAGATGGACAATATAATACATTGAGTATACAGTGGTAAAGAAAATGCATTTGGAGATGGAAAAGCAGACTGATATGTAAACTAACTTTGATTTGCTGTGCATTGATAGATTGTGCTGTGATACAGTGGTCTGGAAATGGTTCTCAACTGATCAAATGGCTCCCTCATCCTAAATTGTCCCTACTGCAGGCAAACTATCTTGCGGAAATGAGAAATAATCCTGATATAACAGTTTCTGTTTTTGCATGATTTGAATGAATGAATGAATGTAAAAACATGGATTTTACCAGTTTAATTTTCCCTTTTTTGTTTTAACTTGAATAATGCATTTGTATATAAGCCATACGTGTCGTAATAAACTTCACTATTTATTGATCAATGATGCATTCTGGGTCTTGGTTGAGTTAATTGGTCTGCAGACAATTTTCAAGCCGCCTCTTGAATCTTGACGTGTTTTTGTGCAAGGTTCTTGTTTTCTGTTTGTTTTTTACCACTTGATGATGTCCTCTCTAACCCAAGATAATGACAAGGACATAAAGTGTGTCAATTCTGTATGTAATGGATCAGTTGTCAATATTCACATTCTTAATGAATTGTGGATTCATGTTGGTGTACTGCTGTGCTGGAAAGTCATCCCCTAAATATGATTCAGTAATTTAGTTATATTGATTAGCACTTCACAATAACATTTGATACACATTTTTTTATGTCAGCAATACAATTTGATTTGATCTTTATATTTTAAGGCCATACTAGCTAACCAAAATAACTCATGCTGCCAATAGATTTTTCAGCTTGGAATACTCTGATTTTAACCACTTCCTGTTGTATGATGTCATACAATGAAGCAATACATGGCGAACGTGCTCCTAGGTGAAGGCTTGTCCTGTCTCTGATAAACAAGTGATTAATAAGAACAAATAAGTAACCTGTCTTTGATGGGAACATTGTGGACGGTATAGTTGCAAAGCTCCAAACTGACCTCTATTGGACAAAATGCAGGTTACACCTGAAGCAGATTCAGGACTGCGAGGTACATGGACAATGCCTTGGTTATATTGAAAGGGGGCGTATTTATCGACAATTTGGCTGTATTTCCTTAACTTGTAAACTAACAGCTAGGCCTATGCGCCACGTATTAGATTAAAAGTGCTTGGCAACACCCCGCATTTTGGCCCGGGACAGGGTGATGTCATGGAGAGTGATGCAGCAGGATCCTCATCCCGTCCACTGCATCAAACCGGTGCCCGCTGATAGGCTGGTGCACACATTTGGGATGCAGCACAGGTGTGACGTCACCCAATCAGCATCAACATGATGAGTCTCCCTTGGTTTACCGATCGCCATAAGAATGTAACAACTGCTGAGAGGCGAGAAACACAGTGGTCGCAACCAGGTTGAGGGCACTGTTGTTAGTTGAGACAAAAGGCTGCTATCTGCGTGCACCCAAAAGGCATCATCATGAGGGAGATTGTTCATATCCAGGCCGGGCAATGTGGAAACCAGATTGGTGCGAAGGTAGGTGTTATGTGTATATTTGTCTAGACGCAGAGGTTATTATAGAGCAATCATTTTTTTTGTTAGATGTTTACAATTTTGTCCCAACATGAATCGCACTACATTTTCCAAGAGAACAAAATCAGCCATGCAGTATTATGGGGTCATGTTTTTGGACGAATGTCTCGTGGAAATTAGTGTTTCATTTATTGACAACTATAAGATGCCATTAGGTTGATTATGGGTGTGTTGCTTTTGGACTTGGGCTAGGAGCCAAAGGGTCTGCAGTGGTGTCGCGCACCTGCGGGGCTGGCGCGTCATGCTGTCGCCAAAAGGAGCTGCGCCATAGCGATAGACTACGCACAACGGCCGTCCAGTACTTTTCCATGTCTTGATCAGGTTATAGCCAGATCTCTTAGGTCAAACTATAAAGCATCACGTTTGAATTACCTATTCTCTGTCCCATTTTTAGTTCTGGGAGGTGATAAGTGACGAACATGGCATCGACCCCACCGGCAGTTACCAAGGTGACAGTGACCTGCAGCTGGAGAGGATTAACGTTTACTACAATGAAGCATCAGGTAAATACATCTCAATTTACTATCTAGATTGGTCTTTAAGTAATCTCTGCATGCATCTAAACAACAGGTCTAAGAAAATAATCAACCATAAACTGAGTGTACAAAACATTACAAGCACCAGCTCTTTCCATGACTGACAAGGTGAAAGCTGTGATCCCTTATTTAAGTCACTTGTTAAATCCACGTCAATCGGTGTAGATGAACAGGAAGAGACAGGTTAAAGAAGGATTTTTAAGTCTTGAGACAGCTTAGACATTGATTGTGTGTGTGTGTGTGTGTGTGCCTTTCAAAGGGTGAATGAGCAAGACAACATATTTAAGTGCCTTTGAATATTGAAGTGCTTTTTGGTAGTAGGTGCCAGGCGCACTGATTTGAGTGTGTCAAAAACGGCAGCGCTGCTGGGTTTTCACGCTCAACAGTTTCCTATGTGTGTATCAAGAATGGTCCACCACCCAAAGGACATCCAGCCAACTTGACACAACTATGGGAAGCATTAGAGTCAACATGGGCCAGCAATCCCTGTGAAACGTTTTTGACACCTTGTAAAGTCCATGCCCTAACAAATTGTGTCCGTTCTTAAGGCAAAGGGGGTGCACCTCAATATTAGGAAGGTGTTCCTAATGTTTTGTACACTATGTGCTTTGGCCTTGCCCTAAATAAACTCAGAATAAAAACTATATTCCCTGGTGATGAAAATTGCAGACGTTTTTTGACTTGCAAACTCATGCACTGTAGGCCAAATTTTAAATTGAGAATGTGACATTGTGACCATAATATCTGTCTGGGTGCAGTGGGCCCTGTGGCAGGGCAGGGGAAATGAGGACAGCAGCAGGGACCTGTCAATCTCTCTCCCTCCCGGTCTCTCTCTTTCTCTCCCTGTATCACCTCTTTCTCTGCAGCATCATCTCTCTCTCCCTCTCTTTCTCTCTCTGGCTCTCTCTCCGTCTCTTAAGAGCCCGTCGCGGAGGGGTGGCATGTATATATCTGCAGTGAGTGCAGTCTCTGTAAAACCAACCCAAACCTAACGCTTGCCTTCTGTCTGCGTTGGTCTGATTTTGTATTTTTATTGCCCAGGCATTTGAAGGTCATGGCCATGCAGAATCCCAACCTTTGTCTCTGTCTCTCTCTCATACGGAACAGTCAGTCTCCTATGGCAAACCAGCCAGACTGCAGATTCTGGGGCCTATAGTAGCCTACATGTCCTGTAGTTAGCAACGATGCAATGCTAACAACTATTGACCTCTTGTTAACGTGGCTCTGATTGAATATCTACTCATAGAGAAATGCGCATAGCAGCATGATAAGATGATATGACGATAAGAGAGAAAATGTGTCATGTCTACTGGGAGATGCCATCTTGGTCTGAATGAATTCAGCTTAGCTCAGCCTCCTTGGACTGGAGCTAGCAGTTTTTCTGTGCTGCAGTCTGCAAGGGAGGCTGAGTGAGTGAGTGAGTGAGTGAGTGAGTGAGTGAGTGAGTGAGTGAGTGAGTGAGAGAAAGCGAGAGGGAGAACCCATCCTCCTTCCCTCCCTAAACCTGATGTCCCTGCCTCTCCTCCCCCACAGGTAACAAGTTTGTCCCCCGGGCCATCCTGGTGGATCTGGAGCCAGGCACCATGGACTCGGTCCGCTCAGGGCCCTTCGGCCAGCTCTTCAGACCAGACAACTTTGTCTTTGGTGAGTAGTGGTTATCCAACCGGGTTCCAGATTGTTTTATGCTATCTTGCCCAGCCTGGTCCCAGATCTGTCTGTGCTGTCTTGCCCAATGGGTCATCGTCATGTCCTGTCAGCACTTCCATCCTCAACCCACAGCATGTCACGTCTGTGTCAGCATCCACTGTCATCTCCTCTGAAGCCAAGCTTAGTTTAACTTTGACATAGATAGACGGTGTGTTCAGTGTGCAACTTTTCTGCAACAGCTCAGCAATGTACCAGGAAGGGAATGCAATGGTCGGCGAACGGTTGTGTCAGGCACAGACAGCTAGCATGGTGCAGCAGAAAACAGGGCATAGACTGCTACTGTTGCAGTGCCCATCAAGATGGGGATATAACATTAAATCAAATCCACCCACGACACCTTGCCAATTCTACTGCATAAAGGATAGTAAGGCTACATTCCACATCCTATTGTATATGCAGACTTCTACACTATAATATTTTAGATCATGGTAATGGTACTCTTGATCATGCTCAATTAAGCTGTTACTATCCACTGTAATTGTCCACTCTTAACAAACTGGAATTGTCTCTCTCAATGGAAACTGACAAATAATATTCCCGGTGCATTTGCTTGTTAACTGGTTAACTGACTTTTCATGCTAACTGATGTGTATTGCTACAGTTGAAGTCGGAAGATTACATACACTTAGGTTGGAGTCATTAAAACTTGTTTTTCAACCACTCCACAAATTGTTAACAAACTATAGTTTTGGCAAGTCGGTTAGGACATCTATTTTGTGCATGACATAAGTCATTTTTCCAATAATTGTTTACAGACAGATTATTTCACTTAGAATTCACTGTATCACAATTCCAGTGGGTCAGAAGTTTACCTACATCAAGTTGACCGTGCCTTTACACAGCTTGGAAAATTCCCGAAAATGATGTCATAGCTTTAGAAGCTTCTGATAGGCTATTTGACATCATTTGATTCAATTGGAGGTGTACCTGTGGATGTATTTCAAGACCTACCTTCAAACTCAGTGCCTCTTTGCTTGACATCATGGGAAAATCCAAAGAAATCAGCCAAGACCTCAGAAAAAAAATTGTAGGCCTCCACAAGTCTGGTTCATCCTTGGGAGCAATTTCCAAATGCCTGAAGGTACCACGTTCATCTGTACAAACAATAGTACGCAAGTATAAACACCATGGGACCACGCAGCCGTCATACCACTCAGGAAGGAGACACGTTCTGTCTCCTAGAGATGAACGTACTTTGGTGCGAGAAGTGCAAATCAATCCCAGAACAACAGCAAAGGACCTTGTGAAGATGCTGGAGGAAACGGGTACAAAATTATCTTTATTCACAGTAAAATGAGTCCTATATCGACATAACCTGAAAGGCCGCTCAGCAAGGAAGAAGCCACTGCTACAAAACCGCCATAAAAAAGCCAGACTACGGTTTGCAACTGCACATGGGAAAAATATTGTACTGTTTGGAGAAATGTCCTCTGGTCTGATGAAACCAAAGTAGAACTGTTTGTCCATAATGACCATTGTTATGTTTGGAGGAAAAGGGGGGGGGATGCTTGCAAGCCGAAGAACACCATCCCAACCGTGAAGCACGGGGGTGGCAGCATCATGTTGTGTGTGTGTGTGCTTTGCTGCAGGAGGGACTGGTGCGCTTTACAAAATAGATCGTTTTCCTTTCTCATGATGCCATGTGGATATAGTGAAGCAACATCTCAAGACATCAGTCAGGAAGTTAAAGCTTGGTCACAAATGGGTCTTCCAAATGGACAATATACCCCAAGCATACTTCCAAAGTTGTGGCAAAATGGCTTAAGGACAACAAAGTCAAGGTATTGGAGTGGCCATCACAAAGCCCTAACCTCAATCCTATAGAACATTTGTGGGCAGAACTGAAAAAGTGTGTGAGCAAGGAGGCCTACAAACCTGACTCAGTTACACCAGTTCTGTCAGGAGGAATGGGCTAAAATGTACCCAACTTATTATGGGAAGCTTGTGGAAGGCTACCCAAAACGTTTGACCAAAGTTAAACAATTTAAAGGCAATGCTACAGAATACTAATTGAGTGTATGTAAACTTTTGACCAACTTGGAATGTGATGAAAGAAATAAAAGCTGAAATAAATCATTCTCTCTACTATTATTCTGACATTTCACATTCTAAAAATAAACTAACTGACCTAAGATGGGGAATTTTTTATAGGATTAAATGTCAGGAATTGTGGAATTGTGGAGTTTTTTAAAAATGTATTTGGCTAAGGTGTAAGTAAACATCTGACTTCAACTGTAGATGTGTATTAGCACACAAAGGTGCGATGTCTCTAACACAGGTTCACCATGGGTCTTTCAGGTCAGAGTGGAGCTGGTAACAACTGGGCTAAAGGCCACTACACAGAGGGAGCCGAGCTGGTCGACTCTGTCCTGGACGTAGTCAGGAAGGAGTCTGAGAACTGTGACTGCCTCCAGGGCTTCCAGCTTACCCACTCCCTGGGAGGGGGCACCGGCTCTGGCATGGGCACCCTGCTCATCAGCAAGATCCGCGAGGAGTACCCCGACCGCATCATGAACACCTTCAGCGTCATGCCCTCACCCAAGGTGTCAGACACTGTGGTGGAGCCCTACAATGCCACCCTGTCAGTCCACCAGCTGGTGGAGAACACAGATGAGACCTTCAGCATCGACAACGAGGCTCTCTACGACATCTGCTTCCGTACCCTCAAACTCACCACGCCCACCTACGGAGATCTCAACCACCTGGTGTCGGCCACCATGAGCGGGGTTACCACCTGCCTGCGCTTCCCTGGTCAGCTTAACGCTGACCTCCGCAAGCTGGCTGTTAACATGGTGCCCTTCCCCCGCCTGCATTTCTTCATGCCTGGCTTCGCCCCTCTAACCAGCAGGGGGAGCCAGCAGTACCGTGCCCTCTCCGTGCCCGAGCTCACACAGCAGATGTTTGACGCAAAGAACATGATGGCCGCCTGCGACCCTCGCCACGGCCGCTACCTCACCGTGGCCGCCATCTTCCGCGGGCGCATGTCCATGAAGGAGGTGGATGAGCAGATGCTGAGTGTGCAGAACAAGAACAGCAGCTACTTCGTAGAATGGATCCCCAACAACGTGAAGACGGCCGTCTGCGACATCCCACCCCGCGGCCTCAAGATGTCTGCCACCTTCATCGGCAACAGCACGGCCATCCAGGAGCTGTTCAGGAGGATCTCTGAGCAGTTCACCGCCATGTTCCGCCGTAAGGCCTTCCTTCACTGGTACACCGGAGAGGGTATGGACGAGATGGAGTTTACAGAAGCTGAGAGCAACATGAACGACCTGGTGTCTGAGTACCAGCAGTACCAGGACGCCACCGCTGACGAGATTGGCGAGTACGAAGAAGACGAGCTGGAGGATGAGGAGCAGGATGTCCAGCAGCACCATGATGTCCGCCACTGAGGGATGCCGGGTAGAAGCAGCACAGCAGTCTGTATGTTATATCCACCAGTCATTTTAAATTATCGATAGTTATGGAAGGATAGAGGCGCAGATGAGTTATCGTCGCGTCAAGATATATTATAGCTGTTTAGCCTGAAAACTACTACTAGTGCATTATCATTGTTTCGATTGTCTTGAAGACCATAAGTGATATTAGAAACATAACAATTATGTGAGTATTTTAAATGACGTCATTGGTTTTCCAATTCATGCTGTATCAATGTCAATAAAACAACAATACAGTATTGTCAAAAACCGAGGTTTTTTAACATTTACCTCAGAATACATTCTTTGTCGTGAAATAAAATGGTGCTGTCCTATGAATATCTGTAGGCTTTTTTTCATGGGAGTGCTAATCGTATTCAGCAGGTGAGATACAATGAACACTCCAGACTTGGAGTAGGTGTAACCAAAATTCAGTAACTCAGTTCTCCATGCTGTAATGATGATACTGGATGAAAGAGATGTTTTCTGGTTATAAAATGCAAGGTGAATGTTATTACCATACCCCGAGAAGCTTACTACGTTTATAGTCTTGTGAGTGTCCTGGGTCATCATGACTGTGTGTCTGTCTGGGACAGGAAACACTTCCTCAAAGACTCAGAGAGAGAAAAGGAATATCTGTTTATTCCTCTTTGTCATGTTTTGATCTGAGAGCTAGTAAATCCGATTAAGGGCTGGCCAGACTTGGCAGCTGTTAAGAGTATAGAGTTAAATGTGTGGAGAAGTAGAGCACTCTCCATCTACAAACGTACACGACCAACAACTTACAGACTCGCACAAACAATGACGACATCATTAGGGCGCTCTTTCAATGCCTCAATATTTTGGCTAATTAAGAAAATCAAAGTACCATGGTTTGAACCTAAAAGCCTAATCAGATCTTCACATTGGTTCAGCACAATATCACACCTTTATTCAACTTGTTCAATTTGCTTGATATCATTTACAACAAAGTCCTTGGTAGAATATGAATTGCAAGGCTAGAAAGGCTCACTGCCAAGAGTTTTGACTTACGTTAGGGGTACAGTAAATAACGGTTACATTTTTCATTGCGCTGAGGTCCATAAATACTTGAAGACTGAAGTATTCTGCAACTGAAGTTCTATTTTGACAGACAACGTCTAAAAAGTCTGACCAGGAGGAATGCTGCCAGTGTTCAAGTTGCCAACGTGTTAAAATGAGGTCTTATATTTTCACATTCAGACAACTGGGCGGAAGATGCTCTTGTCAAATACATCATACATTGAATGAATGTGTGGCTACCAAGGAGGACCTATCAGAAACGTATTCATTAGAAACCAATAGGATCACCCAAAACGACAGGTTAGGCCAGGGTGAAGTTATGGTTAGAATTAGAATTGAGCCGGGGTGTGGACTTGAAGTTAGGGTTAGAGTCACAGCTAATGTTTGATATGCCAATGATGACACCTAGTGGAGTGTTACTGCAATTGAATATCTGCTCTGGACTCAGGCTTTGAAGCCAAACAAGTAATAAGACTCCAAGGAAGAGAATATTCCCTGAGATAAACCGACTTGTTTTTGTATATTTTTCACAACATTTCCATGGAGATGTTACGT
This sequence comes from Oncorhynchus mykiss, assembly GCF_013265735.2. NCBI lineage: Eukaryota > Metazoa > Chordata > Actinopteri > Salmoniformes > Salmonidae > Oncorhynchus > Oncorhynchus mykiss. The sequence goes on from NC_048592.1 coordinate 16,141,010, forward strand.
TCTCAGTGCCTTTTGAGATGCAGTGATTAAAAACCACTCAAAGTCAAATCAAAGTTCACGGTCGTGTACGCAGATTTGAAGATGTTATCGTGGGTTCAGCGAAATGCTTGAGTTTCACCTGTATTGTCTTCTGCGCCTGTGCGTTGTCTCCTTCATCTGAAGCTATTTTGTGAAAAACTATTGCCGTTGTTCTTTTTGTTGCGGAAGTGTATGTTATTAATAATAAGAGTTACCTGGAGAAAGTCGGACCTCTCTGAAATGAAAATGGATGGCCCTCCCTTCAGCAAAATATATTACAACCAAACCCTCCCCTATTACTGAAATAATAATTAAAACATACAGTGAATAGCAGAGAACATGCCTACCGTTTACCCTCACTTCTAGGACAAACCAGAAAGTTAGATAGGCCTATGCACTTTTAGACATTGTTCTTCGCCCTGTAAGTATTTGCAGGAATTTTGATAGCTCACAGGGCTGCGGGCCAGAAGGTTGTGGGTTCTCAGACCACCATGCACCACGCACAAGAGTAGTGGTGGAAATATCTGCTTTACAATAAAAGCATTGCATGAATCTATCATTGTATTTGCGGGTCTGTAAAAAATGAATGTATTTCTACGTCATTTTACATGGCTAGAGACCTTAGCAGAATATGTTTTTATACCACACAAATTACAGGCTAAGAATGGACAGAGAGATAGGCCTATGCATTCATCTTATCATCTTTCTCCAATGCCAAATCAGTTCTGTGGCATAACCCAACGGGAGATGGTCACAAGTGTTTCCTTAAAAACGGTCTGCTAAAACATCTTATATTTTACAGAAAGGGATTAGCTCAATCAATTGATAGCGACAGAATAAGATTACTTTACAAGCAAAGCACGTTTTTTGTCTCCTCGGCTGTAGAAGGTTGTGGCTCAGCCAATGATTGTCATAGAATCTTAACGAAGATATCCACATACTGTATATGCATTCAGAGTCATGTCTTTCCCAGGTATTTAACAGTTTGTTGCTAGCATAAAGCATCATGGACCAAAGTGCTGTTATAGATCACATTATATAATCAAATCTAACAAGGTCAGGCGTATGCTTTTTGCTATGGCATTATACCCATAACCTCTCATACCCCCGCCCCTCTCTTCCTGGTTTTACTTCACTGACATATATAGCATAATAACCAATTCAATCTAAAACACTGAGGAAAATAGAAATGTCATCAATTGCAAATTACATGACCCTCCACTAGACTAGACTTAAACAACACTAAACCCTCCACCTGACTGAAATTGAAAAACAATTTCAATTGTCCTCCAGGGTCCCATTCTGTCCCTGCCCTAAAGTAACCTGGCAACGCTACTTGCATTACTCCTTTGTTGCCCATTGCTTACAGCAACAGTTGAGATTGCTCTCCCCCCCCCCCCCCCCCCCCCCCCTGTATTGTGAATCCAGCACTATATCATGCACTTCAGGTCCATGCACAGTAGCAAGTCAGAACTGGTTTCAAACATCCTTATCGGATCAAATAGAACTATAGACCTAACATTCTCCTGGTAATTCACCTGTGATAATATTGTACCTGTCAGACTTCCGTGGGAAACAACTCTGAAAGATCAAAAGATACTCCCATTGCATTCTTGGAGGGGGTGGGAGGTGAGTCAATATTTCACTGAAGACTGGTAAAGACATGTAGTCCTCTCTTGTAGAGTCCCCTTTTGTTTTTGTGGATGAGCAGTGACAACGTCCGAGATTACATAAGGTATTGGATATTTCAAACTTCCCAAAATTTTGCACGCCCAAATTTTCAGTTTTTGATTTGTTAAAAAAGTTTGAAATATCCAATAAATGTCGTTCCACTTCATGATTGTGTCCCACTTGTTGTTGATTCTTCACAAAAAAATACAGTTTTATATCTTTATGTTTGAAGCCTGAAATGTGGCAATAGGTCGCAAAGTTCAAGGGGGCCGAATACTTTCGCAAGGCACTGTATGTAAACATGTCGAGGTGTGATACAGGAATGATACTATAAAACGGGATTTTCCACTCTCTCTCCCCAGAAGAACCACGAACAGTACCGGGGTAGGAAGGATCTCTTTCCAGCCACACGACTATAACATATGGGTCAATATTAAACCTTTACACATGACTAACAGAGCGTGTATGTTATCACTCAAGTTTTATTGTTACTCTCAAAACATTTGATCAAACTTTTTGATACAGAATGAGACACACAGCAGGAAAATCCCTTATATTGCCACAAAGCATTATATGTGAAATAACTGGCAAAAAAATATCATTACCATTAAAAGCAACATCCGTGTGATACTTTAATGCATATCAGTGCATAATAAGCCAACCTCATGGTAAATATCCTACATAATCTCTATTTTTATATTGCATGAACGGAAAAAAATATATGCAACAATTTAAAATCAATTTTCTGTAAATGATATTAACTTGGCATCAATAACACACTTTTTTTTATCATGGGATAAGTTAATGCATGTGAGGCCAAACAGCAAAAACAAGGCACTATTTGGCTTAAAATGTAAACTATTTACAATAGAAAAATAGGATCTGTTTGAGGGGTCCCACACTTCTATGTCACAATATTTTTGTATGTACCGTTTGTACAACTGTAACATTGGAAACATTGGCCTACTCAACTATGAAATAGATCAAGAATTGACCATCCCAGAAAGAAAAGCTAAATCAAAGATACAGAAAGATTTTGTTACCTGAACAATTAATCCACCACAGCCACAGATTTATCAATTCATCATATCAAGGATGAAATACCCGCTGGTAATCGTAATAAAGCACATTGCTCCAGTAAAAACTAAAATCATTATAAAACAGTCGGTAGAGTATTCATGAATCATTTCAGACCAGCAGAGAGCACCAATCCCTCTGTCTCTCCCTTGACTGTTGTTTCATTGACTAAAAAGAAAACATATCTTTTAAACCCACAGTGACTTGGCTGTACTGTATGTTTTCAAGCAAACGTGAGGTTGTTTTTCTACGCTATAGTACTGGTCTCAGTGTATTTCTCAGTGACAGAGGATTTCTTCTCTTGCACAACAGCGGTGTGGCTCCTGCTACGTGGTGCAGCCGTGGGCATGGGTGTGGTGGTGACTGTGACAGCAGCAGCAGAGGCCTGATTTGACCCCTTCGAGCCACACAGGGAGCTAGAGGTCAAGGTGGAAGCACCCCTCTGACCTATCACCTCTACACTATGACCACCTGAGGAAAAGGTGGAGGATGACCCCTGGCCTCTCTGCAGGGTGACCTGGGGTGCCCATAAGCCTGCACTGCCCCCTACTGCAGAGGCTGGCCCGGACCCGCTCTCAACAACCAGCACTTTCCTAGAACCCTGTGAGAAGCTTCCTCCTGGCGAGAGATGGCCTCCTCCAATCATGGTCTGCCCTGCCCCCTGTAGAATCTGGCCTCCCTGCGTAATGGTTTGGCTCGTCTCTGTAATAACGTGACCTCCCCCAGTAATAGTCTGGCCGGCTCCCTGTAAGAACTGGCCTCCGCCCATAACGACATGACCCTGGCCTCCCCCACCACCCACCCCCATCTGCTTCTCTACTAGCAGCATACCCTGAGAACCATGGAGCCCTCCTGTCTGCACCATCCCCTGACCGGTCCCTACCCCCACATGGCCTACCGCCTGCTGGGCATGGACATAACCACCTCCTCCTCTCTGCTCCACCAGCAACAACTGGGGCTGAGGCTCCACCATGTACATGGTGGGGGCAGCGGCATAGTACATGGTGGGCTGCTGGATGAGGACGGTCTGCCTGGGGATCACCATGTTCTCCTGGATATGAGACCTGGGGATGGTGACTGATCCCTGGTCCCGAGTAATCAGGCTCTCCTGTAGGGGGACGGAGGGGGTGGAGGTGGTGACGGAGGTGTTCAGGGTATTGACATTGAGAGCAGTATTTCTGCTGACCTCTGTGTGAATGGATGTGGTAGGTCTAGGACGAGTGGGTGACACAGACACATTGACAGTCTCCGCCTCCATAGCTATCGACCCCTGGCAGATCTGGGCCAGGGTCTTGAACTTGTGCCCCAGGTCGTTGAGGAAGTCCAAGTCATCATCAGCCCCCAGTAGACTGCAGCAGCCCACAGACCCTACCGGTGACCCCTGACCTTCATAGTCGTAAATCAGCAGGGCATCTCTCTGTTGGTCGATCTGCGCAGTGTGATTGGCTTTCTGCAAAGGTAATTTGATAGGGACAGATTTATTAAGACAATGACTGAATTTAATAAAAATGGCTACAATAACACTGCCCCTCAACTCATATGTCAAAGGAGTAGTCCAAGAAGTTGGATGATGTAAGATACTCACTGCAGAGTAGTACTCCTCTAGGACTTCCTCAGAGAGTGCCATCCCGTCGTAAGCACCAGCAGGTAATCTGGAGAACATTGAGTGTTCATGATGTTCTGTCATGATTCCTCCGCCCATGCCATAGTCCACCTCTAATCTGCCACTGGGCTGGTGGAAGCCATGGTACTGTTGGTGCGCTCCTGTGAACATTGAGGATGAGGTGAAGCCGTCCCCTGACACGCCTCCTGCTGCTCCTCCTATCTCCCCTACTCTTCCTATGAATCCCGCATTTCCCCCGTACTTCCCTACATTCACAGTTTTGATGGGGCATTGCTCCAACTCCACGGGAACGTTCAGGAGAGGAACTTCCTGTGAGGGGGAATGCGTGGGTCAATCAGAGGAGGCAATTTCAGAGCAATACAAATTTTAACTTGAGCCATAATGGAACATAACATGTATTTCCAAAGATCATTCTTATTCACTAACTCTAGAATATTTTCATGTCATCCATTGGCAGTGCCATTATGTATAAAATACCTTGTCTTCTCCTTGTCCTTCAGTGTGATATGCAATCAGGTGTTCTTTCGTGTCAAACGGGATGGGCTTAAAGTCTCCAATGGCCGCTGCTCCTCCACATAGACAGAACAGCAGCAGGAGAGGAACCACTGTGAACCCACATTCCACATTTCAACTCATGGACACAAGACAAAAGCACAAGACATGTTGCTAGGTGAGAGGCCTGGATGTCTTCCCACTGGGCACAGACGTCAATTCAACATCTAATCTGCGTTGGTTCCACGGTAAACGATGTTGATTCAACCAGTGCGTGCCCTGTGGGTTGGCTTAAAGGCCTGTTGTGGACATGACTCATTAATGACTTGTCTTGGCCATCTTACTAATCACTCAAAGCATGCTGTAGTATGCTGTAGTGTAGTGTACACTGTAGTGTAGTTTTACGAGCATGATGAAGCAGTCTCTCCTTCCTAGATTCTTATCAGGTAAGCAGTCTGAGGAAGCCAATGAGTATGAAGATAACAGAGGGCCTACTCACGTAGCAACAGCAGGAGGCCCAGGAGGAGCAGCAGGATGGCAGGCGCTCCTAACGTGATGTCAGTGCCCGTCCGCCGCTCGATGCAGACCTTATTGACCTGATCACAGGTACACACAACCACGTTCAGAACCTGGGTGTCAGCACAGGCCTTCCCCTGCTGGTCACTGATCTCCACAGCAACCTTGTAGTGACCTGGCCACATATGGGCATGGTCTCGTAAAATGGCAGTGGTGGCTAAAAGAAACATGAAAGAGAAAATAAAAATGAATTATACAAATTGTAAAATTAAATCTATCAATCAAATCCATTAAAACATACAACAAGATATAATTTAAATTCAGTTTAAGACTGCACTTTTAAAAACAGGCTCAACAAAATAACTCCAAAACAGTCCCTTAGTGAGAAGCTTGTCTATCTGCTTCCTACATGCCAAACCTAAATGTCCTCGACTAGGCTGTTACCATTGAGGTGCTCCACCATCCACTTCTGTTTGCTGTCATCCTGAATCACTCTGAACTTGAAGGGAGCTCCGTTGGGGAAGGCATCCCCATCCACAGCCGTGACGTACACAGCGGTATCCCCCAGACACATGGTTGTAGTCGTAGCTGTCAGCGTGGGACAGTGGTCGTTAAAGTCTTCCACCTGGATGGCTATTGTCCCTGTGGCCGTTTTGGATGGCAGATCTGGACACCAAAAGAAAATGCAGAATTAGATACAGACCTGACTTGTTCTCTTTTAGCTTCTTGTGGAGCAAAGGTCCTAGAGTGCATCTCCAACTACAACTGTTCTGGGTAGATTTCTTGACTTAATTCCATATCTTACAGAATTGCATTAGGACCAATTGATTATTACTATGGGTACTTGCCTGTTGTGATGGCTATTATCTTGGCGTAGTATGTTCCATTGACCAGGTATTTGGACTCCCGATCAGGCAGTTTGTTCAGCTTGATCTCCGCTGTCTTTTCATCTATGATCAGCCAGTGGTCTTCGTCATATATTTTGGCATACCTGAGAAGATGATCATGACAACGGCACGCGATCGGGATGAACTTAAGGATTCTTTAGTACTGTATGATGGAGATTAACACAACATCACACCACATAATCTTCAACCCCAATAAAACAATATGAAAACATCTGGGACCTCACCTGACATTGGTAGCGATCTGTAATGTGTCGCTGTCGATGGCTGTGTAGGTAGTGATAACCTTGTTAATGGTGACCAAGCTGGAGTCCTCAGAGATGGTCACCACTTTAACCGTTGGCTTGAATTTGGGGCCCTCTTTCTGGTTGATCACATTGATCTTGATGGGGTAAGCTTTTCCCATATCCTCTAATCCTTTGGAGGAGCCAAAGTAGTACTCTGCTTTGTTGGAAACACGTATAGCAAGGTTGAGCACTTTCAGCTCCTCATAGTCCAGTGCCTTTAGAATCAAACAAAAGGGAACAAACAGTAGAATCAGTCAAGTGATACAAACAATGTTGGAATAAGGTGAGAACACTAGTAGTTACAACCCGCTGGGCACAGACGTCATTTCAACATCTAGTTTTGATATATAGTACATTTGGTTGAGCTGTCAACTAACGTGAAATCAACAATAAATGTCTCCATGCCATTGGATTTAGGTTAAAAGTTATATTTAAAAAAAAATGGAAATCCAATCAGTTTTCCATGTTGATTCAACGTCATGACATTGCATTTTTTGTTGTTGAAATGAAGTGGAAACTATTTTGATTCAACTAGTTTTTGCCCAGTGGGGACACTGAAGCTGGAATTCAATCTAAAAGAGAATGTTAACTGTCCTTCGGTTCAATTCTAGCCTCAGAGTCAATCTCTTACCTTGGTTATCCATATTATGCCTTCGTTGGTCTTAGCGTCTGTGGTGATGTTGAAGTAGCCGGCCTCATTGCCTGTAATGATGGTGAACACAGACAGCCAGTTCTCAGTGTACATCAGATCCAGATCAATGGCTTTGATCCTCAGTACTTCCACACCGACCGTGTTCTCCTCCACACTGCCCTCGTACTGCAAACACACATACACACTTCGTAAAGGTCATACAGCCCAGGAACATATTGCAGTGAATTCGGGGAGTCCAGCAACTGTCAACCCAACACCTTAGCCAAGGGATCTGAACCTATTGACGTTAGGTGTTAGGTTAAGGTTGCTACAATATAATAAATATAATTCCCTATTATGCTGAATAGAAAATAGAAAAGTAGTGGAGGTTTTGTCCTTACAGATTCTTTCTCCAGGGTGGGGATGTTGTCATTGATGTCCAGGATTTTAATCACAACTTCTGCTGTTCCCGTGTTTCCTCCGAATGCTCCGTTCATGTCTGAACCTTTTACAGTCAGGGTGTAGGTGTCTTGAGTCTAGACAACCAGGAAATTCAATGGAGCTTACAGTCACTTACAGTTACTCAAATATTGACAAAATGGCCACTGAAAGTGTCACATAGATGCTCACATAGATGCACTGTGTACTGTATAATAGTATACCAAGGCATCTCTCTCACCTCTCTGTCCAGTGTAGTCCTGCGAACCAGTATCTCTCCAGTCTGGTAGTTGATGGCGAACATCTTATCTGAAGCACTCTTCTCCACTATGCTGTAGTAAATCTGAGAGTGTAGAGTGTTCACTTCATCCGCATCTGTGGCAGTCACTTTCATGACAACGGTCTCTGGAATTGACCACGGGGAAGGTTTACTTGTGCAGCACAGGAGTACTATACTGTTGTATTATTACTATTCATTTTACTACTACTACTACTACTACTACTACTATTACTACTACTACTACTACTACTACTACTACTACTACTACTACTACTACTATTACTACTATTGTATCACTACTGTCACTATTCTACTGATTACACTGGTACCAGCAATACTAGTACAACAGCTGCTACAACTTCAACCATTACCACTACTGACTACCAACTCTGATAGAAACATATACAATAGTTGGAAACTACTGTACATGCCTGCAGCACTGGACTCATTGATGGATCCAGATTGGCCAAAAACGAACACTGGTGGGCAGTCATTCTGGTCCTCAACAAAAATATTCAGTTCAATGTCCTTCTCTGCACGGCTTCCATTGTTGTACTTCGCTACTCCAAGTAACTAAAAGAGACCATGATAGAACAACATATTTTGTATTAATTTCTTACATTTTGAGCACAAGCATTCCACGCCTTGGATTAGATTTGAGTGGGTAGCTTACATGGTAGGAAGCGATCTTCTCTCTGTCCAGAATGCCGTGGATTCTGACAAGGCCTTTATCTGGGTTGACGGTGAATAAGTTTACGGGGTTTTGGTCTGCACCGATCCCGGTCAGTGAGTACGTCACTCTTGACTTGTACTGCTCATCAGAACGAATCTGGCACAGACACACATTCCAATCAGCCAAGATAGTAAAACACCATTGTTGTTGTAATAGTATTCATATAGCAGCCTAATTTGTCCAAAGAAAAATGCAGTAACATGAGGCCCCTATCGAACACTTCACACGTCTATATTTATACAGCTGGATTATGGTCACCAAGAATGACCCTAAATGCAGATACAATGTGTTATAAGCATCGGGGGAATAGCTAGGTTGGTACACTACAATGCTATAATGTTATTTTATTGCCAAAATGTTTTTAGTTTTTTTTCAATATAGCTTTCATGTCAAGGTATAGGTATGAAACTATAGATCAATGAATTGTATGTCTGAGTTCTAGAAAAGCAGGCATACAACAATATTTGTTGAGAGACTTCATATTTTGTTTTTAGCCTGAACCATTCCTCAGCTAGAATGACTGTACGTGCCCACACATTGGGCTTGTATCTCCGAGCAGCTTGTTCACAACACATACATCTTTATTTGTATTACTTGTTAAACGAAACCTCATTCTCTGAGCAACTGTATTAGTATAAAAATAATAAACAATATATATATATATTTAGCATACAATGTAGCTCAGTATTTGTATTATTCATTTTACAGTATATTTTTGCTCGTCTTTATCAAGGGTGCCGATCATTAGACCTGACTGTATGTCATGCTCCAGACAAAGGCATGGTCTTATGGTAGTCGGAAACATCTGAACCACTCCACGAGTTTGACAAAGAGACGAGCTCATACCTTTGCGATGTACTCCCTGTTACTGTAATCTACATTCTCCTTCAACGTTTTAGGAGGAATGATCCATTCTCTCTTCTGTCTTCTCAGGTTCAGCCCGCCGCTTTCTACTGCCACCACACATATAAACTACAGAGAAAAACACAACAAATAACGAATGACTCCTCATTTAACATTACGGCAATAACACTGTAATACCAATGTATCTCTTCTAAATCACGCAACACTGTACAAGTTGTACAAAAACGTATATTTTCTAGCACAGTAGTTATAGCTTAATGTAACTAAGTGTGCTGTGCACAGATCCATGTCATGATTGTTTCCTCGGTGTCTGTTCCACTTTGTACAGATTAATGTGTGTGGTTTCTTGACAGGCCAAATTATAATTGCATGTTTAGGCCTGTTCATAATGAAAACCATATGACATGCATACTTAAAATTATATAACTTTAGGCAATTAGGCCAATTAGTTTTCGTTCACTATCACAATGTCTACAAAAAGAAGCTGGATCTATTCAGTTTATGAAAGAAGAAAACATATTACGTATGCTGAGGACCAATGAAAATATCTCACTAATTAATTTCACAACGTTTAAAGGAGAACGTTGTAATAGTGATATCACTGTCGATAGTGGGTGTCGGTATAATTTTTTGTTTTTAAAATCTGAGCTAAAACTGACATTGACCAGATGTGGTCTGACATTCTTTAGGCTATGACTCCCTGGAGAACCACTACGCAGCTAAACGCTTTTTCTTCTCATGTAGTCGTTGTCACTTGCACGCAAACAATGACAGAGAAATTGCAATTAAATGACGGGATATAGAGTAAGCACTCTCTTCTTGTCGGTTTAAGGGATGGCTACAATGCTAAAAAAGAAAACGGTATATTAATTCGAGATATAAACTGTATTGTCGAGATTGACGCTTAAATCTACTTGAGCAGTGCCACACCCCAAAAAGAGAGAACTGTTATAAATGTTAGGGTATATCATTATCAACACCTGTTACGATATGAAACTTATTATTCTTTACTTACCGTTAGTATGAACGGCAACAATATAACAACAGTTTCTACACGGGCCATTGCAATTCAGTAAAACGTTCCCCTCTTGAAGTACAATGCTTTAAATCCGCGGTTAGTATTTTCTATTCTGCATTGGACTTTGGCCTCTTCGAAGGTGTAGACACAACTTTTCTGAGATCATACCAACTGCAATAGGCGGCGCCTCGACGAGTTTCACCACAGCACATATGCTGATTACAAGAAACGCCAATCGAGGCGTAACTAGGGAGGGAATATGTGTGCACAATCCCGACAGGGAAAGCTATTATTATTGTGTTGAAAATGAAATATAAACTATTACAATCTCATGTACAACACACATCACAATATATTGACCAACATTGTTTTGATTTCTTTAGTAGTCCAAAACTGCAGCTAATGCATCCACAATCATTAATATTCTGTAAAATGTTAGGACACCATCTTGTGTCCAGTGCTTTCTCATTCAGGTGTAAAACCTAATTCAGGGATGTGAGATTCCCAAATCTCTGTTTCTGCTAGGAAGGACTACACTCAGAACTTGAAAGACACTCCTGATGTTTACATTTTCAACAGTCTTTAGCCTGGTAATAAATTTATTAACCTAGTTAAATATTATTGCAGTGTGCCTGTCTGTGTGTGTGTCGGTGAGAGAGAGACAGACAGACAGACAGACAGACAGACAGGGACAGATTAAGAAAGTGTACTGATAAAATAAAACAATTCCACTTTTGCATATGTTGCCAAATTACAAGGAACTACTTAATGGTCTTTGGGGAGTAGGGCGGGTGATTTCATCTTTCATCTGGACTGATAAAACCATGGGTTTATTATGGGTGCAGTCTGTCTTCATACAGTAAAAGTCCATCAGGTCCCTTTATGAAAAAAATGCATTCAGAGTGCAGTATAACTGCAGTACACTGTAGTATAACTGTAGTTAGAGTGCAGTATAACTACAATTCAACTATCAAACACTCCAGTTATTCTGTAATTACTGCGTCCAAAATAATACAGTCAACTGCAGTTACTGCACTTTTACTGCAATTTCAAAACTGCAATCTTTTTTTTTAAGGGGTGGATTGCACAGTGTGGATTGGGGGTGGATTGCACAGTGAGACACGGTGTCACGCCCTGACCTTAGTTATCTTTGTTTTCTTTATTATTTTGGTTAGGTCAGGGTGTGACGAGAGTGGTATGTGTGTTTTCGCTTCTCTAGGGTTTTTTGTATATCTATGGGGTTTTGGTTTGTCTAGGTAAATGCAGGTCGATGGTGGCCTGAATTGGTTCCCAATCAGAGGCAGCTGTTTATCGTTGTCTCTGATTGGGGATCCTATTTAGGTTGCCATTTTCCATTTTGGTTTTGTGGGTTATTGTCTATGTGTAGTTGCCTGTCAGCACTCGTGTCTTATAGCGTCACGGTTGTTTGGTCTCCTCGCTATGACGAACGTGACACACGGATGCTAGGGATGTTGCAATCACAACCAAGTGAGAACCTAAGGGAAGGGAGAGGGAGGCAGGATGACAAGATAGAAGGGCAGGATGACAAGATAGAAGGGCAGGATGACAAGATAGAAGGGCAGGACTTCTACAGAAATTACTATTCAATGTTTTTCCTTAATGTGCATCCTGGCCGCCCTAGGCTAGACCAAGAAATGTAGAAAAGTCCCAGTAAGCAAAATTAGGTCGACAAGAGGTCTAAAATACGTATTTTCCAGACGTTGAATTTTGGTTTATTTTATGTTCTGAATGAAATGTGAAAATACTTATTTTGTGACATTGGAAAGATGTATTTTAAGGATGTTGAAATCAGGTTCATTTTCGGTTCTGAATGAAAGTTTAAAAGATGTCCTTTATAGATGTCTATTTTTTTACCAAATCAAGGTCGGTCCAGACCGGACCAAACATAGATGTCTAAATTGCTACAGGGAGACAGGATGGACAGCTGATCGTCCTCGCAGTGGCAGACCACGTGTAACAACACCTGCACAGGATCGGTACATCTGAACATCACACCTGCAGGACAGGTACAGGATGGCAACAACAACTGCCCGAGTTACACCAGGAACGCACAATCCCTCCATCAGTGCTCAGACTGTCCACAATATCCTGTTGTAAGGCAGGTCCTCACCAGACATCACCGGCAACAACGTCGCTTATGGGCACAAACCCACCGTCGCTGGAACAGACAGAGCTGGCAAAAAGTGCTCTTCACTGACAAATCACTGTTTTGTCTCACCAGGGGTGATGTTCGGATTCGCGTTTATCGTCGAAGGAATGAGCGTTACACCGAGGCCTGTACTCTGGAGTGGGATCGATTTGGAGGTGGAGGGTCCGTCATGGTCTGGGACGGTGTGTCACAGCATCATCGGACTGAGCTTGTTGTCATGGCAGGCAATCATAACGCTGTGCATTACAGGGAAGACATCCTCCTCCCTAATGTGGTACCCTTCCTGCAGGCTCATCCTAACATGACCCTCCAGCATGACAATGCCACCAGCCATACTGCTCGTCGTTATGTGCGTGATTTCCTGCAAGACATGAATGTCAGTGTTCTGCCATGGCCAGCTAAGAGACTGGATCTCAATCCCATTGAGCACGTCTGGGACCTGTTGGATCGGAGGGTGAGGGCTAGGGCCATTCCCCCCAGAAATATCAGAGAACTTGCAGGTGCCTTGGTGGAAGAGTTGGGTAACATCTCACAGCAAGAACTGGCAAATCTGGTGCAGTCAATGAGGAGGAGATGCACTGCAGTACTTAATGCAGCTGGTGGCCACACCAGATACTGACTGTTACTTTTGATCCCCCACCTTTGTTCAGGGACACATTATTCAATTTCTGTTAGTCACATGTCTGTGGAACTTGTTCAGTTTATGTCTCAGTTGTTGAATCTTGTTATGTTCATACAAATATTTACACATGTTAAGTTTGCTGAAAATAAACACCGTAGACAGTGAGAGGACGTAACTTTTTGGGCTGAGTTTATATCCAGTATTTCTGAAAACTACAAACTCTCTTGAATACAAATCTGTTTTATTAACACCGCTATCTTTAAAAGAACCAAAGTAAGAACCTTTTAACGTTGTCTACATCCCCAAATTAAAAAGAGAAAAACATGAACTAAAAGATTCAAAGACAGTCAACTGGGTTGTTTTCAAAAAGATTGTTAATGTATTTATATCTTTTGAAACAACACTTATTCATATTATTTGCAATAAAATATCACATAGAACAGATTATTTTGACAACAATAGTGTTGAATTATTGGTACCACTTGAATGAACACATTTCAGAGTCAATATTATTTATTTATTTTTTACATCCGTTTACATTTAAAAGTTGACTAACAGGTTGGATACAGTGTAAAAGATCACAAACAATTAACTATAATAATTATATTAAAGGCCATATGTAATTATACAATCATTACACTATGATGATTATATAATTAAGCAATAAGGCACGAGGAGGTGTGGTATATGGCCAATATGCCAATATACCATGGCTAAGGGCTGTTCTTTGGCACAACGCAAGTTACGCAACCCTGTGGTGCCTTGCTATTATAAACTGGCTACCAGCATAATTAGAACAGTAAAAATAAATGTTTTGTCATACCTGTGGTATATCAAACAGTATACCACAGGTATGACAAAACATTTATTTCAGCCAATCAGCATATAGTACTATATATACAAATTATAATAATTATATATTCTTATATAAAATGATGTACTGTAACTTCTAAACATTACTGTAGGCTAGATATACATTATAGTAGGCTAGTTATTGATTAAGTTGTTATTGTGTGTGTGTGTGTGTGTGTGTGTGTGTGTGTGTGTGTGTGTGTGTGTGTGTGTGTGTGTGTGTGTGTGTGTGTGTGTGTGTGTGTGTGTGTGTGTGTGTGTGTGTGTGTGTGTGTGTGTGTGTGCATGCATACGTGCGTGCGTGCTTGCGTGTTGGTGTGTGCTGTGCCAAACTGATGAGTTCTTCAGTTTCCTGTAAGCCCTCCTCCCAGGCTTAGGGACTGATGGGAAAGGGGTGGTGATGTCCCTCCACTCTTCAGCGGTGAAAGGCCTTATCTCATCATAGCGATACCATGGTCATTTTGTATCCAGTCCTTTTGGAACAATCACTTTTTTTTTCTCTAGCATAGACTCTTCATCTTTAAGCAGACTTTGCTGTGTGACTTCACTGTCTGCAAACTCTTTGTTCTCCACAGACCCTGACCCCTGTGTGAAATAAAATGTTGGTTATTTTTTACCCCCATCACTTTCCTGAAGAAACTGCCAAGGAATGCTGTCAAGTCATATGTTGGAACAATCACTTACCTCACAGTATGTTAACCTTGTTCATCATCATCATCCGTCTGATTGTTTTCCTCATCTGAATTGGTCAAACAACGTTTGACTGCTGTCACTTTGACTTCCTCTCTCATCATCATCTTCAGCAGCAGCAGGGCCCTCGTAAAATAATCATTTATCAATTCTGGCAAATCAGAACCACTATCAACAATTCTCATATTAATTCGATCTAAATAGCTTAAACAATGAGCAACTTCACTACCTGAAAAGGGTGCCATCCTGATGATTGATAGCTGTCAATTTTTGAAGTTGACGTCTTCATTTCGGGCACAGCGGGAAGCGCGGGGGAGGGGGTGACGTGCAGCGGGATGTGCACCTGAAGACTTTAACCATCTTCACAAGGTGCGGATGTGGGCAGTTTCTCCGCGATTGCTTTTCATTTAAAAGATTTATAGATTATAGTTTAACAGAGATAAAGGACTTCATATAATCCACTGCCTTTGCTTGAATCATTGGGAGGGTGCAGTCAAATGCAGGATCATTTCATGTGAATTAGGACAGGGTGACTGACCTGTCTCTCACTTCTAATGTTTTAACAATAGGGTAGGCTATCGTTTAACATGAAGTAGGGTACAAAATATTCATCACTGTTTGTCTTTTGATCACTGTCAACTCCATTTTATTTGGGCCATCTGAATGGATTTAGCTTTCAGTTAGGCTAGGAAAGCAATCTCGGATAAACTCCCTGCATCTGCATCAACATTATAATGATATGGAAAATTAGAATCAATCTGCGCTCTGATCTGTTGATACATAGCCTAGTTGTACTATAAATAATCAAGGAACTGACTACAAGCCTAAGCCAACACGGGAGCTGTCAGTTGGCTAGCCAGGCACCGAACATGAACAGTGTAAAAACTAAATTGACTAATTTAAGACTTGTAAGCACATACTAAGTAAATGGTTCAAAGTATCTGATCCATTACAAATGTCAATTTCCATGAAAATGTCATTTTTACTCAATGGACATTTATGGGCATTTTGCCAACTATCGGTGGCAGCGACATCCGAGGGGTTCTTCTGGGCCACCGCACATATGCCACTGGTTGAGAGAAACTGTAATTGTTTTTGGGAATAATTCTGTGAGGTTGTTGGAGGTGCGTCTTGGTCAGTTTCGCTTGGAAAATGTCACCGTTGTCAATCTGCTGCCATGGGCAGCCACCTAATCATGTCTAATGGGCAGGCCGGCCCTGTCCCTGCCCCTGATAGTTCTGTGCTAGTCTGTGGACCAGCACAGACAGAACAAGGAGCCAGATATTTTTCCGGATGTGTAAATATGAAGCATTCAGTCGTCGTTTCCAAATGGTGATGAGAGGAAGCCCAGTGGCCGGCAGTGGGAGTCTGGGAGAAAATGGAGCGAGATGGATTTTGGCCGACCTTTTGCACATCAATGAAACATTTGATCTCCATAGATTTTTCTGTTTCCAAAACTATAATCTGAAACAAACAGAATGGACTGTATTTTGTAGACTTTACTCCTTGCCAAAGTTTTTTTTTTTAATTGCATGTTTAGAAGGAGTGCAAGGGCAAATTGAGTTATTGCACATGCACTTCACAGAGTAGGCGTTCCCTTTTGGGAAAACTTTCCCTTTAGGCAATCTCAATGTTCAATATGTGCTGGATTTATGGTGGAGTTGCTCATTGGTTGTTTTCCATGACAACATGTGGAGCCTTGAAAATATAATTAGAATTTATAAAGTAAAAAACAAACATGTAGTTGTTAGCTGGGCAAGATGTTTTGAAGCTTAAAATCAAAATCAAAACTACATTTTCTATGACCAAAAAGCGCTTTTGGACATCAGAACAGCTATCACTAACCTCCATTACGTCAATTAGCAGGAGTCTAAAGACATAATGATTATCACGTACCAGGTCCAAATCCCCAACACTAAAGTAGGAGACAGTGCTATAGAGGCCGGCGTGCGGGATACCTGACGAGACTAAGTCGGAGAGAGTGGATAAGTCGCCTCTACCCTCCGTTCTATTGGCAGAGGTGCAATCACTGGAAAATAAACTGTATGAGCTCCGTTCGAGCTATACTATCAATGTGATCTGAAACTGAAACTGTAATATCCTATGTTTCTCCGAGTCGTGGCTGAATAAGGACATGGACAATATAAATCTAGCTGTTTTTCTATACATCAGCAGGACAGAATGGCTGGTAAGCTAATAGGTAGGGATGTCTTTATTAACAACAAATCTGGTTTACCTCATTTCTACCAGCATGTCACATGTGCAAAAAATAACTCCACACACAGAGACACATACAAAGCTCTTCCTTGCCCTCCATTTGGCAAATCTAACCATAAATATATCTTCCTGATCCCTGCTTACAAGTAAAAACTCGAACAGGAAGTACCAGTGACACACTCAATACGGAAGTGGTCCGATGAAGTGGATGCTAAGTTACAGGACTGTTTTTCTAGCATAGACTGGAAGATGTTCCGGGATTTATCCAACGGCATTGAGGAGTTTACCACTAATAAGTACATCGACGACATTGACACCACAGTGACCGTACGTACATATCTCAACCAGAAACCATGGATTACAGGGAGCATCCACACTGAGCTAAAGGCTAAAGCTGTCGCTTTCAATAAGCGGGACACTAATCTGGACCCTTGCCAGGCCCTCTGACGAACCATTAAACAGGGAAGTGTCAATATAGGACCAAGATGGAATTGGCTCTGACGCTTGTCAGATGTGGCAGGGCTTGCAAACTATCAAGGATTACAAAGGGAAACCCAGCCGCTAGCTGTCCAGCCGATCAGAATCGCTAAATACCTTCTATGCGCACTTCGAGGTGATGTGAGCTGATGTGAGCAAGACCTTTAAACAGGTTAACGTTCACAGGTCCGCATGGTCAGATGGACTACCAGGACGTGTACTCAGCGCATGAATTGACTGTCTGGAAAGTATCTTCACTGACATTTTCGAACTCTCCCTGACTCAATCTGTAATACCTGTACATGTTTCAAGCAGACCAACATAGTCCCTGCACCCAAGAACGTTAAGGTAACCTGTCTAAATGACTAAGCCCCATAGCACTCACATCTGTAGCCATGAAATGCTTTGAAAGGCTGGTCATGGCTCACATGAACACCATCATCCCATTCACCCTGGACCCACTACAATTCACATACCGCCTCAACAGATCCACAGATAATGCAATCCCTATTACACTCCACACTGCCCTTTCCCACCTGGACAAAAGGAACACCTATGCGAGAATGCTGTTCATTGACTACAGCTCAGCGTTCAACACAGTTGTGCTTTCCAAGCTCATCACTAAACTAAGGACACTGGGACACCTCCCTCTTCAACTGGATCCTAGACTTCCTGATGGGCCAGGTGGTGAGGGTAGACAACAACATATCAGCCACGCTGACCCTCAACACGGGGGCCCCTCAGGGGTGTGTGCTTAGTCCCATCCTGTACTCCCTGTTCACCCATGACTGCGTAGCCGCCCACAACTCCAACACCATCAGTAAGTTTGCAGACGACCCAACAGTGGTGGGCCCGGCAGTGGTAGGCCTGGCAGATGACACAACCACACTGTGCTGACAATGTGCTGACTACTACCAATGTGCTATCGTGAAAATGATTAATAACTAAATAGATTCACTGTTGCTACCAAAGTCATTCCAAAGGGTAGGTTTAACAGAGCAAATTAAATCTAACCATACTTTATAATTGATATATAATCAATGATGCTATTTAGTATATAGCATTTGCAAAGTCATCAACAGCTATTGTTTCAATTTAACCGAGGGTTCAACCAAAAATATAATATATATATAGGCGTACTGTACGTTTTCAAGCTTTAGTTGCTTTCAAATGTAATCTTACAGTGAATAATTGATATGTTGGATTCATGTCTCCATCTCAACCAAAAATCTAAGTTAAAGAATAGGAATAAATAAAATAAAAGTTGATTTAAAGTTTGATTGAATTCCATTTAGTCGTATTCTTTAACTTTGAAAAGAATACGACTAAAATCTAAGTTAAAGAATAGGACGACATAAAATTTTTGACCTTTTGCAATCCAGGCTGTATCACAACCGGACGGGATTGGAAGTCTCATAGGGTGGTGCACATTTGGCCCAGCGTCGTTCGGGTTTGGCCGGTGTAGGCCGTCATTGTAAATAAGAATTTGTTCTTAACTGACTTGCCTAGTTAAATAAAAGTTCAATTATTTTTTTATTTTTTTTAAATACACTTAAAAAAATAAATAGAATAGGAAGCAGGATAAGATCTTCAGTGTGTGTGTGTGTATGTGTGTGATACCACCTGAGGGCAGGACACAGGGTGTGTCCAGTGATATGGCTCTCTCTCTAACCTGAGTAGAACCCTGGACGCCTCACCACACCGTGTTTGGCAGGGAACAGGTTTCAGCGGCATTCCTCTCTGAAGAGAGAAGAGCAGATAACACCGCTATTGAAACCCCATAAATGAGACACATAACGACTGCAGTCAGCCAATCAGATAAGGCACTCCAGAAATGTGTGTTATATTTGGTGATGTGTCTAAGGATATGAATATGTGTTTATGTGACAACTATCTAGTGATATTGTGCATTCATAACCTGGGTCTTGGTCAAAAGTAAAGTATGATTGATTGTACACCAATAAAGACTGAGATTACTTGTAGGTAGGCCTCAGACCAGTCCTTTGACTGAACAATTACAATGTTCCTTCTGACTTTTTGTCATCTGAAATCTAAAATCAGAAGGGCCATTGACGGTGCAGTAGTTTGTTATCTCTTTGTAGTAAAGATAGTGTCTAGATTTCTTAAAGCCTATAATGCAACTTCTCTCACCCAGACAATGATTCCTCTTCACACACAACGTTGGTGCCCCTCCCTCTCACTCACTGGCTTCAAGGGAAGGTATACACAGAGCCACACCCTCGTCTGTCACTGACCTTTCTACTGAAGAAAGGAGCAACCTCCTTTATAGACTTTCCCTTTTACTGGAACAGTACTGACTAAGGTATTGTTTTGTGTTTACGTTGAACTAAGAGCGTTAACTGACAGTTGAGGGGAGAGTTGCACAAGCCTCTCTTTTTTTTTTCTCTCTTTTTTTCCTTCTAGGTCTCAATAGTTTGATAAGATTTACAGGTAAAGGGGGTTGAAATGATGTGGTTTGTTGAAAGAACAAGAACAATCATCAATCCTTGCCTGGTTCACCTGGTTAGGGGAAATACAACTAGGACTCGTAAATCAGAGAGAATATGAAACCCAATCTGTCATTTGTATATGCCCATACATTTAACTGATTTAAATGACGGGATATTTTCTTCTGTTGGTGTGTAAAACTGACAGCGCACATGTGAAGGCGGGGGGTTAGAACGGTAACATCAGAGCATCTCATCAAACTCTTCCAGAAAGTCTCCAGAACTGTCCAGCATGAGGATAACTTTACCTTAACTTTCTCACACTGTGTTTTTAATGCACAGGTTTTAATGCAATATATGGTCAGGGATGGATTTCTACTTAAAACAACACTCTTACATGAAATTGCTATCACAGGTAAGTTACTTTTGTTTGGAGTTTTGGCTGGGCCTTGGTTGACAATAACAGACATTACTACCTCAAATTAACTTCCCAGTGAAATTATTCTAACACTAACAGACCTGTGCAGAGGGTATCCTGGGGTTGTGTTCACACCTGCAGTTGTCTACTAGCCTGTAGTAGACACACCTATTCACACTAAGCTCTAAATGACTAAGTATTTATCAGTTAATGGATGACTCACGTGGAAGAAAGATTATGCCTCAACACAGGCACGACGACAGAAACTCAGGATGAGGTGGTTTTGTTTCCTGTCTATATTATTATCAACGTCTGCACACGGTGAATAATCCTTTATGCTTTGCACCACAACTTTGTTGGTCCAGCCCCTACAGTACTGTTTGTGCTGTTGTCTGTGACCAATTATGTTTGTACCATGTTTTGTGCTGCTACAATGTTGTGCGGCTGCCATTTTGTGTTGCTAACGTGTTGTTGTCACGTGTTGCTGCCATGCTGTGCTCTCTTTGGTCTCTCTTTATGTAGTGTTGTGGTGTCTCTCTTGTCGTGATGTGTTTTGTCCTTCATTATTTATTTTTAATCCCAGCCCCTATTCCCGCAGGAGGCCTTTTGGTAGGCCGTCATTGTAAATAAAATGTGTTCTTAACTGACATGCCTAGTTAAATAAAGGTTAAATAAAATAAATAAATAAAATAAACAGTATAAAAGCTGTTCACTTGGAGACTGACATAGGAGAAAGGGGAGAGAGAGAGAGAGAGAGAGAGAGGAGAGGGACATTGTTGTAGGGGCATTTGCAGAGTGTGTTTTTGTGTGTGTGTGTGTGCGTGCCTGTGAGCGTGTATCTGCTTTGCATTATGGTGTTACATTCCTTCTCAAGGCCTGTCAAAATGTCCACAACCATGACCCAGACCCACGCGTGAAGGATTTTTCCAAAATGTAATAATAGCAGCAATTAGGATTAACATAATGTCTCTCTCTCTCTCTGTCTGTCTCTCTCTCTCTCTCTGTCTCTCTGTCTCTATGTCTCTCTCTCTCAGCAGAGATCTACATGTACTGAGCTGACTGAATGCTCCAGTCTTATCGGCAGTTTATTGTGATAGCATGAGCTCAACGGTCTAAACACAAATCCCAGCCTCCTCCACTTCAGCTCCCATCCAAGACACATTTACCACATGCAGCAAGAGGGGCAGAGGGAGGTCATGTACTTTCAAGTACAGACCCTGGAAGGCTTTACATGGGTTAACAGGCCTTGGGCGTGTCCGTTGGAGTGAAAAGAAAAGTTTGGGACCAACAGGTATGGTGCACTTGGCTCACTAAAATCTCATACTCATTTTAATAATGACAAAGCATATTCCCAGAACAAGTACACAGATAATTAAATGTTTAAAAAAGCACAATAAAAAAACAAGAAATTAAGATTGTTGGGACGAGTTCAATTAACCACCCAAATAGCACTGTAACGGTAATCAAAACACGGGGAGTGTGGCAGAGTCAGGAATTAGACCTGAGCCAACTCCCCGTGCTTACCGTGGCGAGCATGTGACTGGTCAGGCCCTGTGTTATGGGGTGATGTACACTGTCTCGTTTGAGCATTCACAGGCCGGTGTGCTCTGTGCCAGCGTCCCGTATTTGCCGGGTGGAAGTGGGCATCCAGCCAGAACGGGTTGTGCCAGCTCTGCGCTCGAGATCGCCAGTGCGCCTCCACGGCCCAGTGTATCCGGTGCCTCGGCCAAGGAAGAAGCCTCCTGTATGTCTCCCCAGCCTGGTAAGTCCTGTGCCTGCTCCTAGAGCCGGGCCTCCAGCCCGGAGCCCCCAGAGCCGGGCCTCCAGCCCGGAGCCCCCAGAGCCGGGCCTCCAGCCCGGAGCCCCCAGAGCCGGGCCTCCAGCCCGGAGCCCCCAGAGCCGGGCCTCCAGAGACGGCCTCCAGCCCGGAGCCTCCAGAGACGGCCTCCAGAGACGGCCTCCAGCCCGGAGCCCGCAACGAGGGGCCTGCTATGAGGGTCCCCAGTCTGGGGTCGGCGGCGAGGGTCCCCGCACCAGAGGTGCCACCAAAGTGGGGGGAGGGGGGTCTACGTCCCGCACCAGAGCCGCCACCGTAAAGGAAGCCCACCCGGACCCTCCCCTTTAGTCAGGTTTTGCTGCCGGAGTCCGCACGTTTGGGGGGGGGAGGGTACTGTCACGCCCTGGCCATAGAGTCTTCAAATTCTCTATTTTTGTTAGGCCAGGGTGTGACTAGGGTGGGCATTCTAGTTTCTTTATTTCTATGTTTTCTATTTCTTTGTTTGGCCGGGTGTGGTTCTCAATCAGAGGCAGCTGTCTATCGTTGTCTCTGATTGAGAATCATAATTAGGTAGCCTTTTTCCCACCTGGGTTTGTGGGTAGTTTTGTGTCTGCACCAGACAGAACTGTTTAGTTTTGTTCCACTTTGTTCCACTATTTTGTGTCAGTGTTCAGTTTGAATAAATTATCATGAACAAGTACCACGCTGTGCTTTGGTCTCTTCTTCAGACGAGCGTTACACAGCCAATCAGCATTCAGGCCTTGAACCACCCAGTTTTAAAAAAAATATATGGGATGTGTATAAACACTGGATGACTGACAGGGGGAGCAGTATTGAAGCCACTGCACAGCCATGTTGGTACTCCTCCTCAATTTTACAAAAGATTTGGAAGCTATAGAAATGCATTTATTAATGTCTACATTTGTTTTTGACATTTGTTGTTTATTCTATTACAGACACCTTAATGCATATTTTAAAATTTGTGAGCTAAACAGAAAAATATAAAATTTTCTTCAGAGTACTAATGTTACTGTACCTACTACAATAACATACATTTAGGATAAACATAAATTGATGCTGGATAATGAACAATGCCAAAATAGCCTTTGTGCAAAAACACATTTCTAGAGGTTATCAAGGTACTAATGTGAAGTGAAATAAGGAACAATTAACTACATGAGCATGCCTTGACTACTTCTGGAAGTTTGTTCTTGCACAAAGGCTATTTCAGCATTGTTCATTATCCAGCACTAACTTTATTTAATAGTATTTCATCCCATGATCAAAGAGCACCAACTGGATTAACTACATCCCAAAGAGGCACTCTTATCCTGTCACTTAATTATGTTTAATTGAAATACTGCAAAATGTAATTCATTCCTATGGAGGGCTGCTCCTACTGGGGAGTACCTTTTGTTATTGACCAAATACTTATTTTCCACCATAATTTGAAAATAAATTCATTAAATCCTACAATGTGATTTCTGGATTTTTTTTTTCTCTCATTTTGTCTGTCATAGTTGAAGTGTACCTATGATAAATTACAGGCCTCATC
This sequence comes from Oncorhynchus mykiss, assembly GCF_013265735.2. Lineage (NCBI taxonomy): Eukaryota > Metazoa > Chordata > Actinopteri > Salmoniformes > Salmonidae > Oncorhynchus > Oncorhynchus mykiss. Next base: position 16,164,789 of record NC_048592.1, read on the forward strand.
TTTTTAAGTGGGAGAACTTGCACAATTGGTGGCTGACTAAATACTTTTTTGCCCCACTGTATGTGTGAGAGTGACTAACAAAATCAATGAGGGTCCCTGGGCACCTTCAGCCATGATTACAACAAATTTAGATAGCTGGAGACTAATTTACCAAACTAAACATTTTAAGTGACATGGGCTAATTGAGTGACTGTCAGTGAGTGACATATAATAAAGAGAAACTGCCTATGCACAACCAAGTTTCGAAATTGCGCCTTGTGTATTCTACTATTCCGGACCTCGGTATCCTCATATGTAGCTACGGCCCTGCCTGTTTCTGTCGCAGAATGCTTTTTGACAGTACTAGTGATTTAATCGACCACTTGCATGATCCCAGATCCATAGGCTATTTACTTCCTGCATGGGGCTAGGTTGAAAATATACTGTCATTTTCAACCTAGGAATGGGTACACTCAAAATGGCTGTCAGTCCACACATTATGCCATCATTGACTTGAAATTAGATGCCCTTTCTATTCATTCTATTTCTACAGTTTGTCATTGGCAATTTAGCACTAGGTTCATTAGGCTGTAACAGCAGAATTCAGCAGGAATTTTGTTAGGGTGACATGATTTGTCTTACTGTATTATAAACATTATTTTGTCACAGTGTAAACCCAAATGTGTAAATGAATCTTGTGGGGAGACAAAACATTGAAAGATAATTTGGGTTGGGTGTTAATTTATTTGGTCTTTCACAATAGCTGATGAAAGTAATTCTCATCCCCTACAATGGGCTAAAAAATAGACTAATTAGTGTGCTTATCTCAGCAGGAATGCTACTGTTATTCCCATAATTTTATCATTTCACCTTTTACCAATTTTGTTGGTGTAATTAGGCTATTTGAAATATCATATGCCAACTCATGTCTTAAGAAATATATATACAGAAATGCAATGAGGCGTATGCATTTTTATTAGCATTTATGGACATTGTTGAATAATAAGATACATAAAATGAGAATAGGCCATATTGAAATGCCCCTTGCCTCAAATATCCTGTTTTGTCATTTTAGTATTGTGCACAAGCTGCTAGGCAGAACTTGCAGGCAGAAACGCAACAGATCTTGCCTATAAAGCGAAAGATGTCAAGGTTTTTCAAATCAGCCTCAACCACCTGTCAGGTAATTTGTATAAATCCAATGTAACATGAACATATTCAAACCCACAGGACTTGGGAAACATAGATCAGCGGTGGCCAACGCTCTTGGAGAGCTATACATGCACCTCTAGGCAGGATTTTCTATGGTCCTGTTTTAAAGCGATAGTTCACCAAAATGAATTACATATTTACGTTTGTTTCTTATGGACAAGGAGAAACTGCAATCCATCCTATGGTTAGCCACTGCTACCAACTGTTAATATGAGCCATTTCTAACCAAAAACCAATGTAATTCAATGTCCCCCAGTTAGCATATTCCAATTTTCATGGCAAAATTATTTCAAAGTACCTTCAAACCAAGTGGTCAAATGGATTGTGTGTGTATTCAACTTTAAAAGAATCATGTATTTGTATTTTTTTTATTCCACCCTGTTCATGGGCCTAAGCCATGTGAAAATATGTTGAATAGCAGGAAATGAGCTTTAAAACTAGTGGAGCCAATGGCATCCACGTTAGGAAATCTCACTCCAAGCTCTATTCAAATGTTGGCATGCCTGTATTACGAGAGAAAGAAATAGGAACATGTCATGTACGTCATCTTCATTTCCCTGGAACCGTCACAGCAGCTGTAGAAAATGCTGATCATAGGTTTGTTGAATGGAAAGACACTTTACATGATAGCTGCGTTAAGGATTACATTAACCATACAACATATTTTAATCTCTCCTCTTCTCTCTTCTCTCAGAACAAATCAAAATGGTAGGGGCTTGGATGTGGATGTGATTAAATGTATCTGACCCTATTTCCAAGGAATTACAAAAGAGTTACAAAAGCTCTAGTGATTAGAAAACCACTATCTCAATATACAATAAACATATTTCTCATACAAAAGAGGCCAAACTCTGAGTGACATTTCAAATGTTTACTCGGGGAAGATGTACCAGTTGGATGCATACCCTTAGCACTCAAACCGTCCCTACTACAAATGTGTACTTCAGTACTTTTCCATCATCCAGGATTTCTCCATGCTCCTCTGTGCATATCACAGGACTTCTTATCAGTCACGAGAAGCCTTGAGTTATTGGGAGTACACATTCCTACAGTTCACTGCAGTCCACTAAATACACTGAACAAAAATAGAAACGCAACATGTAAAGTGTTGGTCCCATGTTTCATGAGCTGAAATAAAAGATCACCAACATTTTTGATACGCACAAAAAGCTTATTTCTATCAGATGTTGTTCATACATTTGTTGACATCCCTGTTATGCCAATATAAATAAAATAAAATCTGATTTTATTTGTCACATACACATGGTTAGCAGATGTTAACGCAAGTGTAGCGAAATGCTTGTGCTTCTAGTTCCGACAATGCAGTAATAACCAACGAGTAATCTAACCTAACAATTTCACAACAACTACCTTATACACACAAGTGTAAAGGAATAATTCATCCACCTGACAGGTGTGGCATATCAAGAAGCTGATTAAAAGCATGAGGGGTGCTGAGGGTTATTTCTGTCTATAATGAAGCCCTTTTGTTTGGAAAAACTCATTCTGATTGGCTGGGCCACACTCGCCAATGGGTGGGCCTATAACCTCCCAGGCCCATCCATGACTGTGCCCTTGCTCAGTCATGTGAAATCCATAGATTAGGGCCCACTGAATTTATTTCAAATGACTGATTTCCTTATACTGTGTGAACTGTAACTCAGTCAAATCTTTGAAATTGTTGCATGTGGCATTCATATTTTGGTTCAGTATAATTACACTTCTATACACAAAGAGCTTAAACCTAACACTACGTTCAATCTCTAAGGATACATAAAAACTAGATATTAATACTAGGAGGATATAATTATATAAAAGAGTAAAGACAAAAAATATATATAATAATTAGTTGAGTAGTCAAATTTGGCTTAACAAATCACACAATCATTTACATGGGCTAACTCTGTGTGAAATAATACAGGTTGACATGATTTTTGAATGACTAACCCTTCCTCTGTCCCCTATACATCTCCTGTATCTGTAAGGTCCCTCAATCAGGTATTGAATTTCAAGAACAAATTCAACTAAAACGACCAGGAAACTTTTCGAAAGCCTCATTAAAGAAGGGCAGTGATTGGTAGATGGATAACAATAACAAATCAGACATTGAACATCTTTTTAAGCATAGTCAAATGATTAATTATGCTGTGGATGATATATTAAACCACCCAGACACATCAAAGATGGTCATCCTTCTGAACTGAACTGCAGGACAGGAATGAAACTGCTCAGGGATGTTATCATGAGGCCATTGGTGATTTTAAAACAGCTACACATGTTGCACAATCCAGGTGTGCAAAGCTCTTAGGGACTTACCGAAGAAGACTCACAGCTGTAATTGATGCCAATGGTGTTCCTAACATGTACTGACTCAGGGAGCTGAATAATTATGCAACAACTATATTTTTTGTTATTACATTTATATTAAAAACTGTTGTACTTTTTTGTGTAGATTGCTGACAATCAATTCCATTTTCAATCCCACTTTGTAACACAATAAAATGTTAAGAAATCCAAGGTGATTGAATACTTTTGCAAGGCACTGTAAATCCATTGCATGGTGGGACAGTTGATAGGTGGGAACAAGCGCTAAGGGGCATTCCATTTCAGACAATGACCCTTTGCCAATACGTTTCCCCCTGTCGGTAACATTTCTTCACAGTGCTTTCTCATGTTAGAATGTAATCAATCACACTTGTATATTTTATTTTTTACAGACCAGGGGGTGGACTACAGTAGGGTAACTTGGGGTAAAGCGAACCCCTCTGCCTGTAATTCGCACAAAAAACACTTTTTGTCATCCATTTTATTTCCCAACACCTTCCCTGGCTGCCACTACTCTTGCTTAACTAAAAATGTAATCTGTATCATCTCATCTAAGTTAAAGCAACAAAATGATTTTGAAATCAAATCATTAAAAAAATAGTAATTTAGAAAAAGTTACATATGAAGTCAGATCTATAAACGTTTTATCAGTAGGGCAGACTAAAGATAAGTAATTAACCTGTTAAGAAAGAAAAATTGAAATCAGTTTTTAATAAAGTTGTAATATTTTAAGTGATGTTTGGGCCACTCCAGCGGGTAAAGATGCCCTCAGGGTAATCCAGTGCAAGTCAACGGTACCTACTGTATATTACCATTTTCCAAATCATGTATAAGCAACTTCATTTAGTTTCACAATCAATTTGTAGATACAATTTGATTTGGACATGAAGCTTGAAAATTAAAAACTTCATCATAGTGACGATATTTTTAGTGAGAGGAGCAATAACATTTTCTTTCGATATTTGATTTAATAAATAAAATGTATAAAATTGATTTTAACACACTAATCTTCATGAGGCATCTTGCCCCATGGGGACTAGGGCTGTGACAGTCATGGATTTGTGGTATGACGGTAATTGGCCAGCCAAATGACCGTGGTCACTGTAACAACCATTCGAATAGCAAACTTTTTATAAATATGTATTTATACATTTTGTCAAGACGTAGTTTCATACCCCTGCACATCGACTTGGTACTTGTACATAGCGGTCATTTTCTACTCCCTATATGTAGCCATGTTATTCTTATTTGTTATTCACTGTGTCACTATTTCAATGTATTTATCCTATCCTTAACTCTGCATTGTTGGAAAAGGACCCGTAGGTAGTACTTCAGTGTTGGTCTACACCTGTTGTCTACGAATCATGTGACAAATAAATTGGGATTTTATTTAATTTGAACCCAACTCAATTTAAATCTACTGAAAAAAATTATAATCTGCTATGGTCAAATATACAGTATATAATAAATTAGTGCCAGTATATTTTCCCATTGGTCACAATTGTTACCGCTAAGATATGTTCATATACCACGTGCATCATGGATTCAATGTATTGAAAATGAAGGTACATATGTAAACTACAATGAAAATCTTTAACAAATGTAACAATGTATTTGTTTTTTAAACTTTTAAATACAGACTATTGGTGTCAAATTCGTCTGTGCACGCTGACTGCAATCTGTTTTAGTAAGGGGAGTGGGATAGTCTTGAACGGCATTGTTGGTTAAGGGCTTGAAAGCATTTCACGGTACGGTCTACACTTGTTGTATTCGGCGCATGTGACAAATACTATTTTATTTGACCCGGTGTCCAAGTAGGCTACATGTAGCTATGTGTGTAGAAAACGTTTCACCACAGGTAAGACATTTAACTTTTTACTATAGTCAGTTTATAACTCCACTCACTACTTGTAGCTGTTTGTTTGTGTTGTTGGTCTTGGCTAGCCTAATGTTCCGGTCGGCAGCTAGCACGAACTCACTCACCTGGCTGCTAGCACCGTCATGAAAAGGGGCATGAGGGTTTTCTAAGTAGTGAGAACGCTAGGGAGCAGGCAATGTTGCCCTTTAGACATGTTGCCCTTTTCTTAGATGTAGTTGTGTAATTGACTAAAACAAACAGACAAAACAAAGTTTTTGCTGTGAGCCAACAGGTTGTTTTCCCCACAGGAAGGCTGGGCATGACTTCCATCTAATTCCTACAGACGATTGCTAGAGGGGGAGTATCTCATCCCTAGACTACGAATGCGTCATCGACATGCAGGTTAGTGAGTAATCGCGGGCGTGGTAGCATGCCTTCATTTCTACGGTCATATTAGAACAAACGAAATCGTCATTCCGCTACCGGCAATGCCAGTCGCCATAAGGACAAAATGAGGGTACTGACGTAAAGAATATCCACCATCTCAACCCCGCCACTTGACAAAACAACTTTTAGTTATTGTTTTTGCGTGTATAATCGTGTCTAGTCGGATACAGTGTTTCGAATTGCGACAACAAAAATGGCACCGAATTTACCTGTACATTTATGCATTTTTTTGGTAAGTAAGTCAATTCTATTAAATGTTATTTGCTAATGCTATTAAGTGTTTCTGTATTTTTTACATTTTTGATATATCACCTGCTCAAGTTTCTATTAATGTAATTGAATTTGCAAACTTTGTAGCCAAACTTTGACTTTACAGTGTTGCATAGCCTGGGAAAATGTTTTTTTTGGGGGGGCTTCATAGGTCAGTTAATACAGGACTACTAAAGGCCCAGTGCAGTACGTTTGTGATTATTATATATATTTTTAAATGTATACATTGTCCCGTGTTACAGATGGCATTGGTCCACTAATACAGGACTAGTAAAGGCCCAGTGCTCTACTTTTGTGAGGAAAAAATAAATATATATACAGTACCAGTCAAAAGTTTGGACACACCTACTCATTCAAGGTTTATTTTTTACTATTTCCTACATTGTAGAATAATAGTGAAAACATCAAAACTATGAAATAATGGATATGGAAACATGTAGTAACCAAAAAGGTGTTAAACAAATCTAAATATATTAGATTTGAGATTCTTGAAAGTGGCCACCCTTTGCCTTGATGACAGCTTTACACACTTTTGGCATTCTCTCAACCAGCTTCATGAGGTAGTCACCTGGAATGCGTTTCAATTAACAGGTGTGCCTTGTTAATTTGTGGAATTTCTTTCCTTAATGCTTTTAATGCATTTTAGCCAATCAAATGTGTTGTGACAAAGTAGGGGTTTTATACAGAAGAAAGCCCTATTTGGTAAAAGAACAAGTCCATATTATGGAAAGAACAGCTAAAATAATCAAAGAGAAATGACAGTCCATCATTACTTTTAAGACATGAAGGTCAGTCAATACGGAACATTTCAATAACTTTGAAAGTTTCTTCAAGTGCAGTCACAAAAACAATCAAGCACTATGATGAAACTGGCTCTCATGAGGACCGCCACAGGAAAGGAAGACCCCGAGTTACCTCTGCTGCAGAGGATACGTTCATTAGAGTTACCAGCCTCAGAAATTGCAGCCCAAATAAATGCTTCACAGAGTTCAAGTTACAGACACATCTCAACATCAACTGTTCAGAGGGGACTGCGTTAATCAGGCCTTCATGGTCGAATTGCTGCAAAGAAACCTCTACTGAAGGACACCAATGAGAAGAAGAGACTTGCTTGGGCCAAGAAACATGAGCAATGGACATTAGACCGTTGGAAATCTGTCCTTTGGTCTGATGAGTCCAAATTTGAGATTTTTGGTCCCAACCACTGTGTCTTTGTGAGACGCAGAGTAGGTGAATGGATGATCTCTGCATGTGTGGTTCCCACCGTGAAGCATGGAGGAGGAGGTTTGATGGTGTGGGGGTGCTTTGCTGGTGACGCTGTCAGTGATTTATTTAGAATTCAAATCACACTTAACCATCATGGCTACCACAGCATTCTGCAGCGATACGCCATCTCATCTGGTTTTAGCTTAGTGGGACTATCATTTGTTTTTCAACAGGACAATGACCCAACACACCTTTAAGCTGTGTACGGGCTATTTGACCAAGAAGGAGAGTGATGGAGTGCTGCATCAGTTGACCTGGCTTCACAATCACACAACCTCATCCCAATTGAGATGGTTTGGGATGAGTTGGACAGCAGAGTGAAGGAAAATCAGCCAACACGTGCTCAGCATATGTGGGAACTCCTTCAAGACTGTTGGAAAAGCATTCCAAGTGAAGCTGGTTGAGAGAATGCCACGTGTGTGCAAAGCTGTCATCAAGGCAAAGGGTGGCCACTTTGAAGAATATCAAATTTAAAATATATTTTGATTTGTTCAAAACTTTTTTTGGTTACTACATGATTCCATATGTGTTATTTCATAGTTTTGATGTCTTCACTATTGTTCCACAATGTAGAAAATAGTAAAAATAAAGAAAAACCCTTGAATGAATCAGTGTGTCCAAACTTTTGACTGGTACTGTATATATACACTCGTTGAACATCTCATTCCAAAATAATGGGCATTAATATGGAATTGATCCACATGCGTTTGTATATATAGTGTATATAGGCCTATTTCCGCTTATATTTTTTTTTTTATTAAGATTTTTCAGGGGGTGCTGCAGAACTCTCAGCAACCCTACTTCTAACATTCAGCTAAAAAGATCACTGGCAAGGTGCAGCTTGTTGATACATCGACAGTACCTTCAGGAGGTATTCATACCCCATGACTTATTCCACATTTTGTTGTGTTACAGCCTGAATTCAAAATGGATTACATATATTTATTTTTCTCACCCATTTACACACAATACCCACACAATAATGTCAATGTGAAAACATGTTTTTAGACATGTAGTATTCAATACATATTAGAATCACCTTTGGTAGTGATTACAGCTGTGAGTCTTTCTGGGTAAGTCTCTAAGAGCTTTGCACACCTGGATTGTACGATTTCTGGCCATTATTCTTTAAAAAAAAAATATTCAAGCACTGTCATGTTGCTCATTGCTAGTGTCGTCGAAACTCTAATCAATAAGGAGATACTTGTCATTTCTTCAAACAATCAACCTTTATTTGATAAGATTTGCAATAATGTAGCTGGTCAACCCTACACTCTGAGGTGGAAGGCCGAGAGCTCAAATGAAACAAGGAGTACAGAAACCTTATAGGCCCACCGTCTTACGCAAGAGTGTACAAAAACGCATGATCTTGTTATGTGTACGTGTGTGGAGAACAGGACGAAACTGAAGTTAAAGTTACAGACTAACTGTGAATTTGGTCATCTCGTTCTGGAGCAACTGCTGGTTATTCTAATCTTCTAGTGAGGACAATAGGTGTCAAAGCAACAGGAAATCACTCCAGACATAGTTCCTCATAAAGTAGCCAGCAAGAGCCTTTTACTGTCTGCCCGGATGATGTATGGTTTCACTTACACACACACACACACATTCACAAGCATGAACCTGTCGTCCAGCAACAGGCTCTATGACTGGTGTGCAGGATACAACACTTTGCTCTGTTTTAATATACTGAAAAGGAACCAGATCATTCCCTTCTGACTAACAGGAAACCATAGGTTGCCCCAGTCAGCTCCTGACTGTGTGCCCAGAACATCATAGGGACCTAATTTCCTAGTTAGGGGTTTCTATGCTACACACTCACAAGACAAGTTAAAACAGGCCTATACTAATGAACGTACATATCTTCTATCTTATATGATCTCATTTCTTTAGCAATCTCAACCTTAATGCCTAAGCAACTAAGCTTCAGGAAAGATCTTCTAGTACACAAGCATCAGCAAAGTTTAACAAAAATGTCCCTTACACTAGACAGACATTCTCAAGTCTTGCCATAGATTTTCAAGCCGATTTCACTCAAATCTGTAGCTATGCCACTTAGGAACATTCACTGTCGTCTTAATAAGCAATTCCAGTGTATATTTGGCCGTGATGTTAGGTTATTGTCCTGCTGAAGGTGAATTTGTCTTCTAGTGTCTGTTGGAAAGCAGACTGAACCAGGTTATCCTCTAAGATTTTGCCTGTGCTTAGCTCTATTCTGTTAATTTGTATCAAAAAAACTCCCTAGTCCTTGCCAATGACAAGCATACTCATAACATGATAAAGCCACCACCATGTGTGAAAAATATTAAGTGGTACTCAATGATGTTGTGTTGGATTTGCTCCAAACATAATGCTTTGTATTCAAGGCAAAGTTCATTTCTTTGCCACATTTTTTTGCAGTTTTACTTTATTGCCTTATTGCAAACAGGATGCATCTTTTGGAATATTTTTTTTCTGTACAGGCTTCCTTCTTTTGACTGTGTCGTTTAGGTTAGTATTGTTGAGCAACTACAGTACGATGTTGTTGGTCGGTCCTCAGTTTTCTCCTATTACATCCATTAAACTCTGTAACTGTTTTAAAGACACAATTGGCCTCATGGTGATATCCCTGAGCGGTTTCCTTCCTCTCCGTCAACTAAGTTCGGCAGGACGCCGGTATCTTTGTAGTGACTGGGTGTATTGATACACCATCCAAAGTGTAATTAATAACTTTACCATGCTCTACGGGATATTTAATATCTGCTTTTTTTTATACTCATCTACCAATAGGTGCCCTTCTTTGCGAGGCATTGGAAAACCACCCAGGTCTCTGTGGTTGAATCTGTGTTTGAAATTCCCTGCTCGACTGAGAGAATTGACAGATAATTGTATGTGTGGGGTACAGAGATGAGGTAGTCATTTGAAAATAATGTTAAACACTATTATTGCACACAGAGTGAGTCCATGCAACTTATTATGTGACTTGATAAGCACATTTTTACTCCTGAACTAATTTAGGCTTGCCATAACAATGAAGTTGAATAGTTATTGACTCAAGATATCTTAGCTTTTAATTAAATTAATTCATTTGTAAACATTTTGAAAAACATAGTTCCACTTTGACATTATGGAGTATTGTGTGTAGGCCAGTGACACAACATCTCAATTGAATCAATATTAAATCCATGCTGTAACACAACCAAGTGTTGAACAAGTTAAAGGGTGTCAACACTTTTTGAAGGCACTGTACCTGTGCAGCCTATGCACTCCTTGAAAACGTCCATGTACACATTTAAATGTATATTCTTTTGGTTCATCTAGTACAAAGAACTGACAAGACAGAATATCCATGAATACAGTACCATATTTGTAACACAGCTTTTGTATGATATGCCACCTGTTAGAATGTATGAACAATATATCTCTCTCATGCAATTCCAGACCCTCTCATGTGTGGACTCCTGCTTCATCCCTGCCTCCATACAAGCAACAGTACCTCAGACAGTACAAGTTAGACATGTTATTGCAAAAGGTCCTGCCATTCACAAATGTTTCCGTCCTGTCTAACTTTGAATGTACTTAATACTGAATGAAACAATCAATATAGTCATGAACTGTTTATAACCAGTTGACATCGTTAATCATAATCAAGTTATTGTGTTGTGGATGATCCATGTTTGTTTTTTAGCTCTTGTATAGTTGACAACGTTTCTTTCTCTCTCGTCGTTCAGTTGATGTGGACCAATGTGACACCATCACATTGCACTTTACAACTAGTGACCCCGACTTCACAGTACGACCTGATGGCACTATAGTAACAGTCGCCATCACCATGGTACCAGCCAATGGCAGAACATTCTCAGTGCAGTTTCAGGACCCCAATGGTCAGAAGAGAGAAATTAATGTTTACCTTGTCCAGAACTCTAGAAAGGTAAGGTGGATTCTGCATGGGCTTATAGTACAAAGTCTAATTTTTCAAAGAAGTATTGTTATTGTGAAATTATCTATATCACATTGTTGACTTGTGACTTTGTGTGGTCTTTTTTCTGCTTTTTCAGGTATTGAAAGATGGCCTACTAAAGCGCTCCAAAAGACGTTGGAGTCCTCTGCCCTTCAACATCATAGAAAACGACGTTCCGCCATTTCCAAAGGACGTTGATCTGGTAATGTCCTTAAAATAAGTCACAACTTGCATCACATTTCAGCACATTTTGTGTTTGAATATTGATATTAAACCTAAGCCATGTACATATTTTGTGTCATGTAACAAACTCCAATTTATCCTCTACATGTCCTTGCCTTTCTTCCACCCCCATGTTCCACTCTATTTCTCATTCGTTCTCACTTGGAGCTAATGCACATTCTGTACCTGTATGGTCCACGCCCTCACCTGGGGGTTCACACACCCAGACACAAACAGAGGGATCAGTTGGAGCGTTTACTTAGTTGTTTTTTTCTCCTTTTTAACCCTTCCCCTTCCTTTCTAACTACTGGGCTGGGTGTGCACTGTAATTGGATCTGTTGTAACCTGCCTAGGGGAATACATATTAACACAAAATAACTTTCTAACAGTAGTCGAAAAGTATTGTGCTTTAGGCCTATTACCTGTAAGGCTTATGAGTATTTCTGTTATGCATAGCTCAATGCTTCACATTCTAAATTGTGCAATTTCTTAACCTGAGCAGGCACGCACACAGATAGGGCTCTACCTGAGCAGAGCACATGCCCCTTTGTCCTTCTAGTCACTAATGTGCCCTTTTGGGTGGTGGTATAATTTTGTATTCATTTTTTTGTCATTGTTGTTCGTAACCCACTGCCCGCAAGTCATTGTCAAGTTCACAATTTGTGATAATGAGTGAGAGTGTTGCTGCACAAATAAATAGGCTTATGCTCAAATATGTTAAAATTGTCATTTTGAGCACCTGCCCCATGAAAGGTCTGTGCACGTCCTTGAACCAGGGTGATGTTATTATCCCACTGCTTGTTGAAGCTTGACCGCAAATAATACTTGATTGTTTCCTGGTCCAGATTGCATCTGATTCGTCGGCCACTCGCAGTGTGTACTACACCATCAGTGGGCCTGGAGTGACAGAGGAGCCTGTGGGTGTGTTCAGTGTGGTGATGGAGACTGGGATGTTGAGGGTCAACAAAGCTGTCGACCGCGAGAGAACTCCTCAGTTTGTAGTGAGTAGTAAACAACAATTATTGATTGCTTGCTTGAATAATTGATTGATTCTTTATATGTGATGTTAACATGACAATTGTACTCTTGATACCGTAGCACAGACAACACAAACAGTGTAAGCCATTTCTAAACTTAGTCCATCTTCCTCCAGTTTCAAGCCAGAGTGTTTGACAGATACACCAACCAGGAGACAGATCTACCATTACCCATCACAGTGAATGTAGACGATGTGAACGACAATGCACCAACTTTCACTGGCCTACTGCAGTTTACTGTGCTGGAGCAAAGCAAAGCAGGTGAGAAACACACAGCTGAAATAAGAAATACCAGAGTGCCCGTAGCCTCTGCAATACAGTACATGGAAAAAGTGACATACGTTTCACAAGTTAGTCATTTTTCTGAGCAATTTGTGCACACATCCAGACATTGACCTTTGTAACGGGAACTTGTGGATGTGAACTAATAGCCGGTGTGTTGTGATACGTTCTATTGCAGGGACGATGGTGGGGATGGTGAATGCCACAGACATAGACCAGCGTGGTACAGACCACACTAAGATCAGGTACTCCCTCCTCTCTGGGACTAACCTGTTCTACATTAACCCAGAGACGGGAGTCATCAGCACCAAAACAGACACCCTCGACAGAGAGGTCAGTCCCATCGCTGTACCTTTAAAAAAATATCTCACTTACAGTTTTCCAGGGTTCCACGTTGTTGATCACGGCTATCATTGCTTAAATTATTGATCTAAATGTATGTTTGTATTTGTTTTTCAGGTGAATGATAATTATTTGGTGACAGTTGAAATCAGAGACATGAATGGAGCTCTGAATGGTCTATTCAACACAGCCACAGCCACCATTGTGTTGGGTGATATCAACGACAACCCTCCCACATTCACAAAGACATCTGTACGTTTTCTTTGACAACTTTTTACAGTAGTGGAGTTTGTGTATTGCAGTTTATTCCGCAATGTAACAAAAAAGGCATGGATGTCCCAGTTTGTTTTATGAACACTCTGTTTGCTTTGGCCAAATAACTATATGTTACTTCCTTTTGCAGTACGATGTAAAAGTTAAAGAGAACCAAGGAGAGGGACTCATCCTCAGAATCCCCATTGAAGATAAGGACTTGGTGAAGACACCAAACTGGAACACTGAGTTTGTCATCCAAAAGGGGAACGAAAACGGGAACTTCAGGATCGAAAGAGACCCCAAAACGAACGAAGGACTAATTTACCTAATAAAGGTGAGCTGGTACTCACAATGAACCTCTATTTTTTCATCTGATCAAGACTTTCCATAGATGTCTTGCTAGTTATTTATAAAATGAGGCTAATCTATACATTTGGTGAACTATCCCATAACATAAAGACAGTCAAAATATTGAGCCAAAAGGCTTCTTTGCGCATTGTCATTGACGGATGATAATACAGAAAAATAACACTAGGTCCTTGCTGTGTCTCCAGCCTCTAGACTACGAGAAGACCAAGAACCTAAAGCTGGAGGTGTTGGCCCGTAACCAGGCTGAGCTGAGTGGGACCAAGGCCCAGTGGATGTCCATCCCTGTAGACGTCTCTGTAGTGGACGAGGACGAGGGACCAGAGTTCACCGCCCCCACCGTACTCTTCACAGTCAAGGAGAACACTCCTAACGACACCCTGATTGGCACCTACATAGCCATAGACCCAGAGACCAAGAGCAGCGCCGGCATCAAGTAAGACCCTAGTTTACCTTATTGATCTCACAAATAATTGACCTAGCCAGGTCCCAGATCTGTTTGTACTGTCTTGCCATAATTACAGGAGATGGCAAGACTGCACAAACAGATCTGGAACCAGGGTAGTATTGGCCTATTGTGTGACATGTTGATAATAATCATCATAATAACAATAATATGATGTTATAACAAGTGAGGTCAGATTGTGTTTCAAAAGAAGATAGAGGAATGACATGTTTTTTCTCACTCCAGCAGAATTGTACCGTTATACAAGAGAATGCTGTAAAAGTTCCTTCTCTCTCTGTTCCCTCTCAGGTATTACAAGGTCTCAGACCCTGCTTCATGGATCAAGGTAGATGAAAGCACCGGGCAGCTGAAGATCGCCAATAATATCGACAGGGAGTCCCACTTTGTAACGAATGGCGTGTACAACGTCACTATGAAAGCTGTTGATGCCAGTAAGTAGATATTGTTTACAGTGTCTTAGTTAAATACACAATATATACAAAAGTATGTGGAAACCCCTTCAAATTGGTGGATTTGGCTATTTCAGACACAGCTGTTGCTGACAGGTGTATAACATTGAGCACACAGCCATGCAATCTCCATAGACAAACATTGGCAGTGTAGTGGCCTTACTAAAGAGCTCAGTGACTTTCAACGTGGTATTGTCATAGGATGCCAGCTTTCCAACAAGTCAGTTCATCAAATTTCTGCCCTGCTAGAGCTTCTTCGGTCAACTGTAAGTGCTGTTATTTTGAAGTGGAAATATCTAGGAGTAACAATGGCTCGGCCGCGAAGTGGTAGGCCACACGAGCGGGAACACCGAGTGCTAAAGAGCCTAGCACTTAACAATCGTCTGTCTTCGGTTGCAACACTCACTACTGTGTTCCAAACTACCTTTGGAAGCAACGTCAGTACAATAACTGTTTGTCGGGAGCTTCAGGAAATGGTTCTCCATGGCCGAGCAGCTGCACACAAACCTAAGACCACCAGGCACAATACCAAGAGTTGGCTGGAGTGGTGTAAAGCTCGCCGCCATTGGACTCCGGAGCAGTGGAAACAAGTTTTTCTGGATTGATGAATCACGCTGCCCCATCTGGCAGTCCAACTGATGAATCTGGGTTTGGCGGATGCCAGGAGAACGCTACCTTCCCCAATGCATATTGGCAACTATTAAAGTTCGGTGGAGGAGGAATAATGGTCTGGGGCTGTTTTCCATGGTTCAGGCTAGGCCCCTTAGTTCCAGTGAAGGGAAATCTTAAGGCTACAGCATACAATTACATTCTAGATGATTTTGTGAAACAGTTTGGGGAAGGCCCTTTGCTGTTTCAGCATGGCAATGCCCCCGTGCACACAGCGGTCCATACATAAATGGTTTGTTGAGATCGGCGTGGAAGAACTTGACTGGTCTGCACAGAGCCCTGACCTAAACCCCATCGAACACCTTTGGGATGAATTGGAACAATAAGTCTGTGTTGTTTAAGTGACAAGATGAGGAGTATAGTAGTCACTCTATAACACCTGGTGTGACTTATGGTATTTTATTAGGATCCCCAATAGCTATTGCGAAAGCGGCAGCTACTCTTCCTGGGGTCCACACAATACATGACATAATACAGCACATTAACAGACAAGAACAGCTCAAGGACAGAACCACATCTACCCTAGCTACTGGCCCTTATCTCTGTTTTGCATTTATAACAGGGAGGGACTACTAGGGAGATACCAGTACTGTATAGCATCTGTATTTCACTGAACTTTAAAGTTTATGGCTGAGTGTGATTATTGAATACATTGGAAATCTTACTCAGTCAAGCTATCACAATAAAACCACAAAAAAACCATCAATAATTGTTCATTGATATGTTATCGTGTTTCTTACTCTATTTTTAGGTCTCAAGACAGGTACAGGGACAGTGATTATTCAAGTGGAGGATGTGAACGACCACGTCCCAGTCATCCCCTCTAAAGACCTGGTGGTGTGTGAGAAGGATGGGGGAGAGATGGGCTCCGTGCTGGTGGTAGCAGAGGACAAAGACCGAGCTCCATTCGCCGCCCCCTTCAGCTTCGAACTGGGAGAGGAGCATGATGGGAGATGGGCTGTGAAGCGACTTAATGGTATGAAAATGATTCCTACCTCCGGACTCCGTTCCATCTCTATATAAATTGATATCTTGCATATGTGATTTAAAAAGTGAAGCAATTATTTAAATCTAAACGGAAAATGCGCATCTTATAGTGAGTAGTCAGTCTCATACATTCTTCAATACAACGTTAGAGCCAAAGTACTCTAGAATGCAACCTCACCAGAGCCACCTTACACAGCACCTAACTGACAATGAGTATTGTTTAGAGCCAGGAGTTTTTGTCCTTACAATGTAATCTCACCAGGAAAAGTAGTGCCCAAACTCCTGTTCTTTACAACAGTGTATTTCCTCCTCAGACACTGCAGGGATGTTGGAGCACACCATGGAGCTCCCTAATGGTCTGTATACTGTCCCCCTGATGGTCAAGGACCTACAGGGATTTGGAAAGACCCAGACGGTAATGGTCCGGATCTGCCGCTGCAGGAACGGAGCGTGTTTGGCCTACCAGAACTCCACGTCGCTGGGGGTGTGGGCCATCCTGGCCATGCTGCTGGCGCTGTGCCTGCTACTTCTTCTCTGTGAGTCTCTAATGTTTTATTATGTTCATTCATCTTATTTATGTAGGCCTGACAGGTTGGTGTCAGAGCCGTTAGACATTAGGTGATGTCTTAAGCAGCTGATGACAGCTAGTATAACTTTGTTCCTTAGCAAATGGCTTGTGCTTCTTGTTCGTCAGACGAACCTGTGAGCACTTTCGGACCATACATTTTTATTGAGCTACTTTTCTTTTTCGTTCTTTATTGCAGGTATCTTCTTTGCATTCATCTGTGTTACAAAGAATGAGAAAATGGAGCTGGAAGATATGGGAGACAGTGGCGGTATCCTCCTGAAGTCTAACATTGAGGCCCCAGGGGATGCAGTGGTAAGTCTGTCATAATGACAGCATTACAAATCACATTTCTCATGTTCATGGAATCTTAGCAAATTTCACTGTTATGTCCTAATTTGTTTTTGGATGTTTTCTTTCTTTCTCTGAAATATGGCTCCTCAGGATTCAAATCTCATCATCGTTCCTGCATCTGGGATCGACTCATCAGTGAAGGGATCCATGATTGACGTGGGGTGGGAGGGAGCTAAGAACTCTGGTATGATTGGAGGAGGCCTGGGCGCTCAACAGAATCTGCTACAGGAGTCCGGTGGTGTCATAGTGACCGATATGGAGACCGGCTTCTCAGGCCAATACGAAAGCAGCCAATACGTTGGACAATATGGCAGTGGACAATATGGTGGAGGTCAATATGGCGGTGGAAACATGACTTTTGACAACACACGTTTCATGAAATTCAACGACTCTGCAGCCTGGCACACCTGGCAAACGAACGGGCTGTTTTTACAACAGGTAAAGTGGTTGTAGAGAACTTGAGAAACAGCTCAAACAATGTCAATCGTTCTTCCTATTGGTAAAAGCCTAGACAATTCCCATCTGAAATGCTTTCTTACTTGCTAAATCCTGTGTTAGCTTTCATATATCTTGTTTGGTTGGTGAAATGTTGGTCTGTTCTCAGTGTAATACCTGTCAGTAATATCCTATGCAAAGATGTAATATCACCTACTGTAATATTTTCCCTACCATCAGACTAGTCCTTGGCTGCTCTCTATGGACCAATAACAAAATGCATTCTCCTTTCTTCACCTCATCTTTTACATTGTCTACCTGGTCTTTGCAGAAGTTGGCTTACCTAGGGACGAGGGAGGAGGGGCGATATGCCGATGACATCATCCACGCGTACGGCTTCGAGGGGGTGGGGTCTCCAGCCGGCTCGGTGGGCTGCTGCAGTGACCAAGGCAACCAGGAAGACCTGGACTTTCTAAACACATTGGGGCCAAAGTTCAAGACATTAGCTGAGGTCTGTAACAACAAGAAATGAACAAAGAGAATATAATGCAATATGTTTTATTACTGTAAGTGTACTCTTTTTCTGATAATACCATGAATTTTAGGAATCTGTTAAGAGGGTTGCTATGCTATCATTCAGAGTAATCACACTGAATTGCTCTAACTGTTTGTTAGTTCGACATTTTGCACTGGAAAGTACTATGTATTTACTTGTACAGCAAATTCCCCAGTGTTGAATCAACTCTGCGATTGTTAAATGTAACACTTTTTCAGAGTCTATACATACGGGTCCACACTTTTTTCAGTGATATTAACATTTTAATGAATACCTGTAGTGTTAAGGTAACACGTATTTGGGGTATGGTGTAAAGCCATATTTGCATATTTCCCAGTGTGCCTTACCTTTTCGAGTGAATTGTAGATTTGTTAGTGACAAAGACATGGTCATTGCATTCATTCATTTTCAGTCCTGTGGCTTTCACCAGATAAAATTACTAACAGTGTCCCGAAACTCATAGTTTACAGGCCACATCAGGCGTGCATTCACATTATGCTGGCTTGCAAGGTGATGTCATTCCTATTGTAATCTAGCCAGAGTGTGGATATCCAAGAGTTTACATTTTTGATCACCCGTAGCCTGCATTCAGAATGACTGTCAGAGTTTGGAAAATTTGATAGATGAGACTACCTAAACCATCTAAACTGAAACAACAATTGCAATAAATAAAACTAACAGATTTAATTAGTTTAGTAAAATTTATGTTATTTATCTTTGTGTAGCATAATATTCATTGATCAGTCAATGTACAGTACATGCAAACACACAGATATTGAAACAAACGATAATAAAAATAAAAAACTGTAATAGAGGAAATGGGAAATATGATAATGATGGCTGTGTTTTTAAGTGTTTTAATCACACTCAAATCTGGTTATTAACACCAACACTGGAGTTATTTTGCACCACTGAGTGTTCATTTAAATCCTGAACTAGAAATGTTCCACAAAAAAATCAATACTAGTTAACACTGACCAATTTCCTGTGTGTAAATAATGTACATTATGTGATTTTTAGCGCTAAAGATTTTTTGGCTGCTTCTGTTCTGCCTGCTTCTGTTTAGAATAGAAGGTTTTGGGTGATTATTTTTAGAATAGAAGGTTCTGAAGAGACAGGTGCTGATACGGCCCATGGGGTTGATGAGACAGTGTCTGACAGGGAGTCAGTTCACACACTCGGCATGAGGCTGAGTGTGTGAACAGGGAGGGGTTTGAACCAGACAGACAGCCTGTGAGTATTCATAGCGACATGTTGTTCTATTGATTGATCCATAGAAAGGGAGATACCTAGTCAGTTGTACAACTGAATGAATTCAACTGAAATTTGTCAGAGATGTGGGAGGCTTCCTTTATCAACATCCACAGCGCACAGGGAACAGTGGGTTAACTTTCTCAGGGGCAGAATGACCTATTTTTACCTTGTCAGCTCGGGGATTCAATCCAGAAACCTTTCGGTTGCTGGCCCAACATTCTAACCACTAGGCTACCTGCCGCCCCCTTTGACATTACTAGAGGTGCTATGTCATAAACCCTCAAAATTCGTTCCATAATGGGGCGAAAATGGCAGCTGTCTTGGTCAGGGAGAAATCCATAACTAGTCTAATTGGAATGAATGGCAGTAGAGGCATAGGTGATCTATTTCCTGATTTTACTTATGCAGAAAAATAAAAGTGAGGCATGTGATGTATCAGAAATTGTGTAATGTAATTATAGTCGACCTCAAATATTGTCATAAATACAATGTATATGGGTTTTATACAAATGTTATGTGTAAATAGCCCCTAAATGTCTCAGATGTAGTTTTATTGGAAAGCAGTGAGTGCTAATATATGATACAATTTCAGTACTTGTTGCATTTACAACTTGTCTATGTCCTATCATCAACTGATTTGAACCAGTGTATGGCTGTGAATTGACCACATTGTTTGAATGGAATGTTGGCATATTGGGAGTTAATTTGGAATCATTCATCTAAAACTGTTTGGCTAGCTAGCTAACACACATACAGTGCAGATAAATTCTCCACATTCATTGTTTTACACTATCTTATCAGAGCACTGGCATACTCCCTGACCAACATGGCTGACCTTTGGCCAATTTTTAGAAGGTTCATTTCCATTCTAGTATTCTAATTCCTAATTCTATGGATTCATCAGCATTGTCATATGTTCATATTATTAATTTGGAATTCAATTACCAAACTGACCCATTTTGTAAATGAATCGTATTGCCTATTTCGTAAGTGTCAAATTTTGCTAATATGTTTTATTAAGTAAATAATATAAAATACACTTGTTGTGTTATTCACTTTGGTCATGCTGTTTTACTGTAAATACTTCATTTTAAGGAGAGAGAGAGAGTGAGGATGTGAGTGAGAGAGAGTGGATTAGCTTTGAAATATTGTTACTCATGCCTAGATAAGCCTGGTGAATGGTTAAGAGGGTGTGGTTCATTGTTCAGTACAGTACATATAGCCTTGCACAATAACTGTAACATCACAAGGTACTGTAACTAAGGACACTATTCACCCTTGAACCATAGACTTAGACGACACACTGTATCTGTCCTATTGTGGCATCTGTGAGGGAATGGGCAGCGCCATTGAGCCCATCTACATTTTGAAGTAATGAATTTTCTTCTACTACTATTACTTGGTAAACAAACTGAATGGTTGCATACTTCCATCTGGAGTGTGTTTGAACACCTGCTGTTATGAAATGTTTGCTCACTAGTATAATTCATTTGATGACCTGGATGTGATCCTTCCTTAATCTATAGGAAGTCCCACCCAGTTGGCTACTTTAAAATGGTGGTCCTCAATGGCAATGTCCATGCAAAAACATATTATTTCCAAGTAGTAATCTGTACAGTGCCTTCAGAAAGTATTCACACCCCTTGACTTTGTTGTGTTACAGCTTGATTTAGAATGGATTACATTTCTATTTTTTGGTCACTAACCTACATACATTACCTCATAATTTCAAAGTGGAATTATGTTTTCAAAATGTTTACTAATTAGTTAAAAATGAAAAGCTAAAATGTCTTGAGTCAAGAATTATTCAACCCCTTTGTTATGGCAAGCCTAAATAAGTTCTGGTGTAAAAATGTGCTTAACATAATAAATTGTATGGGCTCACTCTGCAATAATAGTGTTTAACTAGATTTTTGAATGACTAACTCATCTCTGTACCCCACACATACAATTATCTGTAAGGTCCCTCAGAAGAGTAGTGAATTTCAAACACAGTTTTAACCACAAAGACCAGGGAGATTTTCCAATGTCTCGCAAAGAAGGGCACCTAGCGTTACATTGGTAAAAATGAAGACAAAAAACAGACAGTGAATATTCCTTTTGAGCATGGTAAAGTTATTAATTACACTTTGGATGGTTTATCAATACACCCATTTACTACAAAGACACAGGCTTCCTTCCTGACTCAGTTGCCAGAAAGTAAGGAAACTGTCCCGACTTCCACCAAAGTTGGTCCCTCTCCTTGTTCGTTCGGCGGTCGAAGTCACCCACCTTCTAGCCATTGCTGATCCTATTTTCATTTTCCTTTGGTTTTGTCTTCCATCACACCTGGTTCCAATCCCATCAATTACATGTTGTGTATTTAACCCTCTGTTCCCCCTCGTCCTTGTCGGTGATTATTTATTGTAAGTGCTTTGCACGTCTGTCCTGGTGTGTGTCGGGTTATGTACCCATTTATTGATTGTTCTGTTTTCCGGTGGGTTTTTGTTATTAAACTGAGCTGTTGGAAACACCGTTTTTGCTCTCCTGCGTCTGACTTCTCTGCCGCCAGTACGCACCCCTTACAGAATCACCGACTCAACTATGGAGTCAGCAGGAGCAGGTACCCCGGGTATAGGGGTGGAGGAGTGCATCCGGGAGCACGCAGCAATGCTCCACCATCTTGGCACCGCCATGGACCGCGTTGTCCAGACTATGGACCACTTGGAGAGACGGGGAGTTCTTCCAGCGCCTCCACCGGCACTGGGGTCTCCTCTGAGCACCCCTCTTCCTCCTGGTCAAAGAGGGGTTCGTCTCTCCCTGCCCCAGGAATACGACGGAAAGGCCGCGAACTGCCAGGGGTTCCTTCTTCAACTGGACCTATACAGTGCCTTGCGAAAGTATTCGGCCCCCTTGAACTTTGTGACCTTTTGCCACATTTCAGGCTTCAAACATAAAGATATAAAACTGTATTTTTTTTGTGAAGAATCAACAACAAGTGGGACACAATCATGAAGTGGAACGGCATTTATTGGATATTTCAAACTTTTTTAACAAATCAAAAAATGAAAAATTGGGCGTGCAAAATTATTCAGCCCCCTAAAGTTAATACTTTGTAGCGCCACCTTTTGCTGCGATTACAGCTGTAAGTCGCTTGGGGTATGTCTCTATCAGTTTTGCACATCGAGAGACTGACATTTTTCCCATTCCTCCTTGCAAAACAGCTCGAGCTCAGTGAGGTTGGATGGAGAGCATTTGTGAGCAGCAGTTTTCAGTTCTTTCCACAGATTCTCGATTGGATTCAGGTCTGGACTTTGACTTGGCCATTCTAACACCTGGATATGTTTATTTTTGAACCATTCCATTGTAGATTTTGCTTTATATTTTGGATCATTGTCTTGTTGGAAGACAAATCTCCGTCCCAGTCTCAGGTCTTTTGCAGACTCCATCAGGTTTTCTTCCAGAATGGTCCTGTATTTGGCTCCATCCATCTTCCCATCAATTTTAACCATCTTCCCTGTCCCTGCTGAAGAAAAGCAGGCCCAAACCATGATGCTGCCACCACCATGTTTGACAGTGGGGATGGTGTGTTCAGCTGTGTTGCTTTTACGCCAAACATAACGTTTTGCATTGTTGCCAAAAAGTTCAATTTTGGTTTCATCTGACCAGAGCACCTTCTTCCACATGTTTGGTGTGTCTCCCAGGTGTCTTGTGGCAAACTTTAAACAACACTTTTTATGGATATCTTTAAGAAATTACTTTCTTCTTGCCACTCTTCCATAAAGGCCAGATTTGTGCAATATACGACTTGTCCTATGGACAGAGTCTCCCACCTCAGCTGTAGATCTCTGCAGTTCATCCAGAGTGATCATGGGCCTCTTGGCTGCATCTCTGATCAGTCTTCTCCTTGTATGAGCTGAAGGTTTAGAGGGATGGCCAGGTCTTGGTAGATTTGCAGTGGTCTGATACTCCTTCCATTTCAATATTATCGCTTGCACAGTGCTCCTTGGGATGTTTAAAGCTTGGGAAATCTTTTTGTATCCAAATCCGGCTTTAAACTTCTTCACAACAGTATCTCGGACCTGCCTGGTGTGTTCCTTGTTCTTCATAATGCTCTCTGCGCTTTTAACGGACCTCTGAGACTATCACAGTGCAGGTGCATTTATACGGAGACTTGATTACACACAGGTGGATTGTATTTATCCTCATTAGTCATTTAGGTCAACATTGGATCATTCAGAGATCCTCACTGAACTTCTGGAGAGAGTTTGCTGCACTGAAAGTAAAGGGGCTGAATAATTTTGCACGCCCAATTTTTCAGTTTTTGATTTGTTAAAAAAGTTTGAAATATCCAATAAATGTCTTTCCACTTCATGATTGTGTCCCACTTGTTGTTGCTTCTTCACAAAAAAATACAGTTTTATATCTTTATGTTTGAAGCCTGAAATGTGGCAAAAGGTCGCAAAGTTCAAGAGGGCTGAATACTTTCGCAAGGCACTGTAAATGGCCACCGTCCACCTGGCTCCATCGGGCCGTGAGAGGGTGTCCGCCCTCGTCTCGTGCCTCACCGGGAAAGCCCTGGAGTGGGCCAACGCCGTGTGGAGAGAGGGAGATGCGACATTGGACCAGTTTGAGGAGTACACCTGCCGTTTCCGGTCTTCAACCACCCGCCCGAGGGTAGCGCTGCGGGTGAGCGCCTCTTCCATCTGTGGCAGGAGACAAGGAGTGCCCAGGAGTTCGCCCTGGAGTTTAGGACCCTGGCTGCCGGCGAGGGATGGAACGACAGGGCCCTGATCGACCATTACCGCTGTAGTCTGCTCGAGGACGTCCGTCGGGAGTTGGCCTGCAGAGACACCACCCTCACGTTCGACCAGCTGGTGGGCCTGTCCATCCGGCTGGACAACCTGCTGGCTACCCGCGGACGTTCTGATCGGGGTCTGGTGGTTCCATCCTCCTGCACCCCCTCTCCGATACCCATGGAGTTGGGAGGGGCGGTGCGCAGGGAGACCGGAGGGGGTTCCAGTTCGTGCACCATCTGTGGCCGCAGAGGTCACACTGCCGGTCGGTGCCTGGTTGGTTCCTCTGGGGATCGAGGCAGCAGGCAGGGCGCTCTGGAGTCACCCCAGGTGAGCCTGCAACATTCTCACCCAGAGCCCTCTGTTGCACATATGTTTATGTATGTCACTTTCCCTGAGTTTTCCACGCATTCCCAGCATAAGGCTCCCGTCGATTCAGGCGCGCCTGGGAATTTTGTTGATAGAGCGTTAGCCTATAGTTTAGGGATCCCCATTGTTCCCGTGGCTGTGCCCTTCCCCGTTCACGCCTTAGATAGTCGACCATTAGGGTCAGGGTTGATTAGGGAGGTCACTGCTCCTTTGGGCATGGTGACGCAGGGGGGTCACAAGGAGAGAATTAGTCTCTTCCTTATTGACTCTCCTGCGTTTCCCGTGGTGCTGGGCCTACCCTTGTTAGCTTGTCATAACCCCACTGTTTCTTGGCTACAGAGGACTCTCACGGGGTGCTCGCGAGAGTGCTCAGGTAGGTGTTTAGGGGTTTCAGTTGGTGCTACTACGGTGGAGAGTCCAGACCAGGTCTCCACCGTGCGCATTCCCCCTGAATATGCCGACTCTATTACCACCTCATTGACGGGGCGATTGTGCGCTAAATCTCCTGGTAGACGCTGCACTTCCCAGGAGACACGTGTATCCCCTCTCACAGGCGGAAACGGAAGCTATGGAAACATATGTCTCTGAATCCCTGCGTCAGCAGTACATTCGGTCCTCCATTTCACCCGTCTCCTCGAGTTTCTTTTTTGTGAAGAAGAAGGAGGGAGGTCTGCACCCGTTTATTGACTATCGGGGTCTGAATCAGATCACTGTGAGGTATAGTTACCCGCTACCGCTCATAGCCACAGCGATTGAGTCAATGCACGGGGCCGCGCTTCTTCACTAAACTAGATCTCAGGAGCACTTACAACCTGGTGCGTATCCAGGAGGGAGACGAGTGGAAGACGGCTTTCAGTACCACCTCAGGGCACTATGAGTACCTCGTCATGCCGTACGGGTTGATGAATGCGCCATCAGTCTTCCAAGCCTTTGTAGACAAGATTTTCAGGGACCTACACGGGCAGCGTGTGGTGGTGTGTATTGATGACATTTTGATATACTCCGCTATACGCACCGAGCATGTGTCCCTGGTGCGCAGTGTAACAGGCCTTTAGTCACCTGAGGGCTCTGTTTACCTCGGCTCCCGTGCTGACCCATCCGGATCCTTCTTTGGCGTTCATAGTGGAGGTGGACGTGTCCGAGGCTGGGATAGGAGCTGTGCTCTGTCAGCGCTCGGTATGCCACCGAAACTATGATGTGGGGGACCGGGAGCTGTTGGCTGTCGCCAAGGCCTTGAAGGAGTGGAGACATTGGCTTGAGGGGGCTAGACACCCTTTTCTCAACTGGACTGACCATCGCGATCTGGAGTACATCCGGCAGCGAGGAGACTGAATCCTCGCCAGGCAAGGTGGGTCATGTTTTTCACCCGTTTTGTGTTTACCCTTTCCTACAGACCAGGCTCCCAGAACGTGAAGGCAGACTCATTGTCCCGGCTGTATGACACAGAGGAGCAGCCCATGGATCCCACTCCCATACTGCCCGCCTGGTGGCACCGGTAGTGTGGGAGCTGGACACGGACATTGAGCAGGCGTTACGTGCAGTCGTGACCGGTTGATCTATTGGGCCCACACGTCACCCTCCTCTGGTCATCCTGGGATCGGTCGGACAGTGCAACCCAGAGGTCAGCTACACCCCTTACCCGTTCCACAGCGGCCTTGGTCGCACCTGTCAGTGGATTTTCTGACTGATCTTCCACCCGCACAGGGTAACACCACGATCCTGGTCGTTGTGGATCGTTTCTCTAAGTCCTGTCGTATCATCCCTCTGCCCTGTCTCCTTCCGGCACTACGGGTTGCCTGAGGATATCGTGTCTGACCGGGGTACCCATTTCACGTCTAGGTTCTGGAAGGCTTTCATGGAAGGTCTGGAGTTCTCGATCAGCCTTACTTCGAGGTTTCACCCCGAGAGTAATGGGCCGGTGGAGAGAGTAAACCAGGATCTGGGCAGGTTTCTGTGGTCCTATTGTCAGGACCGGTCTGGAGAGTGGGCGGCGTTCATGCCCTGGGCCAAGATGGCACAGAACTCAGTGCATACTGGGGTAGAAATCTGTCATCAAGGCAAAGGGTGGCCACTTTGAAGAATCTAAAGTATTAAATATATTTTGATTTGTTTAACACTTCTTTGGTTACTACTTGATTCCATATGTGTTATTTCATAGTTTTGATGTCTTCACTAGTATTCTACAAGAAAAACCCTTGCATGAGTAGGTGTGTCCAAACTTTTGACTCATATTGTGTATATATAACAATTTTGATATTTTTTCCCCCATTAATTGGTGTATTGACCAGATGCATCAGATCTTTTTCAGAGCTAATCTGATTGGTGAAAAAAGGATCTGAATTGTATTGCCTGTCTAAACACAGCTGAATAAAAATAGTGTAAACCCTACTAATAAAAAAGTGGTTATCGTACCATAACCCTTGACAGAGGGTGGTTTCAATCTAACAGTGATTCAAATTGTTATACAGAGTAGGCCTATAGGCATAATGAAAGAAAATTGTGCTACATTCCAATGGTGGAATTGTACTGTGTTTCAGTTTAGGAGATTTGCAGTTATCATTTCTCAATTTAATTAAAATTACTCTGAAGATGTCTTTGAAACATATAATACAGAAGGTCCAGATTGGAACATCTGTCAATCGATTGTGGGTGATGAATATTAAAGATGAGAGTGGACAGTAAAATGGGAATGGAAATTAATGTACAAAGTCTGAAATTCCTCACAATGATCAAACAGTGAAGTGCTTTACAAAATACAATTATCTGGTAAGATTACAATTACTGTCATAATTCTGAGAGGATTACACAATAACATATAGTTTTTATTTCATGTAAAGGAGCGTTGCTAGAGAGTTGGGAGCAGAGCAGCCACATCAAAGATTTCTGCACAAATTCCCACAGGAGCTAATTAGTTTTATCTTAAAAGACTCTTTTTCTTTTTTAATCCACAAAAAATGACTTCAGCATTTAAAAATAATAGAAAATAACAGTTGACCCAATTTTAATAAGAAGGCATTCTAAGAACAGACTTACAAATAACCTCAAACCAAATATATGTATTTTTCAAATGTTCCCCTGTGACATTAAAACTGTCCTTGGATAAGGCAATGAATGACGTAGTACTTTTTATCGTTAAATAATAGTTTTTAATTCTTATTTTTCTTTGAATTACTAGTATTTTACAGGAGCCAAAGCCTGGCCGGCATGATCCAAATAAGCATTCCCCTTTGTACACAGAGTTACTTAATATTCAAAATGTGCCATGCTTATTGCTCATGCTGTAAAGAGGTTACTGGAACGCAGACCGTACGGGATAGAAGACGAGGTTGAAGATGGGATATATTTTGAACCTAGTTAGAAAGAAGGATGCCGGATTGGAGTATATTCAACAAATCTAACAAAGTGGATACTCTGGCAATCTCAACCTCTCTCTCTCTCACAGGGCACTTCGCATCCTCAGCTGCATCTGCGCCCCCACAGTTGACACACAATGCTTTCTCTATCCCAACTTTACACTCCCTCTGACTACCCTCCTGCACATTTCTCACATTGTGGGATATCCCTTCTACACAATGCTTCAACATGTCTGAATCCTTGGCACCTATACATAGCTGCGGGATGCAGGGATGTTGAGGGTGCTGCAGCACCCCTGATAATATATGTGTATCTATACAGTGTGCATATATATTTATATTATATAAACACATATACACTACTGTTCAAAAGTTTTGGGTCACTTAGAAATGTCCTTGTTTTTGAAAGAAAAGCACATTTGTTGTCCATTAAAATAACATCAAATTGATCAGAAATACATTTTAGACATTGTTAATGTTGTAAATTACAATTGTAGCTGGAAAAGGCTGATTTCTATGGAGTATCTACATAGGTGTAAAGAGGCCCATTTTCAGCAACCATCACTCCTGTGTTCAAATGGCACGTTGTGTCAGCTAATCCAAGTTTATAATTTTAAAAGGCAAATTGATCATTAGAAAATCCTTTTGCAATTAGGTTAGCACAGCTGAAAACTGTTGTGTTAATTAAAGAAGCAATAAAACTGGCTTTCTTTAGACTAGTTGAGTATCTGGAGCATCAACATTTGTAGGTTTGATTACTGTCTCAAAATGGCCAGAAACAAATAACTTTCTTCTGAAACTCGTCAGTCTATTCTTGTTCTGAGAAATGATGGATATTCCATACGTGAATTTGTCAAGAAACTGAAGATCTCGTACAACGCTGTGTACTACTCCCTTCACAGAACAGCGCAAACTGGCCCTAACCAGAATATGAAGAGGAGTGAGAGGACCCGGTGCACAACTGAGCAAGAGGACAAGTACATTAGAGTGTCTAGTTTGAGAAACAGACGCCTCACAAGTCCTCAACTGGCAGCTTCATTAAATAGTACCTGCAAAACTCCAGTCTCAACATCAACAGTGAAGAGGCAACTCCGGGATGCTAGAAGGCCAGAAGGCCAGCATCCCGGAGTCGCTTTAATGAAGCTGCCAGTTGAGGACTTGTGACGTGCACCCGTGTTACGTGGACCTGTTGGAAGCCTGGTAGTCAGGGTTACCTGGTACAACAGTTGTTATTATTAGCCTCAGCTGCATGGTGTAAAATATATCACCTCACCTCAAAATGGCTGTCTCATAGGTGAGAAGTTGAAGCGAGGCTAGCAGACTGTCGATCAAGATGACTGGGAGATGTCAGTTGTTTCATTCTTTCCCTTTTCCCACACCAAACTTTAGAAAAAAGTGGGGAAACAGGCTAAGGCAATCTAAGCACTTATGGCCATTTATAGCCTGTAGATAGACCACAAGATGTATGACGAAAATACTGAAGCAGCAATTAAATGAGGTTTAGCGCATTCCTTTAAGAAGCATGAAGTGCAACCTTCAGCACGGCGATGCCATTGGTACATAAATTAATACAACACTTTGTCCACTGTTATCACCACTCAAGCCATCTCTTCCAGTCAGTTCTTTAAAGATGCAATTAATTCTAAAGCGACAGCGTGAAATTAATTTATTGCTTGTAATTAGTTTTCTGCATACTCTGAAACCAGTCTCTCTAGATGTTCGTTTTCGTCCTCCACGGGACACTGAGGGCACTTGGCTGCTGCATCTCAGTCCACCATGGCTGACAGGGACTGGCTGACAGGGAGACACAATGCACTGCAGGGGCTCTCTCTGTGGCCTCTTAAACCACTGGTGGCTGTAACCCCACAGTCCTATTATTTAAACACAAAGGCCTACTGTACGCTCCAAAATTGCTTTTTTTTCTTGTCACTGAAAAATGTTTCCAAATCTAAATCAAAGTCAATAGACTTGAAATTTGATTGTTGACTTTACATTGTTGCTTCTATGAACATAATTCAAGTCAAGATCATTTCCATAAACAGTATACTCTGATATTAGTGGATTTTAAATACAATTTTCCCTTACCACAGTGGACTCCAAAATGATTTTTAGTTCACTGTAAGGATATTTCCATTTACAATATGAAGGACCTGGCCATTGGAAATGTCTTATTACAATGCAAATTAGAATTTTTACAACCGCTAGGTGTCACTCTTACCCCTTCTGTGGTCTGTAGTCTACTTTTTATGGATATTAGAGGCATATCTGGAAGGTGGCTGTTGGCTGATGAGTTCAGTTAGGGTTGCAAAACTACCAGTAATTTACCAAAGTTACCAGTAAACTATGGCAATCTATAAACACTTTGGTAATTTATACTTGAAGAACAAATACAACAACCCCAAAATATGAATATATAGACCATGTTGTACACAGGTTTCTAGTGGATAGACCATATGGTTAAAGAGAACATAGCCTAATTAATTTAAAAAGCATTTAATCAACAACGGCATTATTTTCAATTAACTCTAAAAGTCTTCCAACTATTGATTTTTTTCACAACTGCCACCGGTTTGGTGCCAAAACATTTACAACATACTGACATAGTAAAATTAATAAGTGAGTAAAAAAATATAATGGATATTTCATGCTTAAAAACCTTCATATTAAACACAAATGGTGTTCACTAAGTTGACAGTTTAAATTTAGGATAATGTTTAACAGCTTTGTCATTCTATTTCATATTTTTAAATTATCTTATTTGATTATTTTAAATATTTGATATGCGTTTACACAGGCAGCACAAATCTGTTTTTTCCCACTAATTGGTCTGTTGACCAATCAGATCAGATCAGCTTCAGTCAATAACTGGGCAAAATATCAGAATTGGGCTGCCTGTGTAAACAAAGCCATAAGACCACACAAAGGGCTATAGATAATTACAGATACGGTTGAAGTCGGAAGATTACATAAACCTTAGCCAAATACATTTAAACTCAGTTTTTAACCATTCCTGACATTTAATCCAAGTAAACATGTCCTGTCTTAGGTCAGCTAGGATCACAACTTTATTTTAAGAATGTGAAATGTCCAAATAATAGTAAAGATAATTATTTATTTAAGCTTATATTTCTTTCATCACATTCCCAGTGGGTCAGAAGTTTACATACACTCAATTAGTATTTGGTAGCATTGCCTTTAAATTGTTTATCTTGGGTCAAACATATCCGGTAGCCTCCACAAGCTTCCCACAATAAGTTGGGTGAGTTTTGGCCCATTCCCCCTGACAGAGCTGGTGAAACTGAGTCATGTTTGTAGGCCTCCTTGCTAGCACACACCTTTTCAGTTCTGCCCACAAATGTTCTATGGGATTGAGGTCAGGGCTTTGTGATGGCCACTCCAATACCTTGACTTTGTTGTCCTTAAGACATTTTGCCACAACTTTGGAAGTATGCTTGGGTCATTGTCCATTTGGAAGACCCCTTTGCGACAAAGCTTTAACTTCCTGACTGATGTCTTGAGATGTTGCTTCAATATATCCACATAATTGTCCTGCCTCATGATGCTATCTATTTTGTGATGTGCACCAGTCCCTCCTGCAGCAAAGCAGACACAGAACACGATGCTGCCACCCCCGTGCTTCACGGTTGGGATGGTGTTCTTCTGCATCCCCCTTTTTCCTCCAAACATAACAATGTTCATTATGGCCAAACAGTTCTATTTTTGTTTCATCAGACCAGAGGACATTTCTCCAAAAAGTAAGATCTTTGTCCCCATGTGCAGTTGCAAACCGTAGTCTGGCTTTTTTTATGGCGGTTTTGGAGCAGTGGCTTCTCCTTACTGAGCGGCCTTTCAGGTTATGTCGATATAGGACTCGTTTAGCTGTGGAAATAGATACTTTTGTACCGGTTTCCTCCAGCATCTTCACAAGGTCCTTTGCTGTTATTCTGGGATTGATTTGCACTTTTCGCACCAAAGTACGTTCATCTCTAGGAGAGAGAACGCGTCTCCTTCAGCGGTATGACGGCTGCGGTACGACGGCTACGTGGTCCTATGGGGTTTATACTTGAGTACTATTGTTTATACAGATGAACATGGTACTTTCAGGTGTTTGGAAATTGCTCACAAGGATGAACCAGACTTGTGAACCAGACTTGTGGAGGCGCCTCTTTGTCAAGCAAAGAGGCACTAAGTTGGAAAGTTGGCCTTGAAATACATCCACAGGTACACCTCCAATTGACTCAAATGATGTCAATTAGCCTATCAGAAGCTTCTAAAGCTATGACATCATCATCATAGCTGTTTAAAGGCATAGTCAACTTAGTGTATGTAAATGTCTGACCCACTGGAATTGTGATACGGGTAATTATAAGTGACATAATTTGTCTGTAAACAATTTTTGGAAAAATGAATTGTGTCATGCATAAAGTAGATGTCCTAACTGACTTTCCAAAACTATAATTTGTTAACTTCTTGGTGACGGGGGGCAGTATTGAGTAGCTTGGATGAATAAGGTACCCAGAGTAAACGGCCTGCTACTCTGTCCCAGATGCTAATATATGCATATTATTAGTAGTGTTGGACATAAAACACTCTGAAGTTTCTAAAACTGTTTGAATGAGGTCTGTGAGTTTAACAGAACTCATATTGCAGGCAAAAACCTGAGAAAAGATCCAACCAGGAAGTTGGAAATCTGAGATTTGTAGTTTCATTTAAGTGATTGCCTATCCAATATGCTGTGTCTATGGGGCCAGATTGCACTTCCCAAGGCTTCCAGCAGATGTCAACAGTCTTTAGAAAGTTGTTTGAGGCTTCTATTGTGGAATGGTGTCGAATAAGAGCTGATTCAACAAGTGGACCTGGCTGAGGCCAATCAGTTGTCTACTATGCGGTCACGCGGGCACGCCGTGCCTTCTTTCACCTCTGTAATGAATACGCTATTGTCCGGTTGGAATATTATTGAAGATATATTATAAAAAGACCCTAAGGCTTGATTGTAAACATCGTTTGACAAGTTTCCACAAACTGTCATGGAACTCTTTTGACTTTTCGTCTGGATTGCCTTAGGAATAGTGAACTAAACACGCAAACAAAACAGAGGTATTTGGACATAAATATGGACGTAATCGAACAAAACAAACATTTCTTGTGGGAGTCCTGGGAGTGCATTCCTACGAAGATCAGCAGAGGTAAGTGAATATTTATTATGCTATTTATGACTTTTGTTGACTCCACAATTTGGCGGGTAACTGTATGGCTTGCATTTGTGGATGAACGATGTTCTCAGATTATTGAATATTGTGCTTTTGCCGTAAAGCTTTTTTGAAATCTGACACAGCGGTTGCATTAAGAACAAGTTTCGCTTTAATTCTATGTAAAACATGTATCTTTCATCAAAGTTTATGATGAGTATTTCTGTTATTTGATGTGACTCTCTGCAATTTCTCTTGATGTTTCGGAGGCATTTCTGAACATGGTGCCAATGTAAACTGAGGTTTTTGGATATAAATATGAATTTGATCGAACAAACATACATGTATTGAGTCCTGGTCCTCATACATGTATTGAGTCCATCTGATGAAGATCGTCAAAGGTTAGTGATTCATTTTATCTATATTTCTGTTTTTTGTGACACCTCTTTTTGGTTGGAAAATGGCTGAATGCTTTCTGTGACTAGTTGCTGACCTAACATAATGATATGTTCTGCTTTTGCCAAAAAGCCTTTTTGAAATCGGACACTGTGGTTGGATTAATGAGAAGTGTATCTTTAAAATGGTGTAAAATACTTGTATGGTTGAGGAATTTTAATTATGAGATCTCTGTTGTTTTGAATTTGGCGCCCTGCCATTTCACTGGCGAGATGGGACGCTAGTGTCCCGAACAATCCCAGAGAGGTTAACAAAAAAATTGTGGATTGGTTGAAAAACTGATTTTAATGACTCCAACCTAAGTGTATGTAAACTTCTGACTTAAACTGTAACTGTCATAATCTGAAGTACCCAGAAAGCTCACTAGATGTCATGTGATAAAGTTCCGGTAGTTTCTGGTAATTCTGGTGGGTTTTCTGGTGTAAGTTATATACCCTTCTTTTACAATTCCAGTCAACAGTCTTGCTGGTGCTCTCAGTTTGAAAGTTTTTGCCCGTTCTCCTGCTTTTTCTATTTCTCCTTTTTCTAGTCCTCACGGTTTTGACCCTTGCCTGTTTCTGGACTCTGTGTCTGCCTGACCATCCTGCCTGCCTTGACCTTGAGCCTGCCTGCCACTCTGTACCTCCTGGACTCTGACTTTGTTTTGACCATTTGCCTGTCCAAGACCATTCTCTTTCCTACTCATTTTTGGATGATTAAACATCTAAGACTCCAACCATCTGCCTCCTGTGTCTGCATCTGGTTCTCGCCTTGAGTTATGATAGTACGAACTGGCCTTGACAGACCCAGCAGACTTGGACCCCAACCTCCCGGTACATTTTTTCCTTTTAGTGGTGAGTTGATACAGCCTTCCCCGGTTCCCCGAGAACCCTGCTTACCTACTCCGGAGCAATATTCTAGAGATTCTGGTACCTGTCAGGGCTTTCTTTCTCAGTGCTCGCTTATTTTTCTGTATACTTCTGGCCCTTCTTTGGACACTGTGTTAACAACCCTCCAGGCAAGCTTCAATGCCATACAACTCTCCTTCCGTGGCCTCCAATTGCTCTTAAATACAAGTAAAACTAAATGCATGCTCTTCAACCGATCGCTGCCTGCACTTGCCCGCCTGTCCAACATCACTACTCTGGACGGCTCTGACTTAGAATACGTGGACAACTACAAATACCTAGGTGTCTGGTTAGACTGTAAACTCTCCTTCCAGACCCACATCAAATATCTCCAATCCAAAGTTAAATCTAGAATTGGCTTCCTATTTTGCAACAAAGCATCCTTCACTCATGCTGCCAAACATACCCTTGTAAAACTGACCATCCTACCAATCCTCGACTTTAGCAATGTCATTTACAAAATAGCCTCCAATACCCTACTCAACAAATTGGATGCAGTCTATCACAGTGCCATTAGTTTTGTCACCAAAACCCCATATACTACCCACCATTGCGACCTGTACACTCTCGTTGGCTGGCCCTCGCTTCATACTCGTCGCCAAACCCACTGGCTCCATGTTATCTACAAGACCCTGCTAGGTAAAGTCCCCCCTTATCTCAGCTCGCTGGTCACCATAGCATCACCCACCTGTAGCACACGCTCCAGCAGGTATATCTCTCTGGTCACCCCCAAAACCAATTATTTCTTTGGCCGCCTCTCCTTCCAGTTCTCTGCTGCCAATGACTGGAACCAACTACAAAAATCTCTGAAACTGGAAACACTTATCTCCCTCACTAGCTTTAAGCACCAGCTGTCAGAGCAGCTCACAGATTACTGCACCTGTACATAGCCTATCTATAATTTAGCCCAAACAACTACCTCTTTCCCTACTATATTTATTTTATTTTATTTATTTATTTTGCTCCTTTGCGCCCCATTACTTTTATTTCTACTTTGCACATTCTTCCACTGCAAATCTACCATTCCAGTTTACTTTGCCACCATGGCCTTTTTTTTTGCCTACCTCCCTTATCTCACCTCATTTGCTCACATCGTATATAGACTTGTTTCTACTGTATTGTTGGCTGTATGTTTGTTTTTCTCCATGTGTAACTCTGTGTTGTTGTATGTGTCGAACTACTTTGCTTTATCTTGGCCAGGACGCAATTGTAAATGAGAAATTGTTCTCAACTTGCCTATCTGGTTATATAAAGGTGAAATATAAAAAATAAAAAAATTGAGCAACAGCTATCTTCGTTCCCTTCGGACCGATCGAAGGGAGCATATATTATTACGTTAATGTCGGGAAGGGCGCTTTCCTGGGCCATGGCTGTTTGGGTGCAATAAGCCACCCTTTGATGTCAACTGGAGGAATTCATGGCGGAGGTGAGGAAGGTATTAGAGTCTCCGGTATCCGGGAGAGAGGCAGCCAGTAAACTTCTTGATTTTCGCACATTGGCCGCTGAGATTGCTTGGAATCCGTAGTCTCTCTTCGATACCTTTCTTCACGGATTATCTGAGGTGGATAAAAGATGAGCTAGCTGCTCGGGAATTGCCGGTAGATTTCGACTCCCTCATTGCCCTAACCATTAAAATGCATGGACGCTTAAGGGAAGGCAGGAGTCAGAGGAGGTCTGGCCTCGGCCACACTCGTTCACCCGCTATGGCTCGCTCATCTTCGAAGTAATCGGGAAGTTCTCAAAGGCAGTTTTCCAAAGAGGATCCGAAGCCACCCAAACGCCCTCGTGAATTATCAACGACGGGTGAGTTGAATACTCCTGAGTCTATGCTATTCGGAAGAGCTAGGTTATCGGTTGGGGAACGCTCACATAGGCTGAATTCTAACTGTTGTCTTTACTGTGGAAGGCAGGACATTACATACCCACCTGCCCTGTTAGGAAACCCTTGTCTTTGGTGGGTACAAGTACTTTGGTGAGTCAGACTGAGAGTTCCCTAATTCCCATAACCCTCACACCTTTTTTGTGCTTTTGCTGTGGGGAGACCAATCTATGTCTCTCCGAGTGCTTATTGACTCTGGGGCGGATGAAAGTTTTATGGATGCTACTATTGCTTCTGAGCTAGGTATTCCCATTCAACCTCTCTCGGTTCCCTCCTCATTGCACCTCCCCATGTTCCTGATGTCTTGGGGTTTTCCTGGCTCCAAAACCATAACCCTGTTATTGACTGGACCACAAGCTCCATCATGGGTTGGAGCCCATTTTGCCATTCCCACTGTCTTCAAGCAGCACAGTCTTCCCCCAGATGTCTTCCTCAGGACGTCAGCAAGGCTTTAGAAGTTTCTGTCATTCCCACTGAATACCATGACATACTTAAAGTTTTCAGTAAGGAACGTGCTACTTCCCTACCCCCCGCACCGTCCTTATGATTGTGCCATTGATCTTCTCCCAGGCACCACACCACCTCGGTCGGCTATATTCTCTATCCGGGCCAAAGACCAAGGCTGTGGAAGAGTACAAAGAGGAGTCTTTGGCTACTGGGGCCGTCCGTCTGTCTGCATCTCCTGCCGGTGCAGGGTTTTTCTTTGTGGAGAAGAAGGACAAGACCCTGAGTCTGTTTAGACTACCGGGGACTGAATTACATTACTGTCAAAAATCATTACCCACTACCACTCCTCTCCTTGGCTTTTGAAACTCTCCTAGGGGCCACCATTTTTTCCAAGTTGGACCTTCGGAATGCCTACCACCTGGTTCGGATACGTGAAGGGGATGAGTGGAAGACAGCCTTCAACACAGCCAGCGGACATTATGAGTATCAGGTCATGCCGTTTAGAGGCTTTGGTAAACGATGGGATCCGGAACATGCTTAACCGTTTTGTGTTTGTCTACTTTGATGACATCCTGTTTCTTCCCTGGTCTGCCCAAGAGCATGGTCTTCACTTCAGGCAGGTCCTTCAGCACCTCCTGGAGACCCAACTATTTGTGAAAGCCACTTTTCTGGGTTATGTCATTGCTGAGGGTAATGTCCAGATGGATCCTGGAAAGGTGAAAGTAGTGGTGGATGGGCCTCAACCTAGGTCCAGGGTGCAGTTGCAACGTTTCCTAGAATTGAAAAACTTCTACCACCATTTCATTTGGGGTTACAGCACCCTGGCGGCCCCCCTTTGGGCACTCACTTCTCCAAAAGTACTGTTCAAATGGTCTCCTGATGCCATAAAAGCCTTTCTGGACCTGAAGCATCAATTCACAACAGCACCCATTCACATCCGTCCGGACCCGTCACTTCAATTTGTGGTTGTGGTGGATGCTTCGGATGTTGGAGTGGGGTCATCCTGTCCCAGTGATCTGCCCAGAACCAAAAGATTCATCCCTGTGCCTTCCTGTCCCATCGTCTCAATCCTGCAGAGAGGAACTATGATGTAGGCAACCGAGAACTCCTGGCAGGCAAGATGGAAGAGGGGAGGTACTGGCTGGAAAGAGCAGAACAGCCATTCTTGGTTTGGACCGACCATAAAATTCTGGAATATCTCCGTACAGCCAAGCGCCTTAACTCCAGGCAGGCCCGGTGGGTTCTTGTTAACCAAATTCAACTTCACCATTTCCTACCACCCAGGGTCCAAAAATGTGAAGCCTGACACTCTCTCTAGCCTATACCGTTCCTCTGCCACACCCTCGGTCACCAAAATCATTCACCTTACCTCATGCGTAGCAGCCACAGTGGATTGGGTTATTGAGACCCTGGTTCGCAAGGCACAACGCTCCCTGAGTGGACCTGAAGAGGGCCCCGGCTGCCCAGCTGTTTGTCCCCAACTCAGTCCGGTCCTGGAATGGGCTCATTCCTCCAGGCTAACCTGTCATCCTGGTTCCCGCCATACCCTAGCCTTCCTTCAACAACGTTTCTGGTGGCCACAATGGTTCCTGATGTCGCCGCATGCACGGTGTGCACCCAGAACAAGACTCCACGGCAAGCTCCTTCTGGTCTTCTTCAGCCACTACTGCTCCCACATCGTCCCTGCTCCCATATCTCTCTGGACTTTGTCACTGGACTTCCCCCGTCTAATGGCAACACCGTCATTCTGACAGTGGTGGGTCGGTTTTCTAAGGCCGCTCATTTCATCTCTCTCCTTAAACTATCCTCTGCAAAGGAAACTTCCCAGCTCATGGATCCAGAAGACCATGCTGCACCATGGTCACCCGGTGGATATGGTCTCCGACCAGGGTCCTCAATTCTCATCTCAGTTTTGGAAGGCGTTCTGCAACCTTATTGGGGCATTGGCCCGTCTATCCTCAGGATTCCATCCCCAATCAAAAGGCCAGTTGGCGCGAGCTAATCAGGACCTGGAGACCACCTTAAGATGCCTAGTCTCATCCAACCCCACTACCTGAAGCCGTCAACTGGTCAGGGTGGAGTATGCCTGGAACACCCTTCCCTGTTCTGCCACGGGACACTTCCCTTTCAAGTGCTCCATGGGGTATCAGCCTCCACTCTTTCCGGAACAAGAGCAGGAGGTCAGCGTACCCTTGGCCCAGATGTTTGCCGCTGCTGTCGACATACCCGTAGAAGAACCAAGGTGGCTATTCTCAAGACCAACTTCAGGTATCGTCAACAAGCGGACCGTCGCCGGACGTCAGGTCCCCGCTACCGCATTGGGCAGAGGGTATGGCTTTCCACTCGGGATCTGCCCCTCCGGGTGGAGTCCCGCAAGCTGTCTCCCCAATTCATTGGTCCTTTTCCCATCTCTAGAGTCCTGAGTTCCACTACTGTCAGTCTTGTGTTACCCCATACCCTCCATATTCACCCTACCTTCCATGTGTCTAGGATTAAGGCTGTGTTTCCAGGCCCTTTGTCTTCTGTTTCCAGGCCCTACCATCCCCCCCGGGTCATCAATGGCCAGACAGCGTATACGGTGAGATGCCTCCTGAGGGTTCGACGACGGGGTAGGGGTTTCCAGTACCTTGTTGATTGGGAGGGTTCTGGCCCGGAGGAGAGGTGCTGGGACGAGACGAGACTCCTGCCACAAGGAGTCGCTAGAGCACAATGACACAAGGACATCCAGGCCAGCTAAACCCTCCCCTACCCCGAACGACGTTGGGCCATTACCAACCCCTATGCTCCATATTTTCCGCTGGCTGCTCCACCAGCGAACAATGCACTGAGCTAGGTAGGCTGAAACACCTGCATTTTGGAGCTGCCTTACTCAATAAAGCAAATGCGGCTTTATTAACTCAATTATATATTATTTTACATTGTTTGCAAACTGATATGTGACATGTATTAATGTCAAAATAACATACAAATCAGGCAAAATGTGTATCTATATATATATATATATATATATATATATACAGTATATACACTGCTCAAAAAAATAAAGGGAACACTAAAATAACACATCCTAGATCTGAATGAATGAAATATTCTTATTAAATACTTTTTTCTTTACATAGTTGAATGTGCTGACAACAAAATCACACAAAAATGATCAATGGAAATCAAATTTATCAACCCGTGGAGGTCTGGATTTGGAGTCACACTCAAAATTAAAGTGGAAAACCACACTACAGGCTGATCCAACTTTGATGTAATGTCCTTAAAACAAGTCAAAATGAGGCTCAGTAGTGTGTGTGGCCTCCACGTGCCTGTATGACCTCCCTACAACGCCTGGGCATGCTCCTGATGAGGTAGTGGATGGTCTCCTGAGGGATCTCCTCCCAGACCTGGACTAAAGCATCCGCCAACTCCTGGACAGTCTGTGGTGCAACGTGGCTTTGGTGGATGGAGCGAGACATGATGTCCCAGATGTGCTCAATTGGATTCAGGTCTGGGGAACGGGCGGGCCAGTCCATAGCATCAATGCCTTCCTATTGCAGGAACTGCTGACACACTCCAGTCACATGAGGTCTAGCATCGTCTTGCATTAGGAGGAACCCAGGGCCAACCGCACCAGCATATGGTCTCACAAGGGGTCTGAGGATCTCATCTCGGTACCTAATGGCAGTCAGGCTACCTCTGGCGAGCACATGGAGGGCTGTGTGGCCCCCCAAAGAAATGCCACCCCACACCATGACTGACCCACCGGCAAACCAGTCATGCTGGAGGATGTTGCAGGCTGCAGAACATTCTCCACGGCGTCTCCAGACCTGCTTTCATCTGTGAAGAGCACAGTGCACCAGTGGCGAATTTTCCAATCTTGCTGTTCTCTGGCAAATGCCAAACGTCCTGCACGGTGTTGGGCTGTAAGCACAACCTGCACCTGTGGACATCGGGCCCTCATACCACCCTCATGGAGTCTGTTTCTGACCGTTTGAGCAGACACATGCACATTTGTGGCCTGCTGGAGGTCATTTTGCAGGGCTCTGGCAATGCTCCTCCTTGCACAAAGGCGGAGGTAGCGGTCCTGCTGCTGGGTTATTGCCCTCCTACGGCCTCCTCCACGTCTCCTGATGTACTGGCCTGTCTCCTGGTAGCGCCTCAATGCTCTGGACACTACGCTGACAGACACAGCAAACCTTCTTGCCACAGCTCGCATTGATGTGCCATCCTGGATGAGCTGCACTACCTGAGCCACTTGTGTGGGTTGTAGACTCCGTCTCATGCTACCACTAGAGTGAAAGCACCCCCAGGATTCAAAAGTGACCAAAACATCAGCCAGCATAGGAACTGAGAAGTGGTCTGTGGTCCCCACCTGCAGAACCACTCCTTTATTGGGGGTGTCTTGCTAATTGCCTATAATTTCCACCTGTTGTCTATACCATTTGCACAACAGCATGTGAAATTTATTGTCAATCAGTGTTGCTTCCTAAGTGGACAGTTTGATTTCACAGAAGTGTGATTGACTTGGAGTTATATTGTGTTGTTTAAGTGTTCCCTTTATTTTTTTGAGCAGTGTATATATTATTGTTTTGTTTGCTGTTGTTGTAGCTAAACAGGTGGGGCTCAAAACAGGTGCACATGCCCTGAATGACGTGTCAACACTGAGGCTTTATGTGCTAGAGGCATCACTACAGACTCTGGTTCGATTCCAGGCTGTATCACAACCGGCTGTGATTGGGAGTCCCATAGGTTGGTGCAACATTAGCCCAGCGTCGTCCGGGTTAGGGTTTGGCCGGGGTAGGCCATCATTGTGAATCCTAAATTGTACTTAACTGACTTGCCTAGTTTTTTTTTAAAAAGTGTTCCTCGCTGATGTTCAGTGTCACACCACTGTTAGGCATGCATGGGTTATATTCACTTACATACTTAGTTAGATTCTCCTTATCCACCACCCCCTCTCTTTAAGGTCTCATTTATAAGGCAATTATTTTTATTTGGTATTTATTTATCTTTTTTTAACTAGGCAAGTCAGTTAAGAACAAACTCTTATTTACATTGGCAGCCTACCCCGGCCAAACCCAGACGACACTGGGCCAATTGTGCGTCACCCTATGGGATTCCCAATCAAGGCCGGATGTGATACAGCCTGGATTTGAACCAGGTACTGTAGAGACACCTCCTGCACTGAGATGCAGTGCCTTAGATCGCTGCTCCAGTCAGGAGCTGACGCTGAGCCTTTACTGTACATGGGCGAGATCAGTAATAGATGATTTAGGAGCATTTAAACCCGGCAACAACTAATGAAGCAATTAAGGTAGAAGGAACAAAGAGATCACAACAATAGTATTTTTTTCTTCTTGCTCTTATTTTTTTCAGAGATTATTGAATAGGGAGGAAGAGGAAGGAACATATGCCTGTGTAGCAGAAATGTGTAGGTTACTGGATGGACGTTATGTAATTATAGTCTGTTAGTCAGTGTAATGGAATGACATTTCTTTAGAAATACCAAGAACACTGGGTATGAAATATAGTCATGATTGAAGAATGACATTGTTGTTTTGAAGAGAATTGTTTACATGTAGCCTAGAAAGAGAAAAACATGCTAGGTAACCATGAGATTTTTCTCAGCCATTGTATACAGTGTAGCTAATCAATTTGTATGGGAGAAGTAAGAGTAGATCAAGAGTATGACTAATGTGATATGCCTAAGCATAATGAAATCATCTCATCATCGGATCTATCCTCACCATTTGGGAAAATATTCCATTAATTATTTGTACATTAATTATGCAACAGTATAATTTCCCTGTTTAATGATTTGTTTGGGCTATTGTGTTTCTTTCGGGGTTACAATCACTATCAACCACGCTAATTTTATACATGCAGCTGACAAGTTAATTAGATAAATACATTTAGCAGCGAAAAGCCCCAGAGAGGAATCTTTGTCTCAATTAGTCAACATGATTCAGGAGATAATAAAGAAACAATAAATTCAAAAAATGTACAGGATTCAGGAGATCAGGAGATTCAGGAGGTCAAAACAATTACAGAATTAACATCTATGGATGATGTTCTACAAAATTCTGAGGACTGACATCATCTCAGTACAACATGCTCATTCTCTCATTTAAAAAAAAAAACTGTGTATGCCAACAGTTAAATTCTAACTAACTCACTCTTTGTATGAATGTCCTAGCTTCATTCTAATTCACACTATTTACAAAATGTACAATACCACTGCTATTTGTATGTCTATGTGACATACACAATATGGTGATACACATTCATACAAAATACCCAAGAATAGGAAGTGAAGAGTTCAATTTACGTGTGTTGTACTGAGAAAATAATCTTGATCTGGCATTTTAAAGTACAGCATACGCAATCCCATCTGTCTATAGGTCTAAGGCATAAGAGTGGGGTACAATGATATAAATTACACACATGTTGCAACATGAAAGTGATATGAAAATGTATCTAATAGTGCTCTGATGATGGAGCTTGCTCAGAACGCGTCAGCAATGGCATTAAACAATTTAGAAGGGAATTGGGTTAATTTATTTTACGTCCTGAACTGTACAGAATTTCAGTATCTCATTAAAATTAAAATCTTGCATAATTGCGTCAGATGCTCGATTAAATTCTGGGGGTAGATGTTAAGAGAGAGACACTAACGCGACATGCGAAGTCTCCAGACCCCTAAACGGAAACTGTGCAAGTATCAGGCAAGTTTATGGCCCAAATGTCCCCTCCTCTTTTGAAATTTGAAAGATGCGAGCTCCTGCAAAATTGTGATTTGTCCAAATGATCAGTAACGAAAAAGAAGCGTACTGGAACAAAGCTCCTCATTAATTGTCACATCCCACAGTCTGTTTGACAGACGCTACTACCATTTATGTTACGTGCTTCTGTCCATGAGAGATACGAATCCCCGAGCTGACAAGGTACAAATCTGTCGTTCTGCCCCTGAACAAAGGCAGTTAACCCACTGTTCCTAGGCCGTCACTGTAAATAAGAATTGGTTCTTAAACTGACTTGCCTAGTTAAATAAAGGTTAAATAAAGAAATACGTATCTTATAGATCTTGTCTAGCATATTTCTTCCATCTTTTTTTCAGTTTGAACATCTGTCCAATTGTGCCTTACTTTATACCAACTATAAACAGGAAGTTGGAAACCAATTTTCCATTGGACGATTATTCAATGCATCTGGTCTGGAACACATAAAAATACAGAGTAGGTATATTTGGTCTTTGGAAGAATAAGATGTTTGTGCTTGTCTTTGCGTAATACCATTTTTTAAAGTCCATTAATAGTGTTGGGCTGAAGAGACACATGTAGTCATCATGCTGTAATTTCATGTTCCATATTTTGAACCTGCTGAGAGTCCCACTGGTTATCAAACTTTTGGAAAATCTTTGAAGCAGAAACATCTGAGACGGAATCCTCAGCTCCTCTCGTTTCCAGTCGCGAGGTTGAAAGTAAGATCAATTCGACT
This sequence comes from Oncorhynchus mykiss, assembly GCF_013265735.2. NCBI lineage: Eukaryota > Metazoa > Chordata > Actinopteri > Salmoniformes > Salmonidae > Oncorhynchus > Oncorhynchus mykiss. The sequence continues at coordinate 16,209,162 of NC_048592.1, forward strand.
GACTGTGTCAAAACGCAGTTACAATCTGTTTAATTAGTACCCAATGCACTCGGAGAGAGATGTACGAGATGGTTCCTGATTGCAGACCAAGCGGTGGGATCTAAAGGGAGATGCTGCTAGTCTCTGTAACGCATCAGAGATGAAAGAAGGGCGCTTGTTTCCGAGGCCCACTCAGAGTCTCAGCGTGACACTGCACTCCTTCGGTGAACACGGTGTCATTACCAGACGATGTCATCTGAATCTGGCATGGATAGGAGAGAGAACAGGCAAAGTGTTTTCCTCTGTAGTTATAATCTAAATTAAGGCCAATCCCCAATCTCTTTCCCGTGTTTCCCAACTCCTGGAATTTCACAACTGAGCAGTCAGCAGTCGACGCTAGGGGATGAGCAAACTGAGTTAGCTACAGTTTCTTCAGAAAGTATACCCCTTTACCTTTTCCACATTTTGTTGTGTTACAAAGTGGGATTCAAATGTCATTTTCTAATGGTCATGTCTTGTCAATGATCAACACAAAATAATCTGTAATGTCAAAGTGGAAGAAATGGTCTAACATCTGTAAAAACAAATTATATGAGAAATGAATTGCTAATATATATTGATTAGATAAGTATTCAACCTCTGGGTGATGTTAGATGTACATGTTAGAATCACCTTTGGCAGTGATTACAGTTGTGAGTCTTTCTGGGTAAGCCTCTAAGAGCTTTCCACCCCTGGATTGTTCAACATTTGGCCATTGTTCTTTTCTTTTCATTCTTCAAGCTCTGTCAAATTGGTTGTTGATCATTGATAGGCAATTTTCAGGTCTTGCCATAGATTTTCCACTCAGGAACATTCACTGTCTTCTTAGTAAGCAACTCACGTGTAGATTTGGCCTTGTGTTTTAGGTTATTGTCCTGCTGTAAGGTGAATTATCTCCCAGTGTCTGGTGGAAAGCAGACCGAACCCAGTTTTCTGTCTTATCTGGTGTGAATTTAAGTATGCTCCCTCTAATTCTCTCTCTCTCCCTCTTCCTCCCCTCCCGGAGGACCTGAGCCCTAGGATCATTCCTCAGGACTACCTGGCCTGATGACTCCTGGCTGTCCCCAATCCACCTGGTCATACTACTACTCCAGTTTCAACTGTTCTGCCCACGGCTAGGGAACCCTGACCTGTTCACCAGACGTGCTACCTTGTCCAGGACTTGCTGTTTTCGATGCTCTGTCTTTACCGCACCTGCTGTCTCAACCTCTGCATGCTCGGCTATGAAAAGCCAACTGACATTTACTCCTGAGGTACTGACCTGTTGCACCCTCTACAACCACTGTGATAATTATTTGACCCTGTTGATCATCTATGAATTAACATCTTGTAGAACAATCTGGCCTTAAATGGCCATGTACTCTTATAATCTCCACCCAGCACAGCCAGAAGAGAACTGGCCACCCATCAGAGCCTGGTTCCTCTGTAGGTTTATTCCTAGGTTCCTGCCTTTCTAGGGTGTTTTTCCTAGCCACAGTGCTTCTACATCTGCATTAATTGCTGTTTTGGGTTTTAGGCTGGGTTTCTGTATAACACTTTGTGACATCTGCTGATGGAAAAAGGGCTTTATAAATACATTTGATTGATTGATTGATGACCTACAACATGGTCAGGCAAGGTAATGTTTCCAACATATTCGGTCTACTAAACTAATATTGATTTAGAACCACGAAGAGTTATCACATGTCGCAAAGAAAACAGGAGCTGCCTCCACTATTCCAGCACCATTTCAACTTCAACATTTCAACATCCTCTAATCAACTATGCTTAGTCTAATACAGTGACTAAAAGACAGCAAAAACAATTTAGTTTTAACGTAAGCTAAATATGATGTGGCTGTCCATGGTACTGATTTCTGTGTGTGCGTGCAAGTAGAACAAACATGTCGACTTGCCCTGCTTGTAGAGAAACGCCAATGCCATCCTCCTCTTTCATGTTGCCTAAACGATCTATAACTGTCATACAGTACATGCTTTAAGTTTTTGTTTTCCTAGGCTACCTCACTAAAGTACTTGCTTGCTAGCCTAACTTCCTTTCATGGGCAATGATACGTCAGGCCCGCTAGTTATAATTAGCATATTACATCTAGCTAGCTACATGTTGAACTTCCATCCTCTCTGGCCAAGGGCACAATGTATGAATTTATGGTTGGATCAGAATCACCATTATAATCATTGGCCAGTACGGATAATTAAATAAAACCACAAGTCCAAATCCATATCTTCATCCATGGCTATTTAGCTAGCTAGCTAGCCACTGGAGTACAACAACACAAGAAGATGCAAAATATGCAAAATTAATGTTTTTTTTCTGTCAATAATGACCTTTGGGTTGTGATGTGATTGGTCTGAAGCCAAATCCAAACTGGCTTCCCTTGACACTTTTGTTTGGTGCGCCAGGATCATTAACAGCTGAGCTCACTCAGTTTAGCTCAATGCTGATTGGCTATTACTTACAAATATTATCAAGGGAAGCAAAATGCTCACTGGTTCCCTTGCATTCAATGCTACGGACAGCAATAATGTCCTACTCTTTCTGACCAGACAGCATCAGATAGATCCAGAGGGGCACTGCTTCGTTCACATGGATGCTGTAACGGGTGAAATACATTCAGTCTCTTGCAAATTTAAATTTATGAAACACAAAGAGACGAAAGATACAAAATAATGTATGTATTTATGAATAGATTTTTGTCCATTTTTTGGGAAAGCCTGGCTTCCCTTGCAATCCATGTATACACACCACTGCCAATAGGTGACCTTCTTTGCGAGACATTGGAAAACCTCCCTGGTCTTTTGGTTGAATATGTGTTTGAGATTCACTGTACAGACATGAGTTAGTCATTCAAAAATCATGTTAAACACTATTATTGCACACAGAGTCCATGCAACTTATTGTGTGACTTGCTAAGCACATTTTTACTCCTAAACTTATTTGCCATAACAAAAGGGTTAAATACTTATTGACTCAAGACATTTAAACTTTTCATTTGTATTAATTTGTAAATCTTTCGAGAAACATAATTCCACTTTTACATTATGGGGTAATGTGTGTAAGCCAGTGACAAAACAATTATACATTTGATCCATTTAAATTTTGGGCTGTAAAACAACAACAACATTTGGAAAAGGTCAAGGGGTTTGAATACTTTCTGAAAGCACTGTATAAGTGAATCTACTCACAATCACAGAGAGAGGGAACAGGGGAGAATGGAGGGGTGTGGAAGAGATGAGAGATTCAGTGAATGTGGTCAAGAGATCTGGTAAGATGCAGAGAAGAAGAGACAGAGGGAGAGTGGCAGAGTGGGAGATAAACAGATACATACAGGAAGAACAAAAGAGAGAGCAAGGGAGATAATAGGAGAGTGAAAGAGACAGGAAGATGGGATGTGTGGGTGAGAGACGAGCTGCTTTGAAGAGGGTGTTTTTGAGCTTATTGGGGGGACTGCCTCAGGGACCTGACTCCTCACTGAGGGGAGGCTCCTCCTCAGCTCTCTCTGTGTGTCATCCCTGTAGTACAGATCTTTATCGGAGATCAGACCACCTGCCAAGGGGACCACCACTAACTTGCAATGTACACTCACTAGGTTGTGCTATTGACAGAGAGGTCCTCTCCTGCTCCTCGACAGAGGGAGGGAGTAAATAAGGAGGTAGGGCTTTACATCTGCATCTACATCACAACATCCTTATGGTACCAGAGAGCTACGGCCTCGATAATCGCTTTGTGCTAGTGTGGAATTTAGGTCTACAGTATGTTGATCTGAAAAGCTTGTGTGGGTAGGGAAATATTGTGATGTGAGGAAAAAGCCAGAGCGTTAGATAAAGGAGTTTAGTCAACTGTACACCATTTTGGCTCCAAATGATCTGTGACAAAAAAAAAGTGATTTTATGAGTGTAATAGCCTTGGATCAGTTCATCCGTCTCATGGCAAGTTTGACAGACTCTGCAGTGTATCTATGGGTGTAGCATCAGCTATTCTCTTCAGAATATTTGTTTTCAATGTAAGTTACAGATTCCTTGCACACTGTGTAATGAATGCAGCGTTTAAAGTGTCCAATATACTCTACCGAAGCCTTTCCCACAGGATATTTTTTTAGTTGTACCTTTATTTAACTAGGCAAGTCAGTTAAGAACAAATTTTTACTTACAATGATGACCTACCTCGGCCAAACCCTAAAGATGCTGGGCCAATTGTGCGCCCACTATGGGACTTGAACCAGAGTCTGTAAGGACACCAGCCTAAGACCGCTGCGCTACTCGGGATGTACCTGGGAGTTCGAGTACAGTGCATCTACATCTCTAACAGGCCACAGAAGTACACAAATTCATTAAGGTTGAATACATGTATCCCAGGTGGTTGTGAAAAATTAAATATAGCATCGCAGAAAATTCCTCAGTAAGCTCAGTGACCACTTTATTGTTTATTTATACCAAAGACCGGCGAACTTAAACCTCGCCGACGCCCTTACATGTCGATCCCTTTCATGTTCCTGAGACTGAGCTCAAAATGCATTTTTTATATCCACCGACGCTGAGGCTGAGGGAATGCATTTTATTGATTTTACTGTCAGACCGGGATCAACACAGGCCTATTGGGAGGCCAGGTATGTATCAACACAGAGCATGGATGGTAAAGTAATGAAAATAGGCCAGAGAATGGTGATGCATAGTGCAGAAGAACACCAGTTCGGTGGATTGAACCCGTGTCACATGTGTGTTAGAGCTCAGTGCTTTTCTCCGTGGCGGCGTTCTATGTTCACAGAGTTTCACAGACAATCAGCAACTGGGATGGTGGATCGCCATGATCACATCATTTTATTGAGATGGTAAATCAGATGATCAATAAGATATATATTTTTTACTATTATTATAATGATTTATATTTCACCAAATCTCTTGCACTCTATAATTCCAGTCACACTGTCCACTGCCTGAAGCCCTGGCAGAAGTTGTACCATATTCCAGAGAACCTGTACTGCTCCAGTAGACAGCATTTCACTCATACTGTAGCAGTGGCTAGAAACTCCAGCAACACAATAATTCAATCCCAACTTGGCCGTGATGTTCCCGGGACTCATTTCATATGTGCATAAATCATTAAGTTGCATTGACTGGATGAGCTTTGTGCCTGGTGCCATCCCGGAATGACCAATGACCGGCCGGTGGCGGGCGGTGTGGATGACCTTTCATGGGCCACTGTCCAGAGAAATTATTCCCTGACGCTCCGATCGAAGGAATGTATTACTGGAACACAGTGATTAATTACTAACGGGGCCTCTCAGCACAAACTGCCTCCCATCCGCCACACATGACGACGCCGCTGACAAGATTATTTGTCATCAACCCCAATCACCCCAAACATCAACCTAACTAGTAGTAGTACCGCAGTACGCCCACCTCTAGATATTCTCCCAGTGTTAGCAGCTCTAATAGTTGTCCTAGGGATAGTAAAATAAATTATAGTACAACAAAATCTTAAAATAGCAACAGTAAGGTCAGGATTATGGATGTGTTCCCTGAATGACTTCAGCCAGCTCATAACCGAACCGGTCACATCGTAGGACTCCCAATTTTCTAATTCAAGTGTCAAGTGTCACATATGGTGCTGTCTGAAAGACCTATCTGGAAAAAAATTATCCAAGCCTAAATTACATACAACAAAAATCTGTAAAAACACTTGAAAATCAAGCATACATTGAACAGTAGCCCCTCACCGACTATGCAGTCATGCAGAGCTTTCTAAATGCTTGCTTCTAGTGATGCTGTAAAATATAAAAGGGTTGTTATAAATAATGGGTTAAATCAGAGGTGTCAAACTTATTCCATGGGGGGCCTAGTGTCTGCTTGTTTTTAATATTTATTTTCAATTAACACCAAGACAACCAGGTGAGGGGAGTTCCTTACTAATCAGTGACCTTAATTCAGCAATCAAGTCCAAAGGAGGATTTAAAAGTCGGCCCTACGTGGAATGAGTGTGACACATGTGGGTTAAATCATTCAGTCTCCAAGCAACAGCAGAACATGCCCAAAGCGATTGAGTTCACAGGCAGCCAGTAGTGCAGCCTGGAACAGATAAAGGTCCATGTAATTACACCACATGAGGCTGGTGAGGGGAGGACGGCTCATAATAATTGCTGGAATGGAGTGAATGGAATGGTATCAAACACATGGAAACCTTATGTTTGATATCAATTCCATTAATTCCTTTCCAGACATTACTATGAGCCCGTCCTCCCCAATACATGTTGCCACCAGCCACCTGTGAATTACACCTACCCTGTGGTGCAATTAGGTCACCCACAAATGTGTGTGTGTGTGTGTGAAAAGGTATGTGGACTGACAAAAGAAAACCAATTATCAAAATAAAAATGGTGCGATGGTACATGAGGCACAGTTAGGCGCTTCTATTTTTTTATTTAACCAGGAAGGGCTCATTGAGATTAAAATCTATTTTTCAAGAGCGCCCTGGCCAAGATAGGCAGCACCAAGTCATTACAAAAAAATTACATTACAAACTACAAGTAATCTAGGAAAAACCATTGAACTCACAAGAGTATAAAACAGCAAATTAAAAACATTGACAGGTCAGGGAATCAGCCTCAAAATCCTTCATCAGTGATTTAAAAACACCAATTGGGACAAGTTCTTCCAGTTTAAAAGTATTTTGTAAGGTGTTCCAAGATGATGACGCAGAGTACATAAAAGCCCTTTTACCAAATTCAGTTTGAACATTTGGAACAGTTAGCAGGATAAAGTCCAGCGAACGAAGAGAGTACCCACCACATTCCTGAACAATAAAAATGGCCAAATAAAAAGGTAGTAAACCCAAAATGGCATTGTAAATAAAAGTGTACCAGTGACTGAGCCTACGAGTGACTAGAGAAGGCCAGCCAACCCTGGTATACAAAGTGCAGTGGTGCGTAAGGGTTTTGCAGTTTAAAATAAATCTCAAAGTGCCATGGTAAAGAGTGTCAATTGATCTCAAACACTGAGTGGAAGCATTCATATATAAAATATCCCCATAGTCTAGTAAAGGCATAAATGTAGCTGATACTAGCCTCCTTCTGGCTTCAAAAAAAAAAACAGGCCTTATTCCTAAAATAAAATCCCAATTTCAGCTTCAATTCTTTTGAGTTGTTGAATATGCAATTTAAAAGAGAGGCCGTCATCAATTCAAATTCCAAGATATTTATATGAGGTTACAGCCTCAATCTCCTTGCCCTGACAGGTAGTAATAGGTGAAAGGTTCAGAGGTCTATTTCTTTGTCACGTTCTGACCTTTTATTTCCTGTTTTGTCTTTATTTAGGATGGTCAGAGCGTGATTTGGGGTGGGCAGTCTATGTTTATTTTTCTATGTTGGTTTTTGTGTTCAGCCTAGTATGGTTCTCAATCAGAGGCAGGTGTCGTTGGTTGTCTCTGATTGAGAATCATACTTAGGTAGCCTGGGTTTCACTGTTGGTTTGTGGGTGTTTGTCGCCACACGGTACTGTTTCGGTTTTCATCACATCGTTTTGTATTTCAGTGTTCAGTTCATTATTAATAAATCGTCATGAACACTTACCATGCTGCATCTTGGTCCGATCCTTACTCCTCTTCAGATGAAGAGGAAATCTGCCGTTATATTCTTGCATTAGAAAACACCATTAGTTTAGTTTTGTCAGTATTGAGGATAAGCTTCAATTGATACCATGTATGTTGAGCAGTATTAAAAAGCAGTTTGCATGTTCTGGAAAGCTTTTGTAAGAGATGAGGCACAACAGTAAATAACAGTATCATCAGCATAAAAATGAAGTTGTGCATTTTGGACTTTTTTGTGTAAATCATTTATGTAAATAGTGAATAAGAGAGGACCAAGTACAGAGCCTTGGGGCACACCATTCAAGACAGACACTTTAACAGACATAAGCCCATCAAATTGAGTGCACTGAGTTCTATCAGACAGATAGTTAGCAATCCATGCAACTGCATGCTCCGAAAGACCTACACTCGACAATCTCTGCCTTAGTATAGCATGATCAACTGTATCAAAAGCCTTAGAGAGATCAATAAAAAGCTTCAGTGATATCATTTAAAACCTTCATGGCTGCTGTAATTGTACTATGCTTCTTCCTGAAGCCCGATTGGTACATTGCTAAAATAGTTAGTAAATAAAAAGTATTTTAGCTGTTCACTTACAAGGGTTTGAAGTATTTTCACCAGGGGTGACAGCTTTGAGATTGGCCTATAATTATTTAAAAGAGTTGGATCTCCCCCTTTTAAAAGTGGTAGGACAAATGCTAATTTCCAGATCTTTGGAATTTCATTATATTCCAGGGTTAGCTTGAACAGAGCTGTAAGTGGTTCAGCTATGAAATCAGCTGCCGGATTTAAAAAGCAGGGATCCAAAAGATCAGGACCTGCAGGCTCTCTCTGATCTAAGGATTTCAGGGCTTTATGTACGACCTGCACTGAGAATGGCAAAAAGCTAAAAGTTTGACCAGCTCTCACTGGTTCATCCACACAGGGTTGTACAGAGGACACTGAATCAAACAGCCTACCAGATGATACAAAGTGCTCATTGAAACAATTCAGCATTTCAGTTTTGTCATATAGCAACAGAGTCCTTCAAAACACATGACGGTAATTCATTAACATTACTGTTACCAGACAGACTTAATAGCCTTCCAAAACGTTCTAGGGTCATTCAGTGGTAACAGACATAAAATATTCAGACTTGGCCTCCCTGAGAAGAAAGGAACACTTGTTTTGTAACTGCCTAAAAATAAGCCAATCAGCATCAGAACATGATTTCCTTGCTTTAGCCCAGGCTAGATTACGGTTGTGAATAATACAAGACAGCTCAGAAGAAAACCAACCCTGGACCTGCGGAATCGGGCATGTTTGTTTACTATTTGGGAAAAACCATCATGAAAGAATTTCCAGGCAGTTTCCACATCAGGGATAAGGTCAATCTTGCTCCAGTCAAAATAAAACAAATCATGAAAGAAAGCCTGTGTAACAGTATAATTTTAGACCGTCCCCTCGCCCATACCCGGGCGCGAACCAGGGACCTTCTGCAAACATCAACAACAGTCACCCACGAAGCATCGTTACCCATCGCTCCACAAAAGCCGCGGCCCTTGCAGAGCAAGGGGAACTACTACTTCAAGGTCTCAGAGCAAGTGACGTCACCGATTGAAACGCTACTTAGCGCGCACCGCTAACTAAGCTAGCCGTTTCACATCCGTTACACCTGCTCATTAAAACACTTCAAATTTCTCTTACGAATAAAACGTGGGTTTATCTTTGGAACCTTAGTATTTCTAACAGCAACAACAGCACAATGGTCACTTAAATCATTACAAAAAACACCAACCGCAGAATATTATGTCTATAATGTCTCTATGGAACTATGTCTCTATACCGTAGCACCTGAGAGGTCATCATGGTGGCCCCTGTACATATCAAGTGGCCAGAACAGGCTTTGCTGTTCCACAGCTAAAGAGTCCTTCAGCTTCACATGATTCATTCAAGATTGGCATTGTACTGAGTACAGTGTGTCTACTTAAACGATGCGAACATTAACAATCTTTACCTAATTTAAATCCATTAATCTTAATAGGAATCTAAGTGAAATTACATAATGGCAAAAGTTGATCCTTTGCTTGGTTACAGTTGCAACCTCGGACAACATTTTCCCAGGCAGCCAAATTCACCATTCAGCCACTGGTGAAATATCCTCACGATGATCTCAAACTGTGTTTCTAATACACAATGAGATTAAACACAGACGACCCCTTGCTAATCAGGAAACTCTTGGGTATGTTATGGTGGACTTTCAT